>NW_021620970.1:4517147-4564983 GCF_004785775.1 Grammomys surdaster
ATTCCAATAGAGTTATTTGTTTTCTTGATATCTAGTTGTTTAGTACTGAATGTATTTTGGATATTGGCCCTCTATCAGATTAGTAGTTGCTAAAAAAAAATGAATCATTTCTCACTTTGTAGACTGCTACTGCATGCCAATGATATTGTCCTTTGCTGAGCAAAAGCTTTTCAGTTCTTGAAGTCCCATTTATTAATTTTTGATCTTATTTCCTGTGCTAATGGTGTTCTTCTCAGAATGTCTTTTCTGTAACAATCAGTTCAAGGCTATTTCTCAATTTCCCTTTTGACAGATTCAGTCTATCTGATTTTATATTATGTTTTTTGATCTATTTGTAGTTGAGTTTAGGAAGGATGATAAATATGGTTCTATTTTGAGTCTTGTACATGTCACCATCCAGTTTACCTTGCAACATTCGATGAAGGTGCTATCATTATTCTAGTATGTGTTTCTGGTCTCTTTATAAAAACAAGACAAAACAAAAATGTGTTCATAGGTGCATGGATTTTTGTCTGGACTTTTTGTTTAATTCCATTGATCCAGTTGTCTGTTTTGGGCAATAGCAGGCTATTTTTATTACTATAATTTTTAGAACAATTTAAGATATGGAATGATGATACCTCCAGTAGTTATTTGATTATTTGGAATTGTTTTCACTCTATTGCATTTTCTTTATCTCCACATGAAGATCAAAACTGTTCCTTCAAGATCTGTGAAGAATTATATTGAAATTTTGATGATATTTGCACTGAATATACCTATGGCTTTTGATATGATAAGCATTTTTATTATATTAATTCTAGATATTTAGAAACAAGAGAGATTTTTCTATCTTCTAATAGCTTCTTCTATTTCTTTCTTCAGTGTCTTAAACTTTGAATAATAGAAGACACTGATTTGCTGTATAGAAGTTATAGCCAAGATATATTTATTTTTGAATGTACTGGGAATTTTTTTCTCACAGAGTTCTTTCTCATACAATTTGTCATTGGTATCTTGGAGGACTGTTGATTTATGTTTGTTGATTTTATATGTTGCTATGATCCTGAAAGTCTTTATGAGCTTTAGAATTTTTCTAGTGGAATATTTGGGATCGCTCTTGTATATTGTCTTATTTCTACAAATAATGATACTTTGACTTCTTTCCTATAGATATACCCTGGATCTTCATCAATAACAATAAAACAGAATAAAAGAAAACAAAACACCTGGTAAAATTGTGCAACAACATGATCCTTCCCTTATTTGTAGGGGAAGTTGTTTTGTTTTGTTTTGATTGTTGGTATTGTTTTGTGTTGGTAGATTATAATTACTGTTTCTATTTCACCAGTGGTTATAAGTTCATTTAAATGGCTTACATGATCTAGATTTAACTTGCTGAGTATTATGTACTAAGAAAGTTATCCATTTCCTTTATGTGCTCTAATTTGGTGGAGTACCTGTTTTTAAAGTATGATCTCATGATTCTCTTGGTTTTCCCAGTAACTATTACTTAGTTCTTTTTATTTCTAATTATTTTTAAAATTTGGATATTAAAAAAGATCTTTACTATTTAGTTAATTTGGATAAGGGTTTGTCAATGTTACTGATTTTCTAAAAAAACAAATTCATTATTTTGCTGATTATTTGTATTGTGTTTTTTGTTTGTTTGTTTTATTGATTTTTGTCCTAAATTTGGTTGTTTCTCACCTTTTACTCCTTATTAGTGATTCTTCCCTTTTATCCCAGAATTTTAGGAGTATTTTATTAAGTGAGTAGGATGATTTCTTTCTAATTATTTTATGGAGGCACTGGGTACTCTTTATAATTGCTCTTATATTGCCCCATAATTTATTGAATATTGCATATTCATTTTCATTAAATTTTAGAAAAAAAATAATTTCATAATTATTTTCTGGACTCATTTTTAATTCAATATTGAGTTAAACAGTTACCTTGAGTTTATAAGCTTTCTCTGTTTTCTGTTATTATTGATATTCCACTGTAATCCATGATGGTCACATATAATACAGACTGTTATTTTAGTTTTCTTATATGTGTTAAGACTTGCTTTGTATCTTAGTATGTGTTTAACTTTGAAGAAAGTTCCATTAAATCCTGTGAAGTAGGTGCATAATTTTATGTTTGGGTGAAATGTTCTTTAAATATCACTTAAGTTCATTTGGCTTATGCTATGTGATACCAGGGTCTGCTTAGTCTTCTGGGAATGGAGTCAGAGGCTGAGAAAACCTAGAGCAGGTGATTTACTACAGAGCTGGACTTGGGGGATTTTATTTGAGCGAGAGGAAGGAAAGTGAAGAGTTGAAGCTAGATTACCTGCTTTGCAAGACTATGTTCTTCTGTGGCAGGCTTGCCTGTTGTATTTAGAGGCTGACACAAAGGAATGAGTGGGAACAAAATTTGGGAGGAGGACATCACATCCTCTGGAGATGAGCAGTAACAAACAGTTGGCTTTAGCAGGTGGTCTACTATAGAACTGAGGATGATTCAGGGGTAGTAGATTTGGAGAAGTGAGGGGAGTCAGGATCTGAAGTTAGCCTACCTTCTTCTCTTGCGTGCATGATTGACAGAGCCTTGGAAAATGCCTGGTGGAGTTGGGAGCTTGGATAAAGCAATGAGTGGGGAAGGAGAAGGGGATGACAAATAACAAAAGGCTTGAGCAGGTAATCTGCTGCAGTGCTGAGAATGCGATAAAGGAGATAGATTTGGGGTGGAGGAGGGAGAACTGACTATCTTCAGATAGCTTACCTGTTTTTCTGTCTAGTATGGCCTAAGGGTCTCAAGTCACACCTGCTGTATTTTCTGTCTGTGATAAGTTAATGGGCTTGGGAAAGAAAGGTTACAGGCAAAGACCCATGTGATGGAAAGATGAGGACAGAGTGGAAGGGGATACCACTGCAGATGATTGGCTACAGTATCAGAAATGAGACTATGGATTCGGATTTGGAGAGGAGGAGGGAGACATGAAGATAAGAAGTCACTCTGTTTCCCTTTCATTTTAAAGTTTTCTAAGAACCCTGATGTACTGGCTCATAACTGTAATCCAAGCACAAAGAAAGTTGAGACAGGAGGATTTTCACCAGATCAAGACCAGACTGGCCTGCAAAGAGGAAAGAAATAATTTCCCTAAGACAAGAGATATCTTTTTTCACCTATAATTTCTCAACATTTGGAAGAGTGCTTAGTTTAAAAAAATAGAGGCACTTAATGTAGACTTCATAAGCAAAATGGAAATTTTTGAAACTGACGGTTTGAAAAGAGCAGCAAATGTAGGTACATATTCCTTTATTGACACCTGATTCTTTTATTTGTTTAAGAATAAAGAATCTTTATTGTCTTTATTGGTCACAAGGCAGGCCAATAAAAAAGCATTGCCCCTGGCAATATCTTCAGATTGTTATCCGGTACAAACCCAGGCTGGGTTCCTATGGTAAAAAAAAAAACCAAAAAAACAAAATTAAAACTCAGCATTCCTCTAAAACTTCATATCTGTTTCAAGTTGTAAGGAGAGCTGCTATTTCCCTTCTCCACCCACAACAGACAATTGCTGAGGACAGAGGGCGTCTAGTCCACAGTGACCTAATCAGCCTTCATCACCTCAAAAACTTCAGCCCTTTTGGCTATAATATAAAATCAGGATTTGCTGCCAAGCTGATGCACTCTATTAGAGAGCCTGGAACTTTGATGGCCATTAGACTCTTTTTCATTTTATTTTTTGACCTATGGAATATTCTAGTTCAGTGATTTTTCTGAACTTGCTTACATTTGGTGCTGGAAGGCCAAGGAAGAGCCCTTGAAGGCAGCAGCTCCCTCCCAAACACACACATTTTGTAAAAAGTTAATTAGTTAATTTATTTACTTTACATCCTCACCACCGTTTCCTCACCCTCTTCCCTTTCTAGAACATTTTCCCCTCCTTCTTACCTTCCTCCCCCATACACTCATCCCCTCTTTCTCTTCAGAAAAGAAGACATCACTCATGAATCAACAGAGTCAGAAACAAATGCTGGTCCTGCTGTTGGGAGTCCCACAAGAAGGTCAAGCTCCACACCTCTTACATATGTGTAGAGAGCCAAGGTGAGTTCCATGTATGCTCCCTGGTTGGCAGTTCAGTCTGCGCCATTTTTGATCCAGGTTCATTGACTCTTCATTTTTTTCTTGTGATTTCTTTGATCACTTTTCCCTCTGTTGGCTTCTGCCATCCACCATATTCAACTACAGAGTTTATTTCTTCTGCTGCTTATCTCCTTAACCTGTTCTACATATTCATCTCTCATTTCTGACTTGGGGAATTGTCCATCTCAGAACTGCATGCCTAGGTTCTCACCTCCTCATCATAAAAGCCATACCATTATGTGAGGCAGTCTTCCTATGCCCTTTATTGTGCCCACCACTTGGTTGGAGATACCTGTGCCTTGTTAACTGGGCTTTCTCTTGAATGACCTTTATCTACTTGGGGATGCTTTCTCGATAGAATTCCATCCAATAACACCTATCCTTTTCATTCACAGCCAATCCCTTTATCCTCTCTACTCATTTATTTTTATCTTCCTCTCATTCTGAACCTCCCTTAGTGTGAAAAAGGTAATTGACTTCCTTCTCGTCCTGGGTCTGTTTTCCATTGCTCCTAACACTTGGGTTTAGAATGAAATGAGTCTCCTATATTCTGTCTATCTTGTATTTAGTCTAATCCAGAAATTCCTTTCTGCAATCTTTTCTTCAAGAGTGTCTCTTCTCTCTCTAGCCAACCCTGTATTTCCCATTCAAAAATGAACTTCTCAACTCCCCTTGTTCTTCTCAACTCTCATTCCTCCCACACACCCTAGACTCAGGAATAAAACTAAATATCATGGTCTTCTGTTTTACTCTAATATGCCCTCAATACTGTCTCAATAGTCTATCTCAGGTGCCAAAATTTGGCACATCCAATTTCTAAATTTTCATGGATCTTGACAACTTCTGTCACCTGACAAATGATTAAAAAATATCACATACCTAATCTTTCATTGCTCTCCACTCTTTCACTCCCTTCCCCCTGTGCTTCCTGTCACCCCGTGATATTTCATTCTGACACAGATCATATCTCCAAACAACCTGAACAGTAGACAGAACCATCTGCTTCCTCTCCTTTCTACTTTGACATATAGGACACAACATCCTAGCAGGTGCCTTTCCAACATTACCCACTGTTGCCTCTCTAACCTAACCTACCTGTGGCACCCTAACTTAATCTACCACTACCCCTTATTTGTTCCAAACCAATCTTCACTTTTACCTTCACCTCCACTGTCTCTACCAGTGCCTCACAAATGATCCTATATAAAATGACCTTACTTCATCAGACAGGTGGCAGTTCCTAATGCTATATTCCATGTACCCATCCTTTTTTTTTTTATGGTTGTTCTCTCTCAGTTGGAAAAATACCTGGATTCCTTCTCTAAAGGCCCTTCTAACTTTATTGGAGAATTCAGACACATGATCAAAACCTATAGTCTCATCTGAAATGATTTCCAAGTTATTATGTCCTCTACTCACCCAGAAGGAAAAACAAAGGGTCTGGATGGCTACTCCAAGCAGATGAGTTCCAAAATATGGATCATATCTATATGGTTGGGCTTTCATGAGTACCTCAGATATACCCCTAATCAAATTAGTACAATAATGATGAACATAAGTCTCCCAACAGGGAGGCCCAAGATAAAATGATAATCTACCTCTGGGTTGAACTTTAAAAGACCTACAAGATGGTAAATTTCAACAAACTAAGAGGTCCTTCTTCAAATATAGTTACAAATATAGTTCAAATATAGTCACTGAGTGAAGGACTGCCTTAATTTTGCCTGCTGGAATATTGAAGGGTGAAATCTTCACCTTGCTAATGAAGTCACCCCACCTCCACAGAAATAATTTTGCATCTTCAGAGCTTGAACTGAAGACTGATAGAGTTCTGAGACCTTGGCCCCCAAAAATCTGTTAATAGTTCCACAGAGGAGCCTAGGGTGACTACACACATAGCATGTAAGCCTCTGTCATTTTAAATTGATATAGATGAAACCTGGTCCATATTTCCCACTTACTCTGGTAAAATATATCTTTCCTTGATATCTGTGATGAGTTTCATTGTAGGCCTCACCAGCCCAGGACTGGTTTTCTCCTCTGATCCCTCTGGGGAAAGCTAATCATGTACTCCTTTCTCATTATATATAGTTACCCAACCTTGTTATTGGAAAGAGATATCATGGCTGAATTATGCATTTTCTCTTCTTTAATCCAAATCCTTCTGGGATTTTTACTTATTATCCTATCCTCTAAAAACCAAACCCCTCTGGTTCAGCTTTCTTTTGAATACAAATTGACTATATTTCCCTATTTTATATCAAGAAACTTAATTATGACAGTCATGTAGAAGAAATCACAAAGACTTTTGGCCAGATATCATGTTTTTGGTTCTCCACCTGGTTAAAATGTAAAAGTTGATAATATGTTAGCATCACGTGGTAAGATAGATTTGATTGCATGTGTGTGTGTCTGTGTGTATGTGTGTGTGTGTGTATGGTATGTGTCTGGTTGATATAGCAACTATAATAGGAGAGAGTAGTAGTGACCAGTCACCTAATATTCTGTACCATTAAGAAAAATACTTTTGTCTATTAAGAAAATAAGCAGCATTTATGAATTTAATATTAAAATGTTAATTTATAAATTAAATCATACATTTAGGATGATAGAGAATTGTGACACTCATAATAAGAGCCAGGACACATGGAATACAAACTAACTCCTTCGTTAGAACCTCAATATTGTTTGCCTCACAGCCTCTCAACCACACAGTGAATCATTGTCAGCCACGAGAGGCTCATGAAAATTCAAAAGTTGAAATTATTCTGCTTTAAATCTTAATATGATATGACCATGTCAATATTTTCAAAAAAATTTATATTGTTTGGGATCTTTTTCCAACAGAATTTTCAGTGAATGGCAGTTTAAAAGATTAATGGGAACTGAGAGTGGAGCTTTGCAAAGCTGCCAGAATCACAAAGATAAACTGTTAATTGTGTGTAATAGCACAATGCTGCACCAGAGGCACTATATCTGTAACTTATCTCAAATTTGGAAGCTTTCTATCAGAAAACTTAGTAAAAATCAGTAGAACATGATTAGTCACAGAAAGCACTGTATCATGTTAACATCACTGAGTAGCTCTTTTTAATATCTCCAAACTTTAAGATATCTTTGAGGCTCTGTATTAATCTCTGATTTGCAAATGATTTCTACAATGTAAGTTCCAAATACGTTGTAATTAGGAGAAAACCTAAATCATGCAAATCAAACTTTATATTTAATGTTAAACATAGTCAAAGCTGTCAAGTGCTTTTAGCATGTTCAGCCTCAGGGAGTACTGCAGGTCAGGCATGAATGATGAAATTATTGAGTTTTCTTAACTTTACGTGGAAAAGCTATGAAAAACTTCTTAAATCCATATTTGTCAAGTCGACTTCAGACCAGTGTTTAACCTAAATCAAAATATTTGCATTAAACTGTTCAGACAATGTTTGAATTATTGAAATGTTCCAAATTTCTCTTGTATTGGGAAAAAATGCCAAAACAAAATAATTAATAAAATTTCCCAATGCATACATTTTCTAAGGCAAACACTCCTGTTCTGAGAAATACTTCTTACAAATATTTGTGAAAGTTTTAGTTTAATTAAATAATATGCAGTTCTTGCCCAAATTTGCAAATAATATTGAATTTATAACTATATGAAAGTATTTAATTTTATATGAAAGTTAAATATACATACTAATACTTGGAAAAATTTCCTCAAATTACCACAAAACAAATAAGTATTTTGAAACATCATCTGTAGTATGTGTATGAGTCTATTCATGTGGATGGTATACTTGGTAAACCTCTAACATGCAAAGCTACATTCTGGAATTTGCACTTACATTACTTTATCCTATGTCAAGATTTCTTATTGAGTTATCTTTTGCTCCAACTGCCTATTCAGCTGGCTCACAGCATTTAATCTTAAAAGTTGACAGGACTATTTTTCATGTTGTATATTACCACAAGCTACAATCTGAAACCTGCCACATTAAACATACATCAAAAACTTTGTTGTTAAGTACTGAAGGGATAAAACTAAGACTTATGAGTATTTTTTAAGTACAACTGAAAAAATAAGTAATTGTCTGTCTTAAAATGCAAATTTTAGATTATTACAAAAGTAAGGAAAGAAAGTAAATATATTTGTTTTCATGGAGACAGCCTGTAATTGATAAATAACAATGCTACTCCATGAACAACTCTTAAATTTTAACATTTCATTGAATCTTTAACTTTGAAAGTAAAGGTGCCATGGGATTATTAATCAGGATTTTCTACGTAAAATGAGAAGTCAAAATATAAATTGATTGACATGATTTATAATTTTGAAGGAGTGTTCATGAATCATATAGAATACAGTCTTCAAACTAAAAAGCTTCTGTATAGCTGAGGAAACCTCTAACTGAGTGAAGAAGAAACCCACGAATGAGAAAGAATGTCTCCCAGTTTCACATCAGGTTAGTACCTAGAATATACAAAGAACTAAAAACAGAAACAAGTGATTAAATTCAAAGATGCAGTATGGATCTAAATGGAGTTCTCGATAGAAATAATCAAAATGGTTAAGAAATAGCTAATAAACTATTCACTATCCTTTAAGGATTAGGGAAATACAAAGCAATAAAGCTCCGAGACTTCCGTTCATCCTAGTCAGAATGTCTAAATCACAAAACAAATGACAACAAATCTTAGTGAATTTGTGGAGAAAACAGAATCTAAATTCACTATTAGTGGAGACAGAAACTGTTACAGCCACTCTGGAAAGCAGTATGGAGAATCCTCAGAAAGACAAAAACCACCTCCCACATGATCCAGTTCTAACATTCCTTGATATATGCTCAACATGACAAAATATCGCACTCCAGAGATTCTTGATCAGCAACGCTCATTGCCACTCTATTTACAATAGCCAGGAAGTGAAAACAACTCAGTGTCCTTCAACTGATAAATGGAAAATGTAAAAATGATATTATATACCATCAAACAGTATGACATAAATAAAAATGAAGTTTTCAGGTAAATAGACGGACCTAGAAAGGGCTATATTATGTGCTGTAACAGAGACCTGCAAACCACATGTATTACATGTTCTTTCTCATCTGCAGTTTCTAGTTTCAAATCTTCAGATGTGAATATGTACCAGGGCATACTCTTAGAAACCACGAAAGAATTCAGAAACCATATTGGGAAAGTGCTATGTGAATAAAATTCCAGAATACAGGTGATGTGAAGGGGAAAGGAAAAGGTAAGAAGCGGGGATGGAGAGGGAGCACAATACAGAAGAAGAAAGAGGGAGGATGGACAAATAATACCAAGTTTGATAAAGCCTCAAGGAATCACACTGTTTAGCAATTACCTGAAATTATGCACCATATACATAAAACAGCAACACCAAAAATGTATGTGTGTCTGTGTGTAATTAAATTATGTCACTTAGTGACAAAACTCCCCATAAAATCATTGATCAACAAAACCTCCAGCTCAATACACACACAAAAGAACATGAAGGATGTTTTGAATGTTTGGCCAGAGTAATTCAAGTGACTTCAAAGCCAATATAGGTAGGCTATAGGTTTTGCCCTTGGTTGCATCTCAGAGGCTGATGGAAAGCCCCTGTTGATGAAGACACTGCATACTCAGTGTAGATTTAGATCATTCAAGGGAGTTCACAGATAATCCTCCTTCCTTCTATGTAGCTTCCATAGAAGTTTTACAGTAATTTTTTTAAAAATTAAAATTGGTTGCTTTTTAAAGCTCAACTTCTGCTAATATAATTCAGCTAGTCTATATTGTTTTGGCTTCAAAGTCACTAATGTTTTCTTCTATAGTATATAATCTACTCTAATTTATCAACCACCTTTTCCATATTAAACTTCTAAAATTAGGGCTTACAAGGTTGTCTTTATACAACTTATAGCCTCATTATTTTGGAAGCAAAAACCAATATACTGCTAATAAATAATTCTGAGCATGATTTGTTTATTCTGACACAAATTTAATATCTATTTATTATTGATTCACTGGTTTTACACCTTTAATCCTTTTGTGAGGTTCTCCTGTGAAGCTGCTCAGTTTCATGCATGTGTACCAATCAATCAGTAATGTATTGGCTACTTGAAGAGGGCTATTTTTCGTTCTTTGAGTCCATAATCTCAAGTGTGCCTCTTTCGAAATTGAAAATGTGTTCTCAGACACATGTCTTCTAAATTTAGGAAGAAGCCAGTCTCTTTTTCCAAGCCCATTGCTGGGTCTAGGCTAATTATTTTCCAAGGGTAGTAAACTGAAGAAATGTGAGGTATTGTCACCCTATGACATTGTGTCTAGGATAGCTGACAAATCACCAGTTACTGCCTATGTACAATGCCTTATAAACTATTGATTATTTCAATTTCTTTGACTTTAGTGAGATATTCAGTCTACATGGTGTTATTCCATCTACATAAAAGTCTGAGACAAGAAGCTTACTATATTTAGGAGACTAGCAAGGAAGAATGTTCATTACATAACAAATTATAATATTAATAAATGTGATATTGTGACTGCACAGAAAGTAGAAAACTTAATATAAGAAGGAAATATGTCACAGGAAGGAAAGCAGTCCTGCAGCTCCAGTCTGAGGTTTACCCAACACTTCCAATTTCTTTTTTATTTTCCAAATAGCTTCTGGAGAGAAAGAGACAGAAACAGAGACAGACAGAGACAGAGAGACAGAGACTGAAGCAGAGACATAGGAGAACTTTTGACTAAAGAAAGCTTTAAATGTCATCAGCTGTAAAAGTTCTTTACTAAGGAGACATAAATTTGGCATAGCATAAGGTCTTTAAGATTTAGACTAGCAACCCACTTTGAACTCTAATAAATACTGATCTCTAGTCATGATTTTAGCTAACATAGCCCTAATATATCACTACATACCTTTCATAATCTTTATATTGAAAATGTGAAATAAGATGTAAAATATTAATTTTTACCTCATATTTTGTGTAATTTTAATTATAAAGAAAGGATTGCTTGTGGAAATAACTGAAAAGAAAATGTCACACATGAACAAACCACTACCTTGTCTCATATGAGCATGGTTGATTGTCATAGTAACTGGGTTTCATATTTACTATAACATGTATCAGACAAAACAATTTATAATTTATGAATAAAGATGTCTATATTGTCTATGATAAGTTTAATGAGCTTTACATTTAAAAATATATGTAAACACAAATTCTATTCTTGTATCTCAGTACTTCTAATTTTAATTATTTTCACATAAGACATGAGTGTATAATAATGTCTATATATAAGCTCTCAAAAAAAATTAAGACTATAATGGACAAATTGTATACATTGTCTATGAAGTTGATTTAAGCAATATGTGCTATGAAGACCATGATCATCAATTTTATTTTTCATCTTCGTATTTACCATTAGTTTAAATTAAGAAAAGTATTCACTTCAATAATGTGTTTAAATTCCTCAATACAATTAATAAGAGAATGCACTAAAAAGAATATATAGATATTTGTACATGGCTTATTCAACCAGTAGAATTGACTTAGGGCATAATATGTTTAAGGTCATCTCCTTGGTAGTACATACACATCAAGTTGAACAAATTATACATAAGCACTGTCCCACAATGTACTGTTGATACAATCAGAGAACACAAAAATAATCTACCTTCCTCCGTTATCTATGTAGTTATCACATGATACTGTCCTGGTCTCTCAGGGAACATCTTCAGCAATAGTTCTGTTGATAACAATCTGCATTTACTTACTCTTTCTTGTCCCATTATCAATAGGACTCAGATTTCTTTAATGATTAGCTTCAGAAATCTATGGAAGGGTTAAAATCAATTCAGAGATTAAACGTTTGATAACTTACTGTTAATCACTTTCCTTGACCCATTAAAGGTAAAGCATTCCTGAGGTTTCTCAACATTGCCAGGGCTCAGAAGCATGTAAGCATTCCAGCAATGTTTAATCAGTTTCCGCAGTTTACTCAAGCTCTCACATCTTAAAACCATAAGATATTTCACACAAATAATGAACAAACATACTTAAAATTTAAAATTTGGCTGTCAGTCTTTGTTTACTTTATTATTGCGAAATAGTTTTAAAATGTACTTCTTCCCATTCTCCTTAAAGAAAAAGTATAAGTGCTTTTTTCTTTTTACTTTTTAATGATTCAGAATATCCACTCTGTGTTTACTTGTTTTAGAAGCAGAATCCAGAATATTTTCTTTCATATTCTTAGAATTTATTTTGAACTATCTCTATCTCTTATGAGTCTTCAGTGTTTGTTAACTTTATGAATATACTGTTATAAATTTTTTTCCATCCGAAGTGGGAAAAGAGATGTGAGTGTACAGTGCAGAGTAGTTTGATGACGGGATGATTAACACTAAACATATTTGGAAAAGCTACACACAAACATACTCATTTATAAATTTCATACATATGTATGTGTAAGATATGTATGTGTATGTGGATGTTAACATACACACTTATACACAAGATTACAAGTTCAGTTCGGATTAGCCTTTACTGGAGATCATGCTTCTCCACAAAACCACAGGTTTACAACTAAAAAGTTCAGTGCAAAGCGTGAGTAACTTCCCTTCAAAATATTAGTCAGTGATGTTCCAGGAGTCTCAGAAACAGTATAGGCTATTAGCTATTGTCATTGTTCTTGCTTGACCATCTGAACTTGATTGTGATGCTGAAGATATCACATACTTAGGTTATGTGACATGGAAAAATTAAGTTGTTACTGACCAGAAGCCTCCTTTCCTGTTGCCTAGCTTTCATAGAATAATAATGTGCTATGTAGGTAGTGGCGTACAATGCCATCAGCAGTCTTACCAAACTATGAACCATATGAATTACAATAATATTGAATGTTGAAAGATCCCCCAAGAGTGCAACAGTGCCACAAACAGTTTGGGAGTGAATAGAATAAGGACTCACTCCACTAGAGGAAAAACATGTCTTGTGTTTCAAATCTGTCCAAGAACCCATTTGGGAGACAGCATGAAGACCTCAAAGTTGAACCTACAATTATTTTACTAAGTGCGTAATGATATAAAAACCACCTTCTAAACATCTCTATGTTTGTAGATTAATGCAGTTTTCAGACTTCATTAAGAAGTTTCTTTGTGCAGTTAATAGTGGATAATGCAAAAACCTATAAAGTGGTCAAAGTGCATGAAGTGGGGAGTGGAATCCAAGAATGGCTCTTGGAGAAGTTAAAGAAATCAAAGAAGAATGAAGATCATCAAAATATCCTATACTTATATATGTAATTTTCAAAGAATTAGTAAAAGCATATTTAAAATTTTGCTCCAAAGTTTTGGCATTATGTTTATTAAATAAAGGTAGCCCTGGATTAAAATTACAATAGGGTCATAAGATGCACACTAATCATGAGAAAACAGCTTTATTGGAATACATTCTTCTGGGGTTAATTTTGACATTTAGTAAATTTATATGTTGAGGAAATTCCATACTTCATATGCAATCTGATGGAAATTGAATATATATTTTTTTCTTTAAATGACCATATATTGAGATACTAATATGAAAACAAATTTTTGTAACGTCATGAGATATATTTAAAGAGAGAGTATGGAAGTGGGAAATCTTTCATTATACAACTCATAGTTGAGGAAGTAGATCAGAAAATTATTCCATGCTGGAATGTTTAAATCTAAATATGCAATATGTGATTTATATTGTAGAAAAAAGTTAGAATGAAAGATTATATTAGTGACACAATAGAGAAAATTTATCTGGAACCTTTTTTTTACTATGATGATTGGTTATCAATATTCATTGTAATCTTGACTGGACTTGGAATCACCTAGGAGACACAACTCTGAGGTCAGTTAACTTTGTGAAAGTTTGACTGAGGAAGAGATTTGTCTGCTGAATGTGGATTACATCATCCCATAGAGAATGGTCCCAAACTGAATAAACAGAAAAAGAAAGTGGTGTGAGCATCAGCTTTTCTCATTTCTACTTCCCAACTGCAAGTGAAGTATGATCAGCCCTGTCATGCTTTAGCCACCATGCTATAGTGTCCCCTCACCCTGAGAGCAAGACCAATCATTTCCTTCCTTAAGTTGCTTGTGTCATGTATTTAGTCACAGCACAGAGGAAAGTGATTAATTCAGACATGAAGAATGAGATGCCAAGACATGGAGATTAAATTTTTCCTTTAGTTAATTGACTTTTAATCGGTAGTGTTTGCAAAATTATGTTCTAGAAACATAAGACTGAAGACAGTACATTAATTTTTTTAAAACAATTTTTTTATTAGATATTTTATTTACATTTCATATGTTATCCCCTTACCCCATCCCCCACCCACCCGGGAACCCCCCATCCCCTTACCCCTCCTCCTTCTTCTCCGTGGATGTAACCCCCACCTACCCCCCCACTCCCACCTCCCCACCCTCAAAATTCCCACACCCTGGGGCGTCCAGCCTTCATGAGGTCAAGGATCTCATCTTCCACCTGTGCCCAGCAGGGCCCACCAATCTTACATATTCAGCTGAAGCCCTGGATCCCTCCATAAGTGCTCCCAGGCTGGTGGTTAGGACCCTGGGAGCTGTGGTTGGTTGGTATTGTTGCTATCCTCATGGTGCCACAACCCCTTTCAGCTCCTTCAGTCCTCACTCTAACTCCTCCATGGAGAACCTCATGATCAGTTCAATGGCTAGTTGTGAGCATCTGCCTCTGAATATGTCAGACTCTTGAAGGCCTCTGAGGAGACATCCATATCAGGCTCTTATTGGCATGCACTTCCTGACTTCCACATCAGCATCTACCTTTGGTGACTGCACATGGGATGGATACTCAGGTGGAGTGGTCTTGAAACAGCACCTCCTTCAGTTTCTGTCCCTCACTTTGACTCCATATTTGCTCCCTTGAGTATTTTGTTGCTCCTTCTAAGAAGAACTGAATCACCCCCACTTGGTCTTCCTTTTTTATGAGCTTCATGTGGCCTGTGAGTTGCATCTTGGGCATTTCAAGGTTCTGGGCAAATATCCAATAATCAGTGAGTAAATACCATGTGTGTTCTTTTGTGATTGGCTTACTTCACTCAGGATGATAATTTCTAGTTCCATCCATTTACCTAGGAACCTCTCGAATTCATTGTTTTTAATAGCTGAGTAATACTCCATTGTGTAAATATACCACATTTTTTGAATCCATTCCTCAGTTGAAGGACATCTGGGTTCTTTCCAGCTCTTGGCTATTATAAATAAGGCTGCTATGAACATAGTTGAGCATATGTCCTTGTTATATATTCGAGCATCTTCTGGGTATATACCTAGGAGTGGTATAGCTGGATCCTCAGGTAATGCTATGTCCAATTTTCTGAGGAACTGCCACACTTACTTCCAAAGTGGTTGCACCATCTTGCAGTCCCACCAACAATGGAGGAGTGTTCCTCTTTCTCCACACCCTCGCCAGCATCTACTATCACCTGAGTTCTTAATCTTAGCCATTCTGACTGGTGTGAGATGGAATCTCAGAGTTGTTTTGATTTGCATTTCCCTGATGACTAAGGACACTGAACATTTCTTTAGGTGCTTCTCAGCCATTCGAGTTTCTTCCGTTGAAAATTCTTTGTTAAGCTCTATATCCCATTTTTTAATAGGGTAATTTGGTTGTCTGGAGTCTACTTTCTTGAGTTCTTTGTATATATAGGATATTAGCCCTCTATCAGATGTAGGATTCGTAAAGATCTTTTCCCAATTTGTTGGTTGTCGTTTTGTCCTATTGACAGTGTCCTTTGCCTTACAGAAACTTTGCAATTTTATGAAGTCCCATTTGTCAATTCTTGATCTTAGAGCATATGCCATAGGTGTTCTGTTCAGGAACTTTTCCCCTGTGCCCAAGTATTCGAGGGTCTTCCCCACCTTCTCTTCTATTAGTTTCAGTGTATCTGGTTTTATGTGGAGGTCCTTTATCCACTTAGACTTGAGCGTTGTACAAGGGGATAAGAATGGATCAATTTTCATTCTTCTACATGTTGTCCTCCAGTTGAACCAGCACCATTTGTTGAAAATGCTGTCCTTTTTCCACTGGACAGTTTTAGCTCCTTTGTCAAAGATCAAGTGACCATAGGAGTGTGGGTTCATTTCTGGGTCTTCAATTCTATTCCATTGATCTTCCTGCCTGTCTCTGTACCAATACCAGGTAGTTTTTATCACTATTGCTCTGTAGTACAACTTGAAGTCAGGAATGTTGATTCCTCCAGAAGTTATTTTATTGTTGAGAATAGTTTTCACTATCCTGGGTTTTTTGTTATTCCATATGAATTTGAGAATTTCCTTTTCTAACTCTGTGAAGAATTGAGTTGGGATTTTAATGGGGATTGCATTGAATCTGTAGAATGCTTTTGGCAAGATGGTCATTTTTATTATATTAATCCTGCCAATCCATGAGCATGGGAGATCTTTCCATCTTCTGAGATCTTCTTCAATTTCTTTCTTCAGGGACTTGAAGTTCTTGACGTACAGGTCTTTCACTTGCTTGGTTAGATTCACACCAAGGTACTTCATATTATTTGCAACTATTGTGAAGGATGTCATTTCCCTAATTTCTTTTTCAGTCTGTTTATCTTTCATGTAGAGGAAGGCTACTGATTTGTTTGAGTTGATTTTATAACCAGCCACTTTGCTGAAGTTGTTTATCAGGTTTAGGAGTTCTCTGGTGGAAGTTTGGGGGTCACTTAAGTATACTATCATATCATCTGCAAATAGCGATATTTTGACGTCTTCCTTTCCTATTTGTATCCCTTTGACTTCTTTTTGTTGTCTAATTGCTCTGGCTAGGACTTCCAGTACTATATTGAATAGGTAGGGGGATAGTGGGCAGCCTTGTCTAGTCCCTGATCTTAGTGGGATTGCTTCAAGTTTCTCTCCATTTAGCTTGATGTTGGCTACTGGTTTGCTGTAAATTGCTTTTACTATGTTTAGGTATGGGCCTTGAATTCCTGATCTTTCCAAGACTTTTATCATGAAGGGATGTTGAATTTTATCAAATGCTTTCTCAGCATCTATTGAGATGATCATGTGGTTTTTTTCTTTGAGTTTGTTTATATAGTGGATTACATTGATGGATTTCCGAATATTGAACCATCCCTGCATTCCTGGGATAAAACCTACTTGATCATGATGGATGATTGTTTTGATGTGTTCTTGGATTCAGTTTGCTAGAATTTTATTGAGTATTTTTGCATCGATGTTCATAAGGGAGATTGGTCTGAAGTTCTCTTTTTTTGTCGGTTCTTTGTGGGGTTTGGGTATGAGTGTAATTGTAGCTTCATAGAACGAATTGGGTAGTGTTCTTTCTGTTTCTATTTTGTGGAATAGTTTGAAGAGAATTGGTATTAGGTCTTCCTTGAAGTTCTGATAAAATTCAGCACTAAAACCATCTGGTCCTGGGCTTTTTTTAGTGGGGAGACTTTTAATGACTGCTGCTATTTCCCTAGGGGTTATGGGATTATTTAGATGGTTTACCTGCTCCTGGTTTAACTTTGGGACCTGGTATCTGTCTAGGAAATTGTCCATTTCTTCAAGGTTTTCCAGTTTTGTTGAGTATAGGCCTTTGTAGTAGGATCTGATGATTTTTTAAATTTCTTCAGTTTCTGTTGTTATGTCTCCCTTTTCAGTTATGATTTTATTAATTTGGATACTGTCTCTGTGCCCTCTGGTTAATCTAGCTAACAGTTTATCTATCTTATTGATTTTTTCAAAGAACCAACTCCTGGTTTTATTGATATTTTGTATTGTTCTTTCTGTTTCTATTTGGTTGATTTCAGCCCTGAGTTTGATTATTTCCTGCCTTCTACTCCTCCTGGTTGTATTTGCTTCTTTTTGTTCTAGAGCTTTTAGTTGTGCAGTCAACTTGTTAGTGTGTGCTCTTTCCAGTTTCTTTTTGTGGGCACTTAGAGCTATGAGTTTTCCTCTTAGCACTGCCTTCATGGAGTCCCACAAGTTTTTGTATGATGTGTCCTCATTTTCATTGAATTCTAAAAAGTCTTTAATTTCTTTATTTCTTCCTTGACCAAGTCATCATTGAGTAGAGAGCTGTTCAGTTTCCATGTGCACGTGGGTTTTCCATTGGTTTTGTTATTATTAAAGACCAGTCTTATTCCGTGGTGATCTGATAAGATGCAAGGGAACATTTCAATCTGTTTGTATCTGTAGAGGCCTGCTTTGTGACCAATTATATGGTCTATTTTGGAGAAGGTACCATGAGTTGCTGAGAAAAAGGTATATTCTTTTGTTTTAGGATGAAATGTTCTATAGATGTCTGTTAAGTCCATTTGGTTCATAACTTCTGTTAATGTCAAAGTGTCTTGGTTTAGTTTCTGTTTCCATGATCTGTCCATTGCTGAGAGTGGGGTGTTGAAATCCCCCACTATTATTGTGTGAGGGGTAATGTGTGTTTTGAGCTTAAGTAGGGTTTCTTTTATGTATGTAGGTGCCCTTGCATTTGGAGCATAGATGTTCAGAATTGAGAGTTCACCTTGGTAGATTTTTTCTTTGATGAGTATGAAGTGTCCTTCCTTATCTTTTTTGATTAATTTTGGATGAAAGTCGATTTTATTTGATATTAGAATGGCTACTCCAGCTTGTTTCTTGGGACCATTGGCTTGGAAAATTGTTTTCCACCCTTTTATTCTGAGGTAGTGTCTGTCTTTGTCACTGAGGTGCGTTTCTTGTATGCTGCAAAATTCTGGGTCTTGTTTGTGTATCCAGTCTGATAGTCTGCGTCTTTTTATTGGGGAATTGAGACCATTGATGTTAAGAGATATTAAGGAAAAATGATTGTGGCTTCCTGTTATTTTTGCTATTAGAGGTAAAGTTATGTTTGTATAGTTATCTTCTTTTGGGGTTGTTGGAAGATTACTTCCTTGCTTTTTCTAGGTTGTAGTTTCCCTCCTTGTGTTGGCGTTTTCCATCAATTATCCTTTGAAGTGCTGGGTTTGTGGGAAGATATTGTGCAAATTTGGTTTTGTCATGGAATATCTTGGTTTCACCATCTATAGTGATTGAGAGTTTTGCTGGGTATAGTAATCTGGGCTGGCAATTGTGTTCTCTTAGGGTCTGTATGATGTCCATCCAGGCTCTTCTGTCTTTTATAGTCTCTGGTGAAAAGTCTGGTGTAATTCTTACTAGGTTTGCCTTTGTATGTTACTTGACCTTTTTCCCTTACTGCTTTTAGTATTTTTTCTTTGTTTTGTGCATCTGATGTTTTGATTATTATGTGACGGGAGGTATTTCTTTTCTGGTCTAGTCTATTTGGTGTTCTGTAGGCTTCTTGTATGTTTATGGGCATCTTGTTCTTTAGGTTAGGGAAGTTCTCCTCAATAATTTTGTTGAAGATATTTACTGTCCCTTTAAGTTGGGACTCTTCATTCTCATCTATACCTATTATCCTTAGGTTTGGTCTTCTCATTGTGTCCTGGATTTCCTGGATGTTTTGAGTTAGGAGTTTTTTGCATGTTGGATTTTCTTTGACAACTGTGTCAATATTTTCTACCGTATCTTCTGCATTTGAGATTCTCTCTTCTATCTCTTGTATTCGGTTGGTGATGCTTGCGTCTATGACTCCTGACCTCTTTCTTAAGTTTTCTATTTCCATGGTTGTCTCCCTTTGAGCTTTCTTTATTGTTTCTATTTCCATTTTCAGATCCTGAATGTTTTTGTTTAATTCCTTCTTTGTGTTTTCTTGCATTTCCTTAAGGGATTTCTGTGATTCCTCTTTAAGGGCTTCTATCTGTTTACTTGTACTCTCCTGTATTTCTTTAAGGGAGTTACTTAATTCCTTCTTATAATCCTCTATCATCATCATGAGAAGTGATTTTAATTCTGAATCCTGCTTTTCAGGTCTGATGGGGTGTTCAGGGCTTGCTATATTGGGAGAACTGGGCACTGATGATGCCAAGAAACTTTGGTTTCTGTTGCTTATGTTCTTGTGCTTGCCTTTCGCCATCTGGTTAACTCTAGTGTTGCCTGCCCTCCCTGTGTAAGACTGGAGTCTGTATTTCCAGTTATCTTGCTTGTTGCAGAGCTTCTCAGATCCAGATGTCTCAGTAGTCTTATGATCCTAATCTTGGTGTCTGCTGCTCTGAGTGCAGTGGCTCCTCGGCTGCTCTGAGTGCAGTGGATCCTCTAGGATGACTCAGGAGTCAGTATCCCCACATGACAGGAGTAGATCAACTCAGTGTCAGTTGCTCTGAGTGCAGTGGCTCCTCGGCTGCTCTGAGTGCAGAGGCTCCTCTAGGATGACTCAGTCAGTATTTCCACAGGACAGGAGCAGACCAACTCTGTGTCTGTCCCAGCCCACAGGACCAGGCAGGGGATGAAGGGAAGTGGAATTCCGGAGGGGTGGGGTTTGGGTAGCTGCTGTGTCCTGAATGGCCCTGGCTCCCAGATGTATCTCTGGGGCTTAGGGAGTGAGAGGGAGTTCTTACCGGCTGCTCTGAGTGCAGTGGCTCCTCTAGGATGACTCAGGAGTCAGTATCTCCACAGGACAGGAGCAGACCAACTCTGTGTCTGCCCCAGCCCACAGTACCAGGCAGGGGAGGAAGGGGGCAGTACATTAATTATTGTTACAATGGACTTAGGTCTTTTAACTTTGCAGAAAATGATCAATAAAAATTCAAACTCATTCTTCTAATTCTGTATTATGTTTTCAAATAACCCTTATTGTCTAAAAGGTGATCTTCTATCAGACAGCCATATGAAAACATTAAGCAGATCCTAGTACTTTTCAAAAGTCACTAACAAAGTTTAAGCAGCTAGAAAATGCATGTCTTTTTTGATTTCCCTAAGTCTCAGGTAAGTGGTAACCTACTCATTCAATGTATTTATGAATTTGCCATGTGGAATTTAAAAGCTCACATCAGAGCCATGTTACAAATTACAAAGACAGAACCAGAGCATGCTAGTTAATGTTGTTCTCTGTTCAGGGACCACAAGGGTGGCTCTGTGTGCCAAAACTTGAAGCCAACGCATCTTAATATTTGACTTTTACTCTATTGTTTTAATCAGGTGCACAAACCAAAAATTACATTAAAAGCCCAAAATCTTGTTAGAATTTTTCATGACATAGAAGTTACACTTAAAAATCTAGCTTTTCCAAAATCGAATCTATACTATAATGTTTCTAAATTAATTTATGCAGAGCAATGCCTGCTCATTTGCCTCATTATCACCACTGATTATTTGCAGGTGTCAATGAATGAGAAGCCAGGGAATGGATCCTTTGATTCCTTATAAATATTGAAATGGCTTGAGAAAAATGTATCCTGACATACAATATGATTTTTCTGAAATGGAAGTATAAATATTTCTAAAATTCTCATCTAAATGTTTTTATGCATGCAAGATTATAAATGTAAAATAGAGAGAAATTGTTCAGTTCACTGGATAAAAAAACCTGTGAAGGAAGATGGTCTGAGAGTGTGTGCTTTCGCTTCTTCCCTCATGAATTGGAAATACATTTACATTATGTCATGTGAAAATATTGAACAGCTGCTTGGAAAAAGAGAAAAGCAAGAATGCCAACCTGCCAAGGGGCTGCAATGCCAACATGAGATCAGATGTACAGAGTAAACAGAAACGGCATTCTGGAAAGGTGATAAGCAATCAAGGAAAGACCAAAGTGAGATGCTTTGACCTTATCGCTAGCATCTGTGCCAAATTAGCATAGATGTGCAGTGTACTAGAAAATTAAGAGGAAATGGGATAAAGTTAAGTATAAAATCAAAACAGAAGTTGTACACATTTGCAATATCTAAAATAATCATTCTTTAATCCGTATTCACAAGGCTACACTGTGGTCAGCTTGGTGTTTTCTCCCACTGGGAGGCACAAGTTCAAAACAAAATATTATGAGCTTGACCTATACTGATTAAACAGAAAAAGGTTCCTGTCTCTGGGTCTTGGCCTAGATCAGTCTGCCTGGTATCAGGGTAGAGGGTTGACTCAAATAGAAACAAAAAGCTTCAGATTTAGTCATTATACCGTTTTTACTTTCCCAGCCACAGTTCATTAACTTATGTTTTCTTTCTCCTCACTGTAAGAGGACAGTGTACTCAATTCAACACACATGGACTACTCATTGCAGCACAGCAAGGAAGACTATGCTCTGAATCAGTCTTCTGTGCTGTTGCTCTAAGTCCATGCTAGTCATTTCTTAAGCATCTGATGTGAATTTATCACCTGCCCATATTCCTGAAGTAAGTTATTTGAGGAAACAGAACTGACTTCAAGTTTGAGAAGCGTGATTCCTTCTACGTATCTTTTGATCACAACCTTAAATCAAACCTATTAAGACAAATTTTAAAAAACAAGATTCTATTCTATTCTATTCTATTCTATTCTATTCTATTCTATTCTATTCTATTCTATTCTATTCTATTCTATTCTATTCTATTCTATTCTTGCCTTGGGCACCAGGCAAAATCTTACCAGCCCCACCACAGTATCTTGAAAAAAAAAAACCATGGCCATCTTCTAAAAAAACACAGAAAGATATATTAGAATTCCCTCAGCACACTATCACTTTTTCTTTTGAAAATAGCTACTATAGAAAAAGAAAAACATAATATATCTAATTCATCTTCTTTTCTGGAGTACTAATGTACAATGGAGTCTGCAATGAGTCAACTGCCATCACCACATAAGCTTATTTTCTGCCTCCATATACTTTATTTCTTAAGAAATTTACTAATTACCACCAGGTTTTTGTAAGGTAAAAGAGACTGAGAATGTGGACCAAATTTTCCATGGATCCAGATTCTGGGATTCCTCCTGAGCACATGCAGCCTTCAGGAGTACAGCTCCTTACAGGTCTCAGACTTAATTTAGTTTTCATATTGGTGTTTCTTCATATGAACATAGACAAGGTCAGATTTACAAATAAAGATATTTGTATATGCTGTCTGTGTTTACTTTTTGGTTTTTTTAATAACCTTTCTAAAACTATGTTATGTCTTTCTGATAATTTCTCATTTATCAGATAAGAAACTTATTTTTGTCCTTCATTCAAAACAGACTATTGCTGAACATGTCTGTAGCAAGACTAAATATCCAACATTTCTTTCTAGAAGATGTGGCACTCTGTGTTTCCCTATTCACGGTAAGACGTTGGGCTGTTCTTTATGTGGATTTGAACATGGTAGGTGAAATTGCCCACTCCTGATATGCTGTAAAAAAAAAAAAGTCCTGATCATTCTCTCCCTCTGGCATTTGAATATGAAAGTACACCAGTAGATGGACAACTATTAGAGAAACGAGCCATGAGAAAAAAAAAAAAGCAAGACTGATTTGGAAGTAGGAGTGCCAAGGGAACACTAGAAAGTAGGACATAAACGAATAATAGCAGTTTCCATGACTGCTCTGAATTCCAGCATTTCCTATTCTAATTTATAAGAGTAGTAATGCTATCCCAGTGTCCCTCATGTTTCAGTAAACTAGCCTGTTCTGGTTTTCTCTTTCCTTATGTGAATGAAAACATTAACACAGAAAACGTATGGATAATGCCCATAGATTAGAAATTGAAAATAACTTCCTTTTATTTAGAAGACTCCTGATAGCTTCTTTAATTCCTTTTTCTAGAAACAGGACCTAGGAAAGCCTTTCAATCAGTCATTTCAAAGCCTTGCTTCTGGAACAACCACTTGAGCATCATCTGGCAGGTTTCCTTGGTGATTCCAGATCCTATCAAGCTGACAATCAACAGTAACTATCATGCTTATGAAAAAATTATTAAGCAACACCTAGTTCATGCAGAACATAGGATTCTGTAAAGCTACTACCACTCATCTGCAAATTAGCAAAGCTACCATGCAGTTATTTTTAGAAAGACAGATCCTCAGAACTCTGCACTTGCCAGGAAAACACTATGCTACTACCTAAAAGCCCAAATCCTCATGCAGGCTCTCATAGGGATTACATGAGTTAGTAGTTAGGAAATGATTCTGCAAACTCTTAAATCTTTTTTTAAAAAACTTTAAGGTACTCAGTATAAAGATAAGATAAGTCAAAACTAGGAGCTTGCTCTTCTGTACTGAGCTGTCAAATGCCACACAATATTTTCTTCTATTATTGCTAGTTAATTACTGAGTTTATATAAAATTTTTGTGTCATCTTTGGCACTTTGAGTTTCTTCCTCTGCCTATAATGGTAGTGTTTCAAACCAGCGTCCACTGTTCTCATCTACTAATGAAATGCTATTGTGGTTCACCTATTCTTGCTAATATTTCAAAAACATTGGTTGCTCTTTAAACACTAAGCCAACTTTGTTTAACGAAGTTTTGTAACTCCTAAAATTATGTACAAAGTTCTCCTATTCTTTTCAATGTTGTTATGAATCTTACAGCCTTTCTAAATAACTATGTTTTCAGGTCCTCAGTAACATATATTTTCTAATGTATTTTTTAATATGTGGTTTTTATGATGTTGATGGTAGTGTGATTAATTTGCAGTTCATGTAATCACTACAAGAAGTAGATTGCCACTTGTGGGGGTTTTATTCCATAATATATTTATATATTTAAATAATAAATATTTAAGAACTACTATCTTGAATTCAACAGGTTTTACAAGTGCTGCTTTATATATATTTAGTAATCACTCATTTGAAAATGTTCTATTTTCTATATTATGTTACTTTAGTATGAAAGTGTAGTTAGACAAGAAATATTAGGTATATTACTATTTAGGTATACTGTCATTATAACTGCTATTTTGTCAATTCTATTTGGAGGTGAGTATTTCTTTCAAATTTCTATTTTTGAAGTGTTGATTTATTTTACTGCCCATTAAAGACATAATCTTTTAAGTATTCTGAGGACACATTTTAAAAAGTTTCCTCACGTTGAAATTTTGAAAATTATATAATGACTCAGGATACAAATCATTGCATAAATTTTCCAAACATACATTTTTAAACATAATATGTGATTGAAGGGTGTAGTGGAAAATATATGTATAAGAAATAAATTAGTATAGTAAATTGTTAAACACAATTTTTAAATTTTTGATAAAATTTTGCATTTTGAATTTAAAAGTGTAAGGAAATCTCAGACTTCCCCCAATAATTTGAATATTTCCCTTGAATTCTACTCATTTTCATGGAGTTTCTCTCTGTTCTGTTTGTTATGGTTTTTTTCTTGTAAAAAAACCATGGGTTTCTTACTAGTTCTGTTTCTATCCACTTTTCTTTAGAATTAAAAAGTATTGTTTTCATTATTTTTATATCAGTGCCTGTATTTCCTTATGTAAATATGTATTTCATCATACAGCATATGAGTGTATATAACTGAGCCACTTAATATTGGACAAAGATGTCAAGATATATGATGAAAAAACTAAGGCATCTTCAACAAATGGTGCTGGGAAAACTTGATGAACATGAACAGAAGAATGAAAACAGACCTATATCTATTCCTTGAATATTGCCTTGAAGGAAAACTAACTCAAAAATGTACCAAATACTTAAACCTGAACCATGAAACACTGAAAGTGCTAGAAGAAATCATAGGCATTACTACATATGATGCCATTTCAGGGGAGGACTTTCTAAATAAGATTCCGTTATTTCAAGAATTAAGGCCAAAAAAAAAAAAAAAAGGACAGATGACACTTCATAAAACTAAAAAGATTACCCATAGCCTAAGAAAGGAACAATCAAGTAAGGAAGAAGGCCACAGAATAGGAATTAATCTTGTCCAGTGATACAGCTGACAGAAGATTAGTAGTCAGAAAAATGAGAAGAACTCAAAACAACAAAGAATCAAAAAGAAAAAGAAAAAGGAAAAAAACCACAAAACCAGAAAGACCCATTCACCAATAGGCCTGGGATCTGAACACAGTTTTATCAAAAGATAAACAAAATGGTTAAGGGATAGTTTTAAATGCATCAATTATCCTTGACAGTTAGGGAATCGTACATCAAACGATATTAGAGATTTCACCTTACCCCAATAAAAATGGAGAAAGATGAACACTCATCCACTGTTGATAGAATTGCGTGCTTATTCAGGAACTCTCAAAATTAGTGTTAAGAATCCCTTAAAAGGGAGAAAAATAATCACAGCAGTCAGAAGGAGAGAGGGCGGGAGGGAGGGAGGGAAGGAGGGAGGGAGGGAGGGATGGAGGGAGGGAGGGACATGGATGGGAGAAGGGAGGGCAAAGGGAAATGGGAGACAGGATCAAGTATTGGGGGAAACAGGAGAGAAGCCCAGGGGGCCAGGAGAATGAATGGAAATATGAAGCTGTTTTGTGTGAGCCTGGGAGAACCTCTAGAAAGCCGCACAGATCTTGTATGTGAGAGACTGCCAGGACTCAATAGGAATAACTAGCTTGAATGCCCAATAGTGGTGAGAGGGAATCTAAAAAGACCACTTCCAGTAGATAGACAGGATTGGAGGGATGAGGTCACCAACCTATCTTAAAAATTTAACCCTGAATTGCTCCTGACTAAAAAATACAGGGACAAAAATATAAATAAATAGATCAGAGACTGAAGGAAAGTCTATTGAGTGACCAGCCCAACTTGGAATCGATCACATGGACAGACACTGAAAGTACTATTGATACCTTGTTGTGCTTGGATACAGGAACCTAGCATGGCAGTCCTCTGAGAGGCTCTAAAAGCAGCTGACTGAGGCAGATGCAGATACTTACAGGCAACCATTGCACTAAGGTCGAGGACTGTAGGAAAGTTAGGCAAAGGATTGAAGGAGCTGAAGAAAATGACAAGCCCATAGAAAGATCAATAATTTCAACTAACCCTGATCCATCAGAACTCCCAGAGACTAAGCCACCAACAAAAGAGCATCCATGGGTTGGTCCATGGCCCCTGGTAAACCAATACTTTCTCAGCAATATTTAGTTATGCTCTATTCACAGTATATTGGAATAAAAAATTTAAATGTCCTTCAACAAGTGAATGGATAAAAAAATATGATGCTATACAATATGGAATGCTATCAGCTATGAAAAATCATAAAATATTCAACTAAATGGATAGAATTAGAAAGAATCATTCAATAAGGTAACATAGTTTTGGAAGGAAAATGACACATATAGTTCCTTACTCCAAACCTTCATATGTGAGTACATACCCAGGACTAACTTCAGAAACTAGGAAAATAAAAATGAACCATTTCCTAGTTGGGAAACTTTGGGGAACAATAAAGAGATAGAATTAGAAATCAATGGTCTGATAGGAAAATGGGAAAAATAATGAGGCTCTTATTATAGAGAAGAGAGAGAGAAAAGAATACAGAAAAGGGGGGGTTAAATATCATTAAAAACATCTGAAAAAGTCCTAAAACTTCTATCGACTTTTAAACAAATACAATACATGTAAGTAGGTTTGTATGAATACATATCATTTAAGTAAAAACATTTCACATATGAACTTACAGTGCTCCTTTCAGGAACCAAATACAGGTCAACAAAATCACCAATACTAGGTATGAGAAGCCCAGTTTTGAGTTGTTAGTCAGAGTTATCCCCAAACCATTGCAGGCTATTGTTCTTGACTAAGATTGCATTCCAGAGGTGGAAGGTGAAGCTCTTATTGCTGAAGATGCTGGTGGATTTCAGACAGTGTTCTTAAACCTTGACCTTTCACTGACATGAAAGTCTTTTGCCTGAAGGCTAAATTTATTTGTACCAGAAGGCACCACATAATCTTCCAAAAGAAAGAAGCAATCAAAAGTCCTACCCAGCTAAGAGCATGACCACACCTAGCATGGCATGATACCTCTAAGGGTACCTTAGAGGCACACATACTATTATGGTAACCAGAAGCTCTCAATTGCACTGAAAATCCACTCGGCAATAGGAAGTCATTCTTGATACTGGAAACCTAGCCAACTATCTAAAGCTAATAAAGTCATAGATCTTGTAGGAAAATCTGCAACCATCACTAAATCTCTATATTCTCTTTATCCTTCTTCCCACAGATAGGTGAAGTTTCTACTCTTTATCAAGAAAACTTCTTCTTGCAATATAATGAGGCCATTACAAATACCCACAGCCGATACAAACATAGAAGTGTGAAGCTCAGTGCTAGTGACTGACCTACAATTCAATTTCTTCACTGAAGGTTTAATGATCATATTGGAATGATGGAAGAAACAATGTAAGTCCAGATGAACAGACAGTTTCTTCTAAGGGTGTCTCTTTTAGAAATGTCAGAAGCTACACCCATAATATTTAACCAACATGACTGACTAGACATAAGGTGGACAAGGAGAATCATAAAGAGACATGTTAGCATGCAGGTGGAAAGTTCCTGGTGCCATATGCATCCACTATTTGGTTATTCTCTTCTCATTTTTAATAAAATACCTTTTCTAAGGTCATAGCATACGGGAAAACCCAAAATGGCAACTCTAGCTAAACAGTGTTTGAATATTCAAAGTATTCTCTTTCTTTTTTTTTTTTTAAAGATTTATTTATTTATGAGTACACTGTTGCTGTCTTCAGAAACACCAGAAGAGGGCGCCAGATCCCATTACAGATGGTTGTGAGCCACCATGTGGTTGCTGGGATTTGAACGCAGGACCTCTGGAAGAGCAGCCAGTGCTCTTAACCACTGAGCCATCTCTCCAGCCCCAAGTATTCTCTTTCTTATAAGGCAATGGACTATCATGTACTTGACAAATGTTGGCAAGAAAAGCTGTGGAAGAATTATTATTAAAATGCACATGATAGCAACAAATAAAATAGGTAAACCCAGTTAGTATTAAAAGTCAAATACACATATTAAGAAATACAGGTAATTAAAAAGTAGAGAACAGCGGTAATATCATATAGAATTTGATGGAGCTGTTATTTTACATTTGAAGATTGAAGATATAGAAAATCACATTGAAGAAAACAGTAGAATCAAAACATATTGGAAATTATTCTGTCATTTGCAAAGGAAAGTGGCACTTTGGCCTAATTTTGGTTTCATCTGCATGGTTTCAGTATAGCTGCCCGAAGGACTCTTTCTGTGCATACCCTACACTATCTAATCCTCTTATGTTATCCTTTGGGCACTGAATAAATTATAACTAATCTACAAATACCAGGAGGATCTATGCATTTCAGCTTTCCAATGCAAAGACAAACCTTTCTTCTTTCTTAAAAGATAATGAGTAAGGAATAATGAACAGCTGCCCATGTTCGCTATTTAAAAATAAAGGCAAAGCTATATTTTCATTCTTTAGAAATGTGCTTCAAGGGAGAAGAATGTATAAGAAAATACTGTTTATTCTTCTAATTAGTAAATATTCCATATTTCTTAAAATACTGAGGAAAGAAACAAGTCTATAATAAAAAAGAAAAATCTGAAATATACAGATCCACTCCTAATAGGGATAGAATCTGAATCTTGATGTGGCAATGATACTGTTATATCAAGAAGAATAAATTCTATTAGATTCAAAAGAATTAATGACATTAAAATGAAATATCACACAATCTATTCCAAGTCCAAAGAAAAAATTATTCCAGAGCCGAAGACCTACCTAATATTGCAAGAATTTTCTAGAATTCTTAATGATTCTCATAACTGGGCATGATTGGTCATTGCTTTGTTTTCTTTAGTGGCATACGTTAAAACCTTCCAGCATTATAGTAGATAGCTGGCATGGATACAGTTTCCAAGTCATTACCAGCTTGATTTTCCAGTTCTTAGTGTCACAGAATAGGATAAACAATGGAATGAAGAATAAGACCTTAGATTCAAGTTTTGTATGACAACTAATAGCAATAGAGATGGGCTGCAATGGGAAAGGGGGTCTAAGAGGCTTCCCTGGCCATTCACCAGAAAAGATTACAAATTGCTCACACTAGAACTTTTATTTGTTAACCGGCAGTGCCAAATGGTTGCATTGACTATCTGTTATAAAATATCTACAATTTATCTCTTTTTATATTGGTTTTCACATATTTGGTTTCCACATGACCACTTTCAAGATCTTCAGTACTACTTACTCTTCCTTTATGCTGCTCTCCCATTCCCCAACCCAAGTTAAACTTTCTAGTGCTATACTCTCCTTTAAGCATCTATGTCACTCTGTTCTATGTCAGCTACATTGACAGCCCCTTTCTGTAGATGCTTACTATTCTCTTTACATCTACAGTTATTTCAAATAAAACATACATAATGATTAATAGCTGCTATCCATAAATGATAGAAAAAAAACAATGTTTATCTATCTGTGTCTAGGTCACCTAACTCCTTTTACCTGTGAATTTTATAATTTTCCTCTTCTTAACAGTTCATTAATAGTCTATTGCATAAATATACCACATTTTCCACATTGACTCATTGGTTGATGGGCATCTATCCTAATTCTACCTCTAAAAAATTGGTAATAGAGCAGCAATGAACAAGGAGCTAATATTTTAGTAGGTCATAGAGTCCTCTGGATGTATCCTAAACAGTATAGCTGGATTGCGTGTTATGCTTATTTCTAGCTTCTTCAGGAACCTCCACAATGTTCTATGGTGGATGCACAACTTAGTGAACTCCCATAAAAATGAACACCTGTCCCACTGTTTCTGTATCTTTGGAAGCAGTTATTATCATTTGGGTTTGTTTGTTTGTGGGTTTTGTTTCTCTGTTTTGAAGATGTATGTTTTATATCTACTTTGTGTTTAATACTATAATAAGATAAAATCTCAAAGTAGTTTTAATTGGCATTTTTCTCAGTGTGTTTTTTACTTCTATAGGTTTGTCTATCTTTTCCTCTAGAATTTTCAGTCTCATATCTTATATTAACATCTAAGCTTCATTTTGAAATTATTTTTTGCAAGGCAAGTAATATGATTCTAAGTCTATACTTCTACACATAGCCATTTTTTCTCAGTACCATTTTTTATTACAGATGTATTTTTGCCAATATAAGTTTGTTACACCTTTGCCAAAAGTTATATAGCCATAGGAATGTAGTATTGAACCTGCATTTCTACTTCATTGATTTTCGTGGTTATTTTATGATTGAATTATGTTTTGGTCATCTAATAGTACGATACTGTGATATGTAAAACATTGTTCCCTTTGTTAAGAATTGCTTTGGGTATTTTGGATCTTTTATGCTTCAATAGAATCTGAAAGGTTATTTTTTCCAGTCTTGTAAAGAAAGAAAATAGAAGTTTGTGTAGATTCTCTTGAATGTGTAATGACCACCACATTCAGTAATATTGCATTATTATTTGCATTATTGATTCTGTTCTTATGTAAACATGTGATATCTTTCCATTTTCTACTGCCATTTATCAGCTCTTCCACAATGTCTTTACAGCTTAGTTTTGGAGGTCTTTCCCCTCCTTCACTGGATTTTTTTGTATGTATTTTTTGTATGTTGATATCATGTTTTCCAAGTTTGTTGAAAATACTTTTCAAATCTAGAAGTTTATCTAGTAGAATCACTAGAGTCTCTTAAATAAATGATCATATCATGTGTGATAGGGATAATATAAAACCTTCCTTATCTATTTATTTCACTAGTGTTTTTTTTCTGTTGTCCTATTCAGCTAAGTCATGAATAATAGTTATAAGAAGGAACACACTTGATTACTTCCTATTTTTGTGAATTTACTATCAATTCATTTTTAAATTTAGTGTTACATTTTCTATAGGTTTACTCGGTAAGACATTTATGGAAAATTGCCATATGTTTTATATTAATAGTAGGCCCTTTCTTTAAACTTTTACCATTAAAAAAAAGTAGAGGAATTTTTCATCTTGCTATTGATTTGCTTATATTGTTTTCTTTCTTTCTTTCCTTCTTTCTTTCTTTCTTTCTTTCTTCTTTCTTTCTTTCTTTCCTTCTTTCTTTCTTTCTTTCTTGACATTTAAGTCTTTTTATATTCTTTAATCTTTTTTTACAGTCCAGTAGCCATCCCCCTCCTGGTCTGCCCTCCTACCGTTTTCCCCATCTCATTTCTCTTCCCCCACCCCCTCATCTCTAACAGGATGTTCACACCCCACACTCCTGCCTCACCAGACCTCCCAACTCCCTGGGGTCTCAAGTCTCTTTAGGGTTAGATGCTTCTTATCTCATTTAGGCCATCCTCTGCTGTATAGGTGTCAGGAGCCTCATATCAGCTAGTGTATACTGCCTCCAGCAATATGGCAACTCTTGTTGGAATACATATATACCATAGTACACATCTTTAATCTCAAACAATGTAGGTAGTGTTAGCTGATAAAAGAAAACAACCATGTTTGAAAGTGACATCTACTTCAGGGGAAGACAAAGTAATGAATCAGGTAATCATTGGGAAGAATGAGTGAGAGATAGGGTATGCCCAACTCTCAGAGGACAATCCATATAGTTCCTGCAGCAGAGGCAGTTAAAGGCAGTGAATAAGAAGGAACCAGAAGATTAGAAAAAATGCCAGTCAGTATGAGGCCAAGCAGAACAATTCAGTGAGAAGGTGAGAGAAGTCAGATTGAATGAGTCAGCTCAGAGAGGTGTTTGAGACACAACAGGTGAATTGAATAGCCAGCCAGAGTTTAGAGAAAACTAGAAAAGCATGAGCTTATTCAGCAGTAAGCCTCCTGGATGGCAATTACATTAGGCGCAAAAAGATACGTTTACAAAGAAGTGTTGAACATCATCAGGGTCAGTTTGTGTGTGTGTGTGTGTGTGTGTGTGTGTGTGTGTGTCTGTCTGTCTGTCTGTCTGTCTATCTGTTTATACAAGTGTTCATTTTATTTTTGTCTTTTGTCTATTTATATGTTGTGTTATATTCATTGATTTAAAGAAATTGCAGCAGAAAACTTGTATTTTTGGATTAAGCATAGTTGATCATCATAATGTATGATATTCTTAATGAGTTCTTTGCTATAGCGTACATGAATTTTATTCAACTTCGTTGCATCCAGGATCATCAGCAAAGTAGTTTTATGGCTTGTTTTTATTTTAGCATTATCCAATTTCAGAGTAAGAGTAATTGAAAATTGGTTTATGTTATTCCTTCCCTTTTATTTTCTGTAACAGTTTATGAATTATTACTGTGATCTCTTCCACATAGGTTGTATAGAAGTTGAATACATGTTATTGCTGAGCTCTTTTATGTGCAAGGTCTTCTTCTATTCCTTCCTCAATTTCAAGTTTCTGTATGTATCATCCTGGTATATTTATATTTTTGTGTTTAGTTTTAGTTTATGATATGTAATCAAGTTTTATATTTTTTTCAAGATTACTTACTTGAGATTTTTAGGATGTGAGAAGCTCCCAGGACTCAATGGAGATGACCTTAGCTGACATGCCTAACAGTGGAGAAAAGGAACCTGAAGAGACCACCTTCAGTAGATAGAGAGCGATCCCAGTGGAGGGAGGGGTCACGAACTTACCTTCAAAATTTTTGACCCAGAATTTTTCCTGTGTAAAAGAAATGTGGGGATAAACATGGAAGAGAGACTGAAGGAAAATCCACCAAGTTTTCATCCCAACTTGGAAACCATCCCATGCACAGACACCAAACCCTGACACTATTATTGATGCTATATTGTACTTGCAGCCAGGTGCCTAGCATGGCTCTCCTCTAAATGTTTCTACCAGCAGCTGACTGAGACAGATACCGATACTTACAGTCAACCATTGTACTAAGATTATGCACCCCTGAGGAAGAGTTAGGAGAGGACTGAAGGAGCTGAGGGGGATGACAACCCTACATGAAGTCTAACAATATCAACTCTTCCAGACTCTTGGGAGCTCCCAGAGACTAAGCCACCAACCAACAAGCATACATGAGCTCGTCCATGACCCTAGTTACATATGTAGCAGGGGATGGCTTTCTCTGGCCTCAGTGGGAGAGGATTGCCTGATCCTGCAGAGACTGTAGAGACTGTAGTGATGCCCCAGGGAAGGGGATTGGCTGTAGGTATTCAAGTATGTTAAGTTTTCTTGTGTGTATTTTTGTGTGCTTTTGTAGGCTAGAAATCATACTATGGATTTTTGTTCTAATTGTTCTTGTTAGTTGTAATTGTAATTGTAATTGTCAGTTTTTGAAACATGATCTTTAGCTGAAATAAATTTTCAAAATATTCCCTAATTCTGAAGTTTGTTTAGTTTTAGTTGGGATGACCTGTCTAAATTTGAGAGAAGTATACCAAAATTATTTTATGAAAAATATACTGTCCTTTATGCCCACTAGTATTTTTTAGTATTTATCCTATGAAACTGAGATTCGCCAATATTATTGCATATATTGACAATTTAATACACTCATAATTATTATTCTACTGAGTCAAATATTCACTCAATGTAGATGTGCAAAAAATTTATATAAAATCATAAGATCTTATCTCCAGAATAATTTATAGGTGCTGACATAGAGCTTGATCCACAGCCAGAGTAAGGAAAGAAGCTATAGCTACTCTTTGAGTAGGAATCATTGCTGTAACAAGATTCAAACTTTTGTCCAGAGCCACAGATCTACCAAGAGTGTGACCCAGAGCCAGAATTCAGTCTAAAATAGTTTTGAGATATAAGAAACACACAAAGGAGACCAATCATCATAGAAGTAACACCCATGACTATTACACAATAATAGGAAATGGGAAAGAAACGAGATTAATGCCATAAGCAATTTAGAAATCAGTCTATATATGAACAGTGTTAATTGCTACAGACAATTTTATACTGATAGGGTAAGATTATGCAAAGCATTGAAATAATATTCTTATATTTGGAATTTTAAAAGACAAAACAAGACAAAACAAACCAACAAAGGAACAGACATCTTAAAGCTACCACAATATTTTCCTTCAGAACACTGCAAAATCTCACATAAGAAATTGATCCCCAAAATCTAAACTTCTGATGGACAAGTCCCAATGTAAAAACACAAGTAATATCAACTAAAACAGCCTTCCTCTCTAAAACCTGCCAATCACAGAGTACTATCCCTAAATAAAAAATGACTTCAATGAAATGCCAAAGGATTTAAAAGGAAAACCATGCGCTAATACTGAGGATCTCAGTTTCATATCCAAATAAATGAAAAAAAAGAAATATGTATAAATAAAACTAAAAACTAATATATTATATAAAATAGAATTGAGAATACCTACACACATTAAATTAAAACAAATTGAAATTCTCAAGATGGCAAACTCAATAAGCTAAACAAAATTTGGAGCAAAGCTTCATGAATAAAATGTACCACTGATAGGAAAGAGTATTGAATATGAAAGATAAAGCAGAATAATTGAAATATTCAATGAAAGAAAATATTAAAGTGTTTTACATGTGGGAAAATAGCATGTGTGAACTTTTGAACACAATAGAAAGACCCCATCTATTACTTATGCACATAAAAATTAGAGAATAACTTTATGCCAAAAAGAAAGTTTATTTTCACTTTTCTTTTTTTGGCCTATAATCTTTCATTCACATACCTACAAGTAATATTTTCATAATGCACAAAAGCAACACTGAACACTTTTTTTTTCAGAGAGCATGAATGAACATTATTTTATTTAATTATTTGTATTATTTTTCTATACCTGTTAAGTACAATTGATATAATGAAATAATGTCTTTAAGCCATGTGACACTCATGTCCCATAATATCTGAGATTGAGAAATAACAGAACATAGATAGCTTGCTTGATAAACTTAGTTGAGTCGTAAATAAATGTTCAAATTATCAGCATTTCTTCTTCATCTTTTTAAAGGTTCCTATTACATCTTGATGTTTCAGACTATAGATCAAGGTGTTCAACACGGGAATCATTATGCCATAAGACACACAAGCTGCCTTTTCTTGCTCTTGAGATTCATTAGTATGTTTTAGGAGAGGGTGCCATAGTAAATTGTGACTGCAGTCAGCTGGGTGGCACATTTGGAGAAGAATTTACTCCTTCCTGTAGCAGAAGACATCATTAAGATGGCAGCCAACACACACACACACACACACACACACACATACACATACACACACACACACACACACACACACACACACACATATGAAAGATGACAAACAGCATAGTGCTCATCAGGTCGAACCCTACAAAGACTGTCTATAGCAAGATACTGAAGTCAACACTGGAGTATGATAGGGCAAGAATAGGAAATTCATCACAGAAAAAGTGATCAATGGCATTAGATTTACAGAAGTTCAGTAAGAATGTAAAACTTGTGTTTACAGAAACATTTAGGAAGCCCATGACATATAAACCAACTAGCAGCAGAATGCACAGCCTTTGGGACATGACTACAGAATAGCATAATGGGTTACAGAAGGCCATATAGCGGTCTACAGACATAGGAGCTAGGTTGAAGCAGTTGATGGTTGTGAAAGTACCAGAGGCTAGTAACAATAACATACATCTGTAGTAGTATAGGGATGCAAGGGCCTCCTCTACACCTGTCCTCTACAACTGTGTTTTGGATTCACGAATGAAAGACACACACACACACACACACACACGCACATACACACACATGCAGGCTTATTTTTAATATGCCTTAAGTTAACCCAATAGCTGGGCCACTCCTTAACCTCCACATGTCTAACACATGGCCTCCCAATATTCCTGAGTTAATAGTTTCTGAATCTACATTTTATCTTTGTTGCCTTTTACCTTTCTCGGCATCCCCCTGGAGGTGCTTTCCCCTTGCACCTACATTTTGACCCTCTGACCCTCCTGTACCTTCCCAGTGTGGCCCATCCCACACCCTTGTAATTGCTGACTCCCCTCTTCTCCTGTGTTTCTTGTTCAGGAATTCTGAAAATCCTGCCTCTGTCTCCCTGCCCAGTAATGGACACCGGCAACTTTATTCCCAAATCAGAGCCAACAGAGGGTAGGCTTCCTTTAGCCTGCATGTGGGACACTGCAAACAAGTTTTTAAGTAACATAATTAGCATGAAAACGCAAACTGCTACTTATATCCTGTGAAGAAGACGATGCCTTTATCTCTGCAGTTTTTTAACATCTTGAGAGTAATTCCTGAGGTATATCAGAGATCAACAATCGCTAGATGTTGTAGTAAAAAGTGCATGGGAATGTGAGGGACCCTACTCAGCCTTGATGAGTAGGATCAGCCCAATGTTACCCATGAGGATAGCAACATAAATTATTAACAATATTATGAACAGAATATGCCAATATTTGTGCTGCCCAGCAAATCCCAGAGGAATGAATTCAATCACTTTTGTGCCAAAGCTAGGCACAGTGATCCACACCAGTAACCTTGATATGAGAGTGGAGACAAAAAGATCCCAGGGGCTTTCTAGCTAGCCAATCTAGCCCAAATAACAAGTTCTATATCCAGTGAGAGACTTTGAGTCAAAAGACAAGCTGAATAGCAATACAGCAAAGCACCTGATGTTGAACTCTGCCCTTCCCATACACACAGAGAAGGTTGTACACATGAACACACACACACACACACACACACACACATACACATGCACACGTACAAGCACAGTATTTAAACTGTTTTTAAACAAAAAATATTTAAGCCAAGGATAGCAACATTCATCTATAATCATAACACTAGAGAGGTCAGTTAGGTTGGTCCTGGAGCTTATTGCTACTCCCAGTCTATGTAAACTGGCAAGCTCTAAGTTCATGGAAAATCTGGCTCAAATAATAAGGTGAACAGCAATAGAAGACTCCAGATGTCAACATTTGACCAACACACATGTCCACAGAAGTAAAAACACATGTACACCAACCACATACATAACTTATTTCTTCTATTATGTTTGTTAGTGTATTTATGGCATGCTTGTCTGCTCCTGGGAACACAGATGCTGCTAGATGACTATCCTCCAAACGCTAAGTGGAACTTCATAAGTTAACATGCCATGTTTTAGTCATTTTGTTTTTTGTTTTTATTGCTTTGTTGTTTTGTCTCATGGACCCAGTTGTTCCTGAGTCTTCCTGCTTCTATCTCTCTATTTCTGGGATTACAGATGTGACCCCACTGTACCTAGCTCATGTTATCCTTTAAAACCCAACATGAGCTGTATCATACAAAGATTTTTTTTAATCTTATTTTAAAACCAAACGTTGTGGAGTATGTTCAGGGATAATATTCTCAGCCTTCTTTATTCTTCTTTCTTTGAAACTCTTCAGCTGGCAAATATTATTTTCAATGGAATAATAGCATTCAATTATACAGAGAGGAAGCTCATCCAGGTGCAAGAGGCATGCAGAGCACCAAATATATAGGACCAGAAAGAAAATCCCAAACGTCAAACCAAATTTAAAAATAAATTATACAGAAAAATGCGCAAAGAAAACTGGAAGAAAGAAACACCCAGTAATAGTAAAAGAGAAGGAAAATAGCAAAATAACAGCTCACATCTCAACAGAAATGCTCAGAGTCAGAGGGTCTGGGTGATATATTTTAGGATCTGATATATTTTAAGACCACAGCTGCTAACTCAGACTACTAGATCATGAAACCTCTCTGTTGTGATTGATAGAGAAAGAAAACAGTCCATGATAAAAGTGGGTTAAAGGAATTTATGATCATTGGATGGACACTTCACAGAATACTAGAGTAAATGCTTCAGAGTCAAGAGAAGAATAAATACATCTAAGAGAATACAAGAGAAAAACTAAAGCTAAAACAACATTTTAGAAAACAGCATTAAGAAAAACACTGAGAATTTTATAAAACTGTAGAAATTAACAAATATTCATCATTAACTAATATTATCAACATTAATTACTCTCAACATTTATAGTCTCCATTTCCCAGTCAAAAGGCACAGACTATTTTATTAGTCTAAAAAATAGGATCTATTTTCTACCCCAACAAATATATCTCATTCTAAAAGATAATAACTATGTGAGGGTTAAAAGATGGAAGAAAGTATTTTAAGCAAATGGTAGAAGAAAAGAAGTATGTATCACCATTCTGATATAGGAAAAAGTAAATATCAACCCAAATGTAATCATAATACAAAAGGATTTGCTCTGATTAAGTAATAAATCCATGAAACAAATTATAATTCTAAGGTCTTATGCCCTGAGCACAGTTGCACCTAATTTCATATAGCAAAATCTCTCAGACATAATGTTCACCTTATAGAAACACGGGTATGCATCACTTCTATATGCCACCCGATTAAAAGACATCCTGGCCACCTCCCTCCAGGAACATAGCAGATCTGAATAGATCATTCATCTAAATTATGTAAGATCAGTATTTTTCTTAAGAGCCAATGGAACTAATCTTAAAATAGATCATAATTAGGAAAAAGCTCATATTGCAAAAATTATAGAAAAATTGAAATAGGTAATTCTCTTCTATCTGACTAAACATGTAAAAATAAACAATAGATGCTATATCAAACATTAAACTCACATTGACTAATAAAGATGCTATTTAATGACTAGGTTAGTAAAAGCAACAAATATTTTTTTCAACTTCAATTTAAATAAAAACACAGAATAAAATATATGGGGCAAAATGAAAGCAGTCTTTAAAAGTTATCTCAAGTAAGGTGCAAGTTATTTGATCAGAGAAATGGAAAAAAGTTGAAGAAAATTAATTTGGGAGTAAGGAGAAAGATAGATGTGGAAGAATGAGAGTGGAGAGTAAAATAACAATAAAACCATCAAAAAAGATATAAGTAAACACAATAAAATAAATATTTTAGGCAAATATTTACCTAAAATAAAAGTAATACACATACATCTCTGTATTTTTGCATACAAGTAGTTTAAGTGAGGTTTCCTCAACTGGTATGACAACATTCCCTCAAGGAGCCAAAAACATGTAAAGGAAATAGAACAATAAAAAGAAGAGGAGAAGGAGGAGGAGGAGCGGGAAGAGAAGGAGAAGAAGAAAAAAGAAGAAGAAGAAAAAGCACCAGCAAAACTAGCCCTGAGAATCCCTCTCTTGAGTAGTTGGTCAGAGTAACCCCACACCAGAACACATTATAAGCTGTTGCTATTGCTTTTGGCTGCCCCTCCCTAGAGGTGGAATGTAAGTCCCTGTTGCTGAAGCCACAGTATATATCAACATAGCGCCCATAGTCTTCTGAGCTGGAACTGAACTGAATGCCTCTTCTCTGAGGACCAGCATTCATAGTATCAAAGGCACCATGTTAGTTTCTATTTGTGTAGTTTACTAACATCTATTTCTCAAGGAATTCTTGCATTTCCAGGATAAAGCCAATCTAATTATGGTGAATAACTTTTGGACATATTTCTATATTTGTTTTTTTTTGATGATGTTAGCATCTCTGTTCATTAGGTATATTAACCAGTTTTGTTGTTATTGTTGTCTTTACTTGGTATGTATATAAAAGTAATACTGGTTTTATAGAAGAAATTAAGAAGAGATTATTCTTTTCTTTTTCTCAAAAATTTAAGAATTATTGATTAGCCACACCATTACCTGAAATCCCCAATCTTCACTTTACTCCCTGGGCCACAACTTAGTGAACTTCTTTGGAGGGCTGATGCCTTCTAGGACAACCAGCTCATCCTGTCTCCCTGGAGGCCAGCTGACAACTGGAAAAAGCTGTTCTGCCTACTTCACTGGAGATCTGCTGCCACTCAAGACAATCAGAGGCCAGCTGCTATTAGGGACTACCAGATCTGCCTGCAGTACCTGCAACCACCAGGGATTGGTCAAAACCAGAGGTAATCAAATAGCACAATCAAAAGCTAGGGCAATGTGGCACCATCAGAACCCAGTTCTTCTACTACAAAGAGCTCTGCATATCCTAAAACACCTGAAGAGCAAGACCATGTCCTTAAATCTCATCTTATAAAGATGATAGATGACATTTAAAATGAAAATAGGTAAATCTTTTAAAGATACAGATAGATACAATCAAACAGAGCCCTTTAAAGACAAAATAAATAAATATAAAGACTTATAGAAAATAAAATCCAGCAGGTGAAGAAAATTACGTACAATTGTTTATGAACTGAAAAAATGTGAATAGAAACAAGAAAGGAAACATAAAGTGAGGCAACATTGTTAATGGAAAACATAAGAAAGAGAATAGGAGCTACAGACATAAGTACCACCAACAGAATACAGAAATGGAAGAAAAAATCTCAGGCATAGAAAGTAAATTGATACATTGCTCTAAGAAAATGCCAAATCTTAAAAAAAAAAAAAAATCTAATACAAAGCATCCCAGGAAATTTGGGACACTGTGAAAAGATCAAACAAAGAATAATAGGAATAAAAGAAAAAGAAGATTTTTAGATAAGGCCCAGAGAGTATCATTAACAAAATCATAGAATGTCCTTAACCTTAAGAAAGAGATGCCTATAAACAAAGAAGAAACATAAAACACAAAATAGATTGAACCAGAAAAGGAAGTCCTCCAACAACATAATAACCAAGTCAATAAATGTACAGAAAAAAGAAAGAATATTGAAGCTGCAGGGGGGAAAGGCCAAGTAACATATGAAAACAGCCCTATAAGAATTATATCTGACTTCTCAATGGAGACTTTAAAAAACAAAAGGTGCAGGACAGGTGTCTTACAGACCATAAGATACTACTATACTCAACCAAACTTTCAATCACCATGGATGGTAAAATCAAGATAATCCATGACAAAACCAAATTTAAACAATATTTTTCCACTAATTCAGCACTATAGATGATACTAGAAGGAAAACTCCAACACAAGCCAGGTAAATACACCAAGAAAACACAAGAAATAGATAATTTCACACCAGCAATACCAATAGAAGAGAATCACATGCACCAACACACACACACACACACCATCAAAATAAGAGTAACTAACATTTATTGAGCATTAAAATTTCTCAACATCATTGGTCTCAATCCCCCAATAAAAAGACAAGGACTAGCAGAGTGGCTGGGTAACCTGCATTCTATAAACACACATCAGCAAGAAAGATACTACCTCTGAGTAAAAGAAAAAAGGTTTCCAAACAAATGGATCCAAGAAACAAGCTGAAGTAACCATTCTAATTTCTAATATAATAGAAATCAACCAAAAGTAATCAAGAAATGGAAAAGGACACTTCATACTCTTCAAAGGAGACCCACCAAGATGATGTCGATTCTGAACATCTAAGTCCCAAATTCAAGGGCAACCACATTTATATTAGAAACATAATCAAAGATTAAATCACATGCTAAACTCTAAATATTAATAGTGGGAGACCTCTGCATTCCACTTAGGTGCTTCTCAGCCATTCAAGTTTCCTCAGTTGAAAATTCTTTGTTAAGCTAATACTCCATTTTTTAATAGGGTTATTTGGTTGTCTAGAGTCTAATTTCTTGATTTCTTTGTATATATTTGATATTAGCCCTCTATCAGATGTGGGATTGGTAAAGATCTTTTCCCAATCTGTTGGTTGCCATTTTGTTCTATTGACAGTGTCCTTTGCCTTACAGAAACTTTGCAAGTTTATGAAGTCCCATTTGTCAATTCTTGATCTTAGAGTATAAGCCATTGGTGTTCTGTTCAGGAACTTTTCCCCTGTGCCCACGTATTCAGGGTTCTTCCCCACCTTCTCTTCTATTAGGTTCAGTGTATCTGGGTTTATGTAGAGGTCTTTTATCCACTTAGACTTGAGCTTTGTATAAGGAGATAAGAATGGATTGATTTGCATTCTACATGTTGTCCTCCAGTTGAGCCAGCACCATTTGTTGAAAATGCTGTCCAGATTCACTATATGTAATATAATAGAAAGTAGGAAATAGTTTTGAACTCATTGGTGAAAGAGAAAGACCTCAACAGGGTTGAGGGATCTGAAGATGATAGAACTCCACAGGAAAACCAATAGAGTTAACTAACCTAGACTCTTGGGTACTCTCAGATATTGAACTACCAACCAAAAAGCAAGCATGGACTTGGCTCAGACAGCCTGCACATTTGTAGCAGATATACAGTTTATTCTTCATGAAGGTCTCCCATTAACTGGATCAGTGGCTGTCCCTGAAACTGTTGTCTTCCTCAATGGGAGAGGATGTACCTAGTCCTGCAATAACTTAATATACCATGGTTGGGTGATACCCAAGGGTAACCTCCTCCTTCTCAGAGGAGAAAGGTAATGGAGGAGGAGCTCTGTGAGAGGGGACTGGTAGGAACGGGGGTCCTGATATTGGTTTGTCAATAAATAAATAAATAATGACAAAAACAGAAAGGAGGAGGAAGTGGAGGAGGAGAGTGTAGAGGAGGGGAAGGGGTAAAAGGAAGGGCAAAGGAAAGGGGAAGTGGAAGGGGAAGAGAAAGAGGAAGGAGAAGGAGGAAGAGAAGAAGGAGTAAGAAGAATAGAAGAAGGAAGAAACTGATTAAGGAGAGTCTGAGATAAAAGATCACACAGCACTTTCCTCCAGTGACAGTTATCTAGTAGGCTGCACTTCCTTAAGTCTTCAGAACCTCTCAATAGCATGAACATCTCGATATTCAGCACAGAAGCCTATGTGGAAATTTTCATATCCAAACTCTAACACAAGGAATGTCCTTGAAGGGTATTATGGGATAGCAATGCCCTCTGATTTCTCTCTTGCATGCATGCAGTGAGATGACTTGTTTTATTTCTCCACATGCTTGTATTATGATGTGCTGCCTTGTCATAGCCTTAAAAATTAGCAAACAAAAAAACAAACCAAAATAAGTAAATAAATAAATAAACAAACAAACCAGATCAAAGACCATGACCTGCAATCTCGAAAATTGTAAAGCAAAATAACATTTTCTTTTTATGACTTTGTTATCTGTGGCATTCTATTAGAGCAATGGAAGCTGACTAGCTCAATGACAAATTTTACTTTTAATAGTAATTATATACTATTATTGATGGAATAGAATTGGTTTACCAATTACATTGTCCAACCATGTTTCTACTGCATATATAATCCTTTGATAAGCACTATCCATTTGGTGGAACATGCAGATATGTTATTTACAACTTATTCGAAGGTGATCTGGGATATGGACATAGGTGTTTCTTGTTGCAACACGAGATTCTACATCAGCTTGTTGAAATTGCAAATGCACAGCCATGGCTTTGTTTAGTATGTGAAGAATTTGAAAACTTGAGTTCTGTCAATTATGTTAATCAGGAGTCAAAACTCACACTTCCATTTAAACACTATTCTATGAGTAAATGTTTGTAGTTACTTGAGTAAAATATATAAAGTAAAATATGTAAGCTAGACATTATGGTTGTGCATATAGACATTTAATAAACCTCTGCTTATAGTTATTTATGAATGTCACAGAGCTATCAAGAATATTTATTCATAGCTCAACTTCAAACTAAACCAAAGTAAATCAAAGACTTAAAGAAATTTTCATTTCATCACGAACAAACTGCTGCTGGCATGCCTTAAATAAAGAAACCTAATCCTTTCTAATCATTAAGTACTCATGAAACTAATGAGTAAACTATATCCAATTTTATCCCCTCCTCCACAACAAAGTACTTGTCCTCAGACAAAACAGAACGTCTCTGCTGAGATTTGTGCATTCCTCATCACTTTATCTAAGTATTACCATACATAAGTATTGGATTTTAAATGAATTTAAACTAAAAGAAATTTCATCCACTTCTAATAAAGAAGTTATTTTTAAAAAATTTTTATTTATATTCATTATTATATTATATTTTAAAATATTTTTAAAATATTATTTTCCTACTAAAGACTGGAAAGTAGTCTCCCTGCTTTCTCAATCTCAGTGTACTTTGTCTTAGTTAAAGTCCTAGGTACATTGAGTTTTATACAGCATAAGAGATAAGGAACAACGTATATTCTTTAAATAGTGAGGAACATAAAATAGAATCATTGGGGAATAGGGGTAGATTTGATCAGGGTAGAAATGTGCTGAAACAACATATGACTAGCCTAGCCACCTCCGTCTTCATTTAGCCACCTCCGTCTCCATATTTTTACTATGGTTTCAGTAGTGAAAGCAGAATAGATAGTCTGTTTCTTCTACTCTGTATTTCTAATTCTTTGGTTTTAATCTGCTCTATAAAACAAATAAGATAACCACACTTCAGTTATCTGAAACAGTATCTTGAGCTATTATATCCACTATGTTAATTTTTGTTTGCAAAATTGATATGGGAAGAGACTATATGAGTTTTTCTACAGAGTCTTTCTTGATTCACACAGGTAATTTTTGTCTTTAACAGAGAAAGGAGTTTCCATATAATTTAATAAATGTTTTTTGGTAGAAGAAGTTGTTATTACTAACTTTGGTTTACTCTTTGTTGGCAAAACAGTTTAATAGATTGAACATTTGTGAATGGTACTCCAATAAAAAGCAATGAATTTTTAAAGAATCATCTGCTACAAAGAACCATAAAATAAATTTAACACATTCCTGCTGATATTTTGTTCAGTAGAAGTAAAGCACATACAAAAAATTAGAGAGTCAAAGAAGCTACATCAGACTATAGATTAGAACTGGCATATGTTAAAACTGAACCTCAGGAACTGGCCCAGTATTAGGATATTGTTCCCTTTTAGTCTAATACAAGTTACTCATGCAAAAACCCACAAAATTGAAACCTATGCCACATGGCAGAGTTGACCAGTTTGAGCAGGCAGCTAGCCAGCCCAGCAGATGGACAAGAGAGTACCCTGCTAAGGAAGGGCTTGCTCCATGCCAAGCAGCTGTGTGGTGTGTATAAAGATCATTATTCCCTGATGAGAAATCTAAAAGCTCTGTCTACTTGTGACTGCTGTTTGCCAGTTGGAAGCTTGTAACAGCTATGGAAGCAACTGGTGCTTGGTGACTCCCTAGGTTATCACATTCTATTTTTTAGAGATAACTGCTTTAGTAGGAAAGAGCTGTATTATTTTGGATATTTTCCCCAAATGGTTTCTAATGATAACACTGAGAGTAGCTTGAGATTTATTTAGACACTTGCATTAATGTAATATTATAGTTAACATTAATATAAGGAAGTAATGCAGTCCAATGAAAAAGCTCATTATTGTTAGAAGTAAGCACACCAAGACACCTACAGAGTAAATAATAGAGAACTGAATATGGAAACATACTATAGTATGTTAACAAGTCAATATTATCTATAAGTGTTAGGATACACCAAATAACTTATCACTGTTCTTAATGAACATCAGGAGCTGCCAAATCTTACTGCCTTACTATGGCCATCTCCATAATCAGAAGTCATAAAAACTGGAGGCAAGATATGTGAGAGTAGGTAGATGTTAACTCTGCCTCCCCTGTGGACTGCATTTAATTCCATAGCCCCCTGAGTTATTGATGTCAGTGTTACTATGCTACCCACACTGAAATTTTAAATATTTCTTGAAATAAAAATAGGAAACATTTTTAAATATGTAACAGAAAAAGCAAAAGAAGTTTAGGAAATTCTCATCAGTATTCAGATATAATTAACACTTTATATGTAAGTAAATGTATATGTTTCGGTGTGTGTGTGTGTGTGTGTGTGTGTGTGTGTGTGTGTGTATGACTGGGGGCCTAAAACAATCAAACTAAATAACATATCCAACAACTTACATCATTCTCATTGTGTGTTTATTTGTGATAAAAATATTTAAAATATCTTCAGTGAACTTCAGTTGTACTTTCCATATGGTACATTAGCTTAATAGAGTCTATTGATCTTATAACTGAAACGCCACACTAACCAAGCATCATCTTCTCATCTTGCAGCACCTCCAAGTCATTTCTCACCAGGTTGTTCTTAACTACTAATCATTTGTGTTGCACAGATTCCAAATATAATTGAGATTCTGCAGTTTTTACCTCTCTGTCTTTCTTATCTCATTTTGTCACAGGTCCTCAAGAATCATATGTTTGTTCATAAATGCCAAGGTTTTCCTTGCCATTTTGACAGTATCTTAACTTATTTATCAGTCAATGGACACATATAATGTCTGTACTCTTCAGGATGTTAAATGAGTTTAAGAAGAATTACCATCAGTATTTTGTTGTTGTTGTTGTTGTTGCTTTATTGTTCCTTTATTGATTGGTGGCATTCATCAATGAAACCATCTGAACCTCTGACTTTTCTTGTTGACTGGTACTTCCATTTATTCAGTGAGTTTGTAAATGATCTATTGAGATTTCTCTTCCTTCATGATTTAATGTTGGCAAGGATTTCTTGTAGGTTGTTGTATAGTAACTGGAAAAAAGGATACCGCATGCCCTTGAAATGGCCCTTTCTATTCTCAAGACTCTTGCCAGTCAAGGGGACAAATGAAAACTGCTTTATGACTAGAAATTGTAGCTTAGCACTGAATTATTATCTGCAAATGGAGGAAAGGGCAAACAGTCTTTAGAAGAGAACTCGCTTTTTTACCTGAATGCTCAACCAATGATTCCTCATAATTCTCCTCACATAATACACAAGGAGGTAAGCTAATTACATAAAGGTTTGTTTAGTATAACTTCTAATATCCCTCTCCATGAAGTAATTATACTGGCAAAGGGGTCCTATGAAGGTCACAAATACTATTGGTTTAACTATCTCACGTTGAAGCTTCAAAGCTGTTTTGTTGACCACATATGTTCCTGTGGACTTGAGAGTATCACCACTGACCTTGCTCTCTACTTTACACAATGCACTAAAAGGTTTTCATTCTCCCACAGGCTTGTCTCATCAGACAGCAAAAAGAAAAAAAGAAAGAAAGAAAGAAAGAAAGACAGAGAGAGAGAGAGAGAGAGAGAGAGAGAGAGAGAGAGAGAGAGAGA
>NW_021620970.1:4564993-4612076 GCF_004785775.1 Grammomys surdaster
AGAGAGAGAGAGAGAGAGAGAGAGAGAGAGAGAGAGAGAGAGAGAGAGAAGGAAAGAAAGAAAGAAAGCCTAAGAAACTTCATTATTTTTCTGTCTGCCACTGGATAGTCCACCTTGTTAGTAAGACTCTCCTCCCTATTAGCTCCCTGGTTAGTACGTTTATCTTCCCTGTTAGCTTCCTGTTGGTAAATTTCAATAAACCTTAATCATGCATGCAGTTTCCTGGTGTTTCCTTCTGTCTCTTGGCAGCATACTCCTGTGCCCTCAGGAGCCATGTTGTAGACAGTGCATCTGTAGAATTTTTGGCATGTAATGGCTCAAACTACTCTTTTGTAATTCTTTGTACTTGTGTTGTATCCATTGCAATGTCTCAGCTTTCAATTCTTGTTCTTACTCTGCTCCCCTGTGCTTAGTATTTTGAAATAAAGATTTTTTTACGAATGTTATTAAACTAACTTATAGGTTTTTAATCCTTTGTCTTTTTTTTTCTTGTCTCCATCTCACTTATTTGTAATAGGAACATTTTTAAATTGAACATGGATCTTTTCCCAATATAACACATGCTGCTTACAATTTTTGTTCCCTCTAATAATTCTTGTCTCTACCTCCCCTCCCATCAGATCTAGTACCTTTCTGTATCTCCTTACAAAAGAAAAGAAAAAAATAATTATAGAATATTATTCTAAAAGTGACATTTTAATGAGGACATAGTTGAGGTCTTTTGCACTGACTCCCTGAGCAGAGAATCACAAAAACATAATACTTCCTCTAACAACAAAAATAACAGGAACCAACAGTCACTGGACTTTAATATCTCTCAATATTAATGGACTCAATTTCCCAATAAAAAGACATAGACTACACACTGGATACATAAAGAGGATGGAGTAATTTGCTGCATACAGGAAGCATACCTCAGGGACAAAGACAGGAACGATCTTAGAGTTAAAGGCTATAAAAATATTTTCAAGCAAATGGTCCAAAGAAGCAAGTTGGAGTAACAACTGCAATATCCAATGAAATAGACTTTCAATGAAAAGTTATCAAGAGAGATGTGGAAGAATACTTCATATTCATCAAGGGAAAAATCCACAAGTATGATCTCTCAATTTTGAATAATTATATTCGAAATGCAAGGACACCCACATTTGTAAAAGAAACTTTAATAAAGCTCAAACCACACAAAGAATCTCATACAATAATAGTGGGAGACTTCAATATCCCACTATCACCCATGAACAGATATTGGAAACAGAAACTACACAGAGACACAGTGAAACTAAAAGAAGTTATGAATCAACTGGACTTAACACATATTGATAAAACATTTCACCCTAAAACAAGAGTGTACTTTCTTCTCAACATCTTGTGGTACCTTCCCCCCAAAACAAATTGATCATATAATCAGACACAAAACAAGCCTCAACCAATACAAAAAGTTTGAAATAAACCCATGTACTTCATGAGATCACCAGGCATTAAAGCTGGTCTTCAATAACACAAAAGGCAACAGAAAACAAACATAAACATGGAATCTGAACAATTCTCTACTCAAGAATAACTTGGTCAGGGAAGAAATAAAGAAAGAAATTGTAGACTTTTGGAATTTAATGAAAATGAAGGCACAATCTACCAAAACATATGGGACACAATGAAAGCAGTGCTAAGAGGAAAACTCATAACTCTGAGTTCCTAATAGAGAAAATAGACAGAGCATGTATTAGCAGATTAACAACACATCTGAAAGCACTGGAATAAAAAGAAGCAAATATATCTAAGAGGGCTAGAGGGCAGGAAATATTCAAATTCAGGGATGAAATCAACCAAGAAGAAACAAAGAGAACTATATAAAGAATCAACAAAACCAGGAGCAATGTTGAGAAAATCAACATTGTCTGAGAAATCTCAGGGGTATAGATTAGTTGAGACTGTTGGTTTTTCTATGAGGTTGCTTTCTTCCTCAGCTTCTTACAGTCTTTCCCTAATTCAACTGGCTTCTGTATATTGGTTGGGTGTATATCTGCATATGACTCTTTCATCTGCCCTCTCTAGGAGGGCAGTCATTTTAGACTCCTGTCTGTAAGCACACCATAGCATCAATAATAGTGTTTCAGCCCTTGGAGCCTCCCATTGAGCTGGATCCCAATTTGGGCCTGTCAATGGACTTTTTTCTCTCAGTCTCTTTTCCATTTTTGTCCCTGCAGTTCTTTTAGACAGAAGCAATTCTGGGTCAGAGTTTTTGTCTGTGGGATTGAAACTCCATCCCACCACATGATGTCCCGTATTTCTACTGGAGGTGGACTCTACAAGTTCCCTCTCCCTACTGTAGGGTATTTAATATAAGGTCCCTCCATTTGTTTCCTGAGGGTCTCTCACCTCCCAGTTCTCTGGTAGATTCTAGAGGGTCCCCTGTCACAGGGGCATGTGTTCCACTATGTTCATAGTGGCCTTATTTGTAATAGGCAGAAGCTGGAAACATCCCAGATGTCCCACAACTGAAGAATGGATATAAAAAAAATGTGGTTCATTTACACAATGAAGTACTATTAATCTATTAAGAATGAGGACATCATGAGCTTTTCAGGCAAATGGATGGAGCTAGAAAATATCATCCTGAGTGAGGTAACTCACACACAAAAGAACATGTGTGGTATGTACTTACTAATAAGTGGATATTATCCAAAAAATTACAGAATACTGAAAATACAATCCACAGAACTCAAGAACGTTAGCAAGCTGATTGACCCATGTGAGGATGCCTCAATCCCACTTAGGATGGAGAAGAATGCCATCACAGGGGCAGAGGGAGGGAGGGACCTGGGTGGGAGAGAGGACATGAAGGGGGAAGGGGGAACATGCTCAGGTACTGGGGGAAGAACAGGACTGAAACCCTGAGGGCCAGCATAGAGAATGGAAACAGACAACCTCAATCTTACTATTCTTACATAGGACTCAAGTTGAGTTTACTACCACCATTAAACATCTCTCAACTGTCCAAAACTCCTTTTCTATAGGATCTGACTTTATTTCTAGGCACTTAGAGCCCCTGCTTGAGTACAGTATGTATAAATGTGTGCGAGTAAATATATACATGTAAAGTAAAGGTGTTAAAGAACAGCAATCATAAAAATTAAAAAAAACAACAAATTCTAGTAAGAATATGAACAAAAGAAAATTTACACATTTCTAGTAGACATGTAAACTAGTCTATTACTATAGAAGTGTGTGTGAAGTTTTCTCAGTGAACTCATTATAGGTCCTTCTATGACTGGGCTTTACCATTCCTGAGTATTTGTTCAAAGGATCTCTTGTGAACATATCACAAAGATACATGTGTGTCAGTGATTTTTTCAACAACACTCACAATGGCTCAGTTGTGGAAACAAACTGGTTAGCAAAGAGAGGAATAGAGAAGAAGAAGGATATATGTCAGGCCATGGAAGGATGTCTTGATTCTTGGCTGGGCATGGGCCTTTGAACCCCAACTCCATTGGAGAGACGACAGGTGTTTGACCATGCCCCCAGAATCCAGGCTTCTACAGGCAGCCTACATCTCCATTAACCTGCACCTTGAAGACACGTTTGGCAAGCAGCCCTTCACAGAGAGGTTTGCCATCCACACCTACAGGTAGAGGGCATGACTACAGGCTTCAGCCTTGACAGATTTCCATATTCATAAGTTACCTAAAGGCCGGAGGGTGTAGCTAAATTAAGTTATTCCTTTACAGTCCCTCCTCTTTTCCCCTTCCCTGTTTAAGCCAGCTCCCCCCTGACTTGGACTGAAGGGTGTACATCCAGATCCAACTACCTCACCATGGCAATAAAACTCTTGGAACCCACAGACTTTCTCGTATCATTGGGACCTGCTGTCACCAAAGCTTCCAGCCTTTGGAACTCCAGACTATCATGAGTTATTGGGACCAGCCAGGGTGGAAAGTCCCCTGGGGCTTCCACCACAGTTTTTTCCCACAGATATATATGAATGCCAGCTTATATATTTAAAGGACATTTAAAGATTTTTTTCAGGGCTTATATAGTTATCTAGAATTAAAGAATTCCAGTGAGGGTTGCTGTTTTGATTTATTTCAGTAGACAATTAACCTCAAGCACTTATGACTGGATAAATTTAAAGTGTTACTACTGAAAAATCAACCTGAATCACCTCTGAAAAGAGGGTTGGCTTTTTTACTTCATACATTTATCTAACAATAATCTCTCTTACTACTTCTTCCCTGGGATGTAGAGAATGACCAATTAGCTTATGTATTTGAATATTCTTATACCAGCACCACATCATGGTTCTTGAATGGCTGACTCTGTAGTTCCACCCATGGATTCTAATATTTCACAGTTATAAGTGTCAAAAGAATAAAATGCAGTTTTCTAATAATAGAAAAGTAGTTCTGAACATGCAGACATATGAGTACTTCTAAATATACTATATATGTGATACATGTTGCTGATGGGTAAAATCAAATAAAAGGAAAAAAAGCCAAACTCTGTACTCATTATTTTTAATAACCAAACTCACTGTTTACAATAGTACCTGTAATATATATTTTTAATGGAAATTTGAACTTGGCAATGTCAATATAAACCAGCCAGTATACTTCAAATAGAATCCTTCTTACACACCAGTGACAAAAAAATATTGGAATTTTTTTCAAAACTCATAGAATTTCTGTGACATGTGGACTTTTGTGTCTCCTGATTAATTTAGTCTGCATTTCAGCTGGCTTTGCTTATTCCAGGAAACCCATTTTAGTTCAGTAAGTGAATTTAATTTCCCAGTCAGACTCAAGAAATCTATTCTCATAACCTTTTTCTCATCTTAATTCCTTAGGGGTTGGCTCTATTTATTCATTGCTAAGGTTGTATCAGGGGATTTTCACCTTTTTGAAAGTATATCAAGATATGCATTTTATGAGATGTTGACAATGGCAATGGGAATAACAGCTATTTTATTACTCCACAGCTTGCATGGAGATTACATTGTATTTCTCATCATTATTCAGAGTGTAACCATTGATTCGAATATTTCCCTTTTATTTCACAATGTACTTTCAGAATCACGAACTGGGTTAATTTCTGTTCTACTGTTTCATATACATAATCAAGCTTCAATTAGCTATGATGACAGTCCCTTCTCCCTTTTTCAGCCAGTGTCTTTTATTTTCCTAGTTAGCTGTACTTTATGCCTTCCGAAGGTGAACAAGATAAAGATTAAAATTACTGCTTATCTAATGGAATTCATTGGAGACTCTGATAAAGTTTTGTTGAGCATGGAAATAATTATCTATGTAAAAGGACATTTGAAAGTTATCAAATATACTTCCAGTGATTACTCAAGCATTCTTTATGTCTCTTGTTCAGAGATTATTCTATCTTCATCAAGGAAATAATTTAGAATTTAAAAGTATGTTATTAATTTAATATCTTCTGTGGCTTGAAAAATAATGATTTCTAGTTGTGTGATCATACAGATTTATATTGTATAAATAAAGACCAGACTAGAATTTAAATAAAATGAATGGTTTTTGTATTTCCTTGAAACTGATACTTATTTCTACAATATCAGGTAAATACAAATGCTCAGATATTTAGATGTTATACTCACTCTTCTCACATATAGATTGAAACATTATTTGCTATGCAATTCTGGGAAATAATTATATTGTGCTTTATAAAATACAATAAATATTAAGAATGAGCTACTGTGAGATCTCAGATATAGATAGAATATATATATCAACCCTCATGAATGCTGAGGGTTCATCACGGAAGGAGCTGAGAAAATGCAGGAACCAGAACATAAAAGTGCTGTGAAGTATTTTGCTATGGACATGACATGGCTGTTTTTCACAGAAACTGTGGTAACTTGAATATGATCAAATCAACTAAAACTTACAACTCTAAATAGAGAGCGGCTCTTGAAGCCCTTCTAGCTGAGAACATATTGGCAGTTGATGGTTAGTCAATACAGGAGAGGCACTTTTGGGTGGAAGATGCCCATTGAAAGGTTGCCTATGCCACAGTGAATGAAATATTGAATTTCAAGACTTCAGAGATTGTTCAGTGGTTAAGAGCACTGACTGTTCTTCCAGAAAACTTGGGTTAAATACCCATGTGGCAGGTCACAACTGTATAAAACTCCAATCCTATAAGATCTGGTGCCTCTCCTGTTCTCCTCAACATTCGGAAAAATGTATGGACACCTGTGAAGTAAAAATCAATTTATCTATGAGGCTCAACCTCTATGTAGATTTTCTAACAATATTTTGGTCTGTTAGAAAGTAAATAGTGATCCCTGACTGGAAAATTTTGCAGCTGTTTCATGTCATGGTGTCCAATGTTAGAACCAAGACTTAGCTTTGTCTAGTGTCTGACTAAATTTAAACTCTTATCTCAAAATTAGCTAAGTAGAATGATTCTGTGAAGTACAAATATTTGCTGTTATTTTGTACAATCTGTTAAGTGAAATAGAAGTTAGGTAAGCTTTTTTCTCATTTCTATTAGAATTTAAAAATTTGGAGCACTCTACTTTGAACATGTTTGCCCTGCTTCCAGTTCTTCCCATATCCATTCCTCCTTACTATGCCCACCCAGATTTGTTCTTTTTTTAACCTATCAAGTACAGTTTGTGCTACTCATGTGTTATTTAATGTGTGGCTGTCACTGGAGGGTTGTCAACAAACCAGAGGCTTTACCCTTAAAGAACTGACTATTCTTTCAGGAGATATCAAATACCAATACGTCTTTAGCTTTGTTGGGTCTTTCAGTCAACTTTCTCTCACTGTGGCAGAATTTTTTTCTAGCTTACATCTGCAGCAGTCAGGTGCACATTGTCTCAACTGCTATGTAAATACCCTGTATGTCCAGAAAACAAGTTTCTTTTAGTCATCTCTACACTGTGGCTCTTATAATCTTTCTACATTCTCTTAGAAAAAAATTTTCCACAACTTTTTGTTTTGCATAATTTAATATAAGTTGTAATTTTTAGGACATACTATTACTATTAATATGATTAAAACTGATTTAATATTAGGAATGGTGTAGTAGATACAAGAGTTTTTGGCTTCAAATCCTGAGTATCCAGTCTCACATGTTAGGTGGCACATTTGAGATTCATCATCTTAATATCCTCACTTTAGGGATCATGCAGAGATTAAATATGTACATGCAGATGTATCTTTCATAATCTATTTGACTATTGGTACAGTATTCATTTTCTCTTAATAGTCATTTTATTAAAGGTTTGGTAATCAGGAAAGTGATATCAAGAAGTACTGAAATTTTCAAATGTGTTTGCTTAGTAGAAGGACTTGAGGATTTGAAGGACAGCAGGCATGGCCTTGATAAGGACAGTGGAACCACAGACCATGACTTTGTTTATTCTAACTATAGTAATGAATAAGGAATTCAGACGATACTAAATTTAAGCAGAGAAAGTGGCCATGAACAATAGCAATAGGTGAGATAGGTGAGGAGTCCTGAGTGCCACTGCAGTAAAGAACAATCTCTAAAGGAAAGGTGACACCCACCATCTTGTTCTGCAGCTCTAAGCCTTAGGGATTTTATAAAACTTATTTGTGTGAAATTTATAAAAATTGATTCATTTAAAATCAATTCTAGTTCTTCAGAGCCTAGGTGCCCCTGCTCAGCAATTTCTGAATGGTATACAGGCTTTCGAGAAGGAGAATCATCCAGTTTTTTTATCCCAACCTGAAGCTCAGAATACTGTGTTGGGTAGCTAGGCTACTGTAAGTTGCTGGCGAGCCTTGCTCTCTCCTCCCTGGCTGTTGGGTCATCCCAAATGATCTGCTCATTTTGGGAGGGCTCTGTGTTGATATCAGGTACTATCTGTCGAGACTGCCTGAGCGCCTCCAGGACTCGGCTTCGTCCACTCCTAGCAGAGCAAGCGCTGTCAGGAGTTGAAGAAGCACTGTTACAACTGCTTCTTGACATGCAAGTTTTCTGGGCTGGTGTCTTCACGATGCAGATTGCTGACATGATCTCCTGCAGTTGCTTCTGGAAGTTCTCTCTCATCTCCAAGGCCTGAGTCAGAGCTCCTTTACAGTCATCTCTGCCATTCCCATTCAACAGATCTGACTCTTTGTTATTCGTACTCATAGTGTTTGTCTCACTTCCTTCTACAGACGAATGATCTGGCTCTAACAGCCAGTGCTCAGACACGATGTGTACCCCTCTTTCTTTGCCAGACTTATATTCTTGATTACTATCATTTGCTCGACCCTGATAAATGAAATGAGTAACTGTCTCATCAAAACTCCACCTGTACTCTGCTCCCAGTGAGGCTGCGATCCCATTTAGCTCACTCTGCTTCTTACTGAGTTTTTTACTCACACACACCAAAACTTTGTCAAGTGGTTTTGGAGTCTCTTCCTCCTCCAAATGAGCACTCTTCAGCTGAGGGCTGGCAGAATGACTGCCAGTGTTTCGGGAACTATTTGCCAAAGCAACTGTCAGGTTCCTGTTGATGACTTCAGAGAGTGGTGAGCTCAGTTTCCGCTTCTGGCTGGCAGCATTTGGGTTCCCAAGGCTGCAAGTGCATCTGTCACATCAAAGGATGGCTTGAAAAGCTTGTCCATGGACAGAAAATTTGATGGTGTGTCCAGGTGTAAGGAGGGTTCCTTCTTCAGTGGCTGTCCTACTGGTGGACAGGCTGAGTCCTGCCTATTGTGCTGGGATATGACAGCACGGAAAGCTTTGCTCTGAAACCGGTTCATGTCCAAGAGTGTAACAGTCTTTCCTCTGTAAAACTCCAAGTGTGCGGCGTCTGGCTGTGCTGGAGAATCTGGATTCGCATTCACTCCATTTGGTATCTTAGGTTCTAAGACTTGTTCTTGTTTAGGTGCACTGTCAATCAGAAAATGGTTTTCATTTGCTCTCTTTCCCATTCTAGCAGTTTCTAAGAGCCATGAAATATCAACTGCCGACAAATTCCATTTCTTTGCAGCTTCATATTTAGAACCAGTCGGTTCTCTCACTATAAGATGCGTACTGGCGAGCATGCCCCCAAGCCATCTGTGACTCCACAACCTGTGGACAAGATTGAAACACTAGAAGAAAAGCACGGAAAACTTAAAAAACAGTATGTGTTCCAGATGTCATCTCTGAATTCTCAAGAGCGGATTAATTACTGTCGCCTGATTAAAGACCTAGGTAGGTCAGTGATCGAGAAGCAGTGCTCGGACCCCAGCTGCACACACATGGTTGTGGGGTATCCACTGCTCAACGAGAAGTACTTAGCTTCCATGGCAGCTGGTAAATGGGTGCTTCATCGTTCCTACCTGGATGCTTGCAGGACCGCTGGACGCTTTGTGCAGGAAGAAGACTATGAGTGGGGAAGTAGCTCCATCCTTGATGCTCTCACTGACGTCACTGAGCACAGGCAGAAGCTTGCACTTGCAGAAATGAGATGGAGGAAAAGAATCCAGCAAAGTCAAGAGTCAGGCATTGTTGAGGGAGCATTTTGTGGCTGGAAAGTTATTTTACATGTTGATCGACCCCGAGAAGCTGGATTCAAGCGCCTTCTTCAGGAAGGAGGAACAAAGGTGTTACCTGTTCATCCAGAACCTTTATTTAAGGATGCTACACATCTCTTTTGTTTTTTTTTTTTTGGTTTTTTTTTTTTTTTGTGTTTTGGTTTTTTTGTGGGATATTTGTTTATTAATGTTTTGAGGCATAATATAATTTTCAGAAGCTACAGCCATGAATCTTAACCACCAGAGGGCACTGTACAGCTAACAGCTAGCTTGTTTTCTTTTCTTTTTTTTATTGGATGTTTTATTTACATTTCCTATGTTGTCCCCTTACCCCATCCCCCACCCACCCAGGAACCCCCAATCCCCTCACCCCTCCTCCTTCTTCTCTGTGGATGTAACCTCTATCTACGCCCCCCACTCCCACCTCCCCACCCTCAAAATTACCACCCCCTGGGGCATCCAGCCTTCATGAGGTCAAGGTTCTCTTCTTCCACCTATGCCCAGCAGGGCCCTCCACTCTTACATATTCAACTGAAGCGATGGATCCCTCCCTAAGTGCTCCCAGGCTGGTGGTTTAGACCCTGGGAGCTGTGGTTGGTTGGTATTGTTGCTCTCCTCATGGTGTCACAAATCCTTTCAGCCCTCCTTCAGTCTTCACTCTAATTCCTCTATTGAGAACCCCATGATCAGTTCAATGGCTAGTTGTGAGCATCTGCCTCTAAGTATGTCAGACTCTTGAAGACCTCTGAGGAGATATCCATATCATGCTCTTATCAGCATGCACTTCCTGACTTCCACATCAGCCTCTACCTTTGGTGATTGCACATGGGATAGATACTCAGGTGGAGTGGTCTAGAAACGGCCCCTCCTTCAGTTTCTGTCCCTCACTTTGTCTCCATATTTGCTCCCTTGAGTAATTTGTTGCTCCTTCTAAGAAGGACCGAATCACCCCCACTTGGTCTTCCTTCTTTATGGGCTTCATGTGGCCTGTGAGTTGCATCTTGGGCATTTCAAGGTTCTGGGCTAATAGCCAATAATCAGTGAGTGAATAACATGTGTGTTCTTTTGTGATTGGCTTACCTCACTCAGGATGATAATTTCTAGTTCCATCCATTTACCTAGGAACCTCTCGAATTCATTGTTTTTAATAGCTGAGTAATACTCCATTGTGTAAATATACCACATTTTTTGAATGAAAATTGATCCATTCTTATCCCCTTGTACAAAGCTCAAGTCTAAGTGGATAAAGGACCTCCACATAAAACCAGATACACTGAAACTAATAGAAGAGAAGGTGGGGAAGAGCCTCGAATACTTGGGCACAGGGGAAAAGTTCCTGAACAGAACTCCAATGGCATATGCTCTAAGATCAAGAATTGACAAATGGGACTTCATAAAATTGCAAAGTTTCTGTAAGGCAAAGGACACTGTCAGTAGGACAAAATGACTACCAACAAATTGGGAAAAGATCTTTACCAATCCTTCATCTGATAGAGGGCTAATATCCAATATATACAAAGAACGCAAGAAATTAGACTCCAGACAACCAAATTACCCTATTAAAAATTGGGGTATAGAGCTTAACAAAGAATTTTCAACGGAAGAAACTCGAATGGCCGAGAAGCACCTAAATAAATGTTCAGCATCCTTAGTCGTCAGGGAAATGCAAATCAAAACAACCCTGAGATTCCATCTCACACCAGTCAGAATGGCTAAGATTAAAAACTCAGGTGATAGTAGATGCTGGCGAGGGTGTGGAGAAAGAGGAACACTCCTCCATTGTTGGTGGGACTGCAAGATGGTGCAACCACTTTGGAAATCAGTCTGGCGGTTCCTCAGAAAATTGGACATAGCATTACCTGAGGATCCAGCTATACCACTCCTAGGCATATACCCAGAAGATGCTCGAACATATAACAAGGACATATGCTCAACTATGTTCATAGCAGCCTTGTTTATAATAGCCAAGAGCTGGAAAGAATCCAGATGTCCTTCAACTGAGGAATGGATTCAAAAAATGTGGTATATTTACACATCTCTTTTGTGACTTCAATAAACTGAAACCTGATGACTACAGAGTTTTCATCTCAGAGGCTGCTGCCCAGAACATGGCCTGCTTGAAAACAGAATATATAGCTGATTATCTCATGCTGGAATCCCTTCCTTGTGCAGATAATTACCGTGTATCAGAAGCTGCATTATTCCATAGTAAGGAAGGTAGGCCTGGATTAGCACAGAAGAGGAAGACTCCTGCAGAGAACGCCATCAAGCGGCCAGGAGTGTGCTGAGGATCTTCTGCGGACCAAACAACAGTGAATGTTTTTGAGTTTAGTGCATTTGCCTAAAATGCATAAGGCCCTCACTGCGGTGAGAAAAATTTCAGCTACAACCTGAACACTGGTATGGTGCGTTTGTGTAGCAGTTTAAAGGCATACATCTGAAGGATTGATGCCTTTAACCTGAATTTGAATCACGGGACATTGACTGTTCCTAATAAAAAAGAACTAAACTAGCTTGTCGAGCCACACTGAGTACAGAAGGACTTTTCTTGTAAATATGAGGCTATAGTAGTTTTTAACAAGGAGATAGATTTGTTTCAAAAATGTCTTAGTTTGTAAAAGCAAAAGTTATATATTAGGGTTATTTCATATTTTCCTGATTTTTATATATGTATTCTTGTCATTTAACCTTTGAACAGCCTAAGCAGAGGTTAATAATGAAGCTGGGGCTTTAAACTTAAAATGTGTATATATGTATAAACTTCTATCATTTGCCAAACATGGGCAACAAAACTTTAAGTGAGATAAAGAATAAAAAATAGCAGCTCAAAAAAAATCAATTCTAGGGTTTGAGATCATAAATGAAGCAGAATCATGAAAAATGACTGGTTGTCTTCATTCCTAAAGACTATTCTGAGTATATTGCTCTATTGCTCTTATGGTAGGGACATCTGATCTCGTTCTCTCCCTTCCACCATCCCCCCCCGCCTCCCTCCCTCTCTCTCTCTCTCTCTCTCTCTCTCTCTCTCTCTCTCTCTCTCTCTCTCTCTCTCTCTCTCTGCTTCTTTGTGTGTTCTACCATCTTCAGTCCAGTAGGCTCTCATGTCAGTGTTATCATCAAAGATGATGGTTACCTTCTAGAAATCCTGAGGTTCAGTGGGAAAATATCACATTTAATAAATGTGCTACAAGACAGAAATCATCACTAACAAATTTCGGGCTTATTGAACAAACAACCTTGAATTAGACAGCCAACTGGAATTTTCCCAAATGCCCTGCTCCGTACCATGCACATCCAATCACAACATGAAGGAAAGTGGCTGTGTGTCTTGCAAAAGGAAGAAAAAGACTCTTCTCCAAAGAACCAAGTTCTCCTTATTGAATAAAAAGCTATTTATGAACTTAAAATACTGAGCTAAAAAACATGTATGAACTAGGATTACAGGAGAGTGTACCTGACAGCTGTCACTCTAGTCAGCCTAATCCCATCCTGCAGTTCATCAGTTGAGACTTGTATGGATTACTGTGATGAATTACACTTCACCACTATGAAATTGATAGTAAAACTTCATTAACTCTCATTTAATTACCTTATCTGATAATTAATAAAAACGTCACTCCTTCCATCTATTATTTAATTACAGAGTAAGATAATAAATTTCACTATGATTTTCATCACTCCACATCAACAGACGCAGCTTAAGTCAAATGAAGCATACTTGAAAATAAGCTACTTCTGTCTTGAGTAACTTACATAAAATTTGTTGTCCATGATAGCAGACTCCTCATGGATCAATTTATTCAATGGAAGAGGCACAATGATCATGGGAATGATAAGCACAGAGCATGGCTCTTGTGCTGCTCTCACATATACTTACAATGCTCGGACACAGAACTAAAGCTAGTCTAGATGGTAGCACAACATTTGCTCTAGCCTTCAGAACTGTGAGCTATTTGTGAGTCTCTTTTGTTAAAACTCCAAAGCTGTGGTGTTCAGTTACAGAAATAGACAACAGAATAAGACATCTGATTAATAACAATGATATTATCAGTAGCAAGAGTAAAAGCTTTCTTTCATCTCTTGATTATTATCAGCTGGATATTTTCTAATCAAAATTTTCAAAACCACTTAAAAGTAAAATTTTATCCCTGGATTTGTTACTGTTTTATTGTTTTCTAAGGATATTATAAGCAAGAAAACTTCTAAAAGAAAGCACATAATGAGAGCTTGCTTACAGTTCCACAAGGTATTAAGTATAGACCTTAAATAGGGAATGAGCTACACTTATTTTTGAAAACTTTTGCAGTGTTCTCATAAAACACATTCATTGTCATATTCAAATGTATGGAAGATCATCTTTACCATTAAGAAAATCCTACCTTATTTTATTTTTATCAATATAAAGTTTTTAAACTCAGAGTTTTCCACAAGTTTTGCTTTTGATTGTGTGCATAAATTTACCTGTATTATTCAACCCAGTGAAATGATTCAACCTAAACACAGTTTTTGTGAGAAATGGAATGTAATAACTCTGTTTACCCTTAACATTATTCAATTAATCATTAAATCATTGTTTGGTGTGCCCAGTTTATCACAGAACGAATCCTTATGATTACATGTACATGTACAGTATACAACCATTATCTACTGTTGGTGCATTACTCTTTCTTACTGCATTTCCTCCATTTGCTCTTTATTCAAGAAGGAGTTTCCAAGATCATCTCTTGTTATTCTGGTATTCATTGCCTTAAATTTCAGCATTAGACCTATTAGGAACCACTTGGTTGGTGGCTTAGTTAGGGTTTTTATTAGTGTGATAAAAGCATGACCAATGAAACTTGAGCAGGAAAAAAGTTTATTTCAGTCACATGCCCCAGGTTACTTTCTATTGAGCGGAGCCAAATCACTACCCTGAATGTAGGAAATCAAGCAGAAATCATGGAGAAGTGTTGCTTATTAGCTTAATCCCCTGACTTACTCAGTTTTTCTTATACACCAGAGGATTACCTATAGAAATGGCATTGAACACGTAGCCTGAGCCATTTATTTGATATCAATCATTTTATGAGGCCACAGTGGTCCTGATCCCCAAACCAGGTAAATGTTCAATATAGTGTCATCTAACTGCAGACATTCCCAACTCTCCTGGTTCTCTCAAATAGACATACCCTGTCTCATCACAGGCCATGTCTGATTGAAAACCAGGTAAGCCACCTGAATGTGCACTATCTTCATAGGCTATGCCTGCTAGAAGACCAGCTCCCAAATTCCTCTAATACCATATGCCCAAACATAGGCAATGCCTGCCAGAAGACTAGCCCTCAACTCTGGTAGAAACTCCTTAATAGACCAGAGACCATACTTGCCATGCAAACTCAAGCCTACAACTCAGATAGTGAACCCCTGCATAAGCACAGGAATCACAGGCCAGAAGAACAACAGGAAAAAGAAATGAGTGGACAAAAGACTCATTAAATTAAGTCAAACTCAGAAATTGGCACCTAGAACTAAAATCATTTCAAACACAGATGCCTGGATGCAAAGGTAAAAACACAACCAAAAACTGCCAGTTCAATATGTCAGCACTGAACAACAGCTATGCTACTACAGCAAGGCATAAATATTCCAATATAGCTTAAGCACAAATAAAAGGCTTTAAAACCAACTTCATAAAGGTAATATATGTCCTTAAAGATATAATGAATAAATCCCTTAAAGAAAGCAAAAAAAAAGAAAGACAAAAATGTTTGAGAAAATGAATAAATTCCATAAAGAAGCCAAGAAAAACTAAACAACAGTTGAAGAAAACAAATAAAACTGTTCAAAACTTGAAAATGAAAATAGAAGCAATAAAGACAACATAAACAACTGGAATTCTTGAATGGAGATAAAGCACAGGATAGAGAGAACTGGGTGGGAGAAAGGAGAGGGAACATAGAAAATGGGATACTTGATCAAAAATAGGTGGGAGAGGCAGCAGAATGAAGGAAATATGTAACCATGGGAGGTGAGGTGGAGGAACCTTCTAAAATATACCAGAGACTTGGGAGGTGAGACAATAGCCTTAGATGAAATGCCCAACAGTGAGGAGAGGGAACTTGTAAAATCCAACTCTAGTAGAAAAACAGGACATCAAGTAGAGCGATGGGGTTGGCATCCCGCAATCAAAAACTCTGACCCAGAATATTCCCTGTCTAAAAGTACTTGAGGGACAAAAGTGTAGAAGAGACTGAGGGAAAGGAATTCTCAAAGGGAATTCTCTCAAGGGGAGGCTCCAAGGCCTGACACTATTACTGATGCTGTGATGTACTTCCAGACAGGACCCAAGCATAGCTGTCCTCCTAGAGGTCCAACAAGCAGCTAAATGAGACAAAAGCAGACACTTACAACCAACCAATGGACAGAAGCTGGGGACACCTGTGGTTGAATTAGGGAAAGGCTAGAAAAATCTAAGTAGGAGAGTGACCCTAGTGGAAGACCAGCAGTCTCAACTAACCCAGACCCCTGAGATCTCTCAGACACTGTGCCACTAACTAGGCAGCATACACTAGCTAGTCCAAGGCCCCTGACACATACACAGCAGAGGACTGCCTGGTCTGGCCACAGTGAAAGAAGGTGTGCTTAATCCTTGAAAGACTTGTGGTCTCGGAAAATGGGGAGGTCTGGTGGGTTGTGGGGGTATGTGGGGTGATGTGAGGTGTGGGGACATTCTCTTGGAGACAAGGGAGGAAGAATAAGATAAGGAACTGTCGAAGGGCAGAATGTGGGGATGGATAACGACTAGACTATAAAAGAAATTTAAAAATATTAAAAATATATATATATATGGTACATTTACAGAATGGGGTATTGTTAAACTAGAAAGTAGTATACAAAGTTAAGCAGAGAATTCTTAACAGAGTAATCTTGGATGGTACAGAAACATTTGAAGAAACGTTAAGCAACCTTATTTGTCAAGAAGTGAAAATCAAAATGACTCTGAAATTCCATCTTACACCGATCCATACAGTTAAACTTTAATACCCAAGTGACAGCACATACTGGTTAGGAAGGGGAATTTGCATCCATTACTGATGGGAGTGTAAACTTGAACAATTACTTTGGAAATCAATTTGACAGTTTCTCAGAAAATTGGGAATGATTCTACCTCAATTCACAGTTACACTGCTCCTGGGCAGTATAACTAAAAGATGCTCCATTATACCACAGGGATACTTGCTCAACTATGTTCCTAGCAGCTTTATTCTAATAGCCAGAAACTGGAATAAATCTTGATGTTCCTCAACTAAAGAATGGATAAAGATAATGTGGTACATCTACACAATGGAATACTATGTGGCTATTTAAAACAAACACAACAAGAAATTTTCAGGCAAATGGATGGAACTGAGATTGACATCCTGAATGAGGTAACAAATCCAGAAAGAAACAAATGATATGTTCTCACTTATAATTGAACATTAGCCCTAAAGGGTAGGATAACCATGACAACCCACAGACCCAAAGAATCTTGGTAATGAGGAAGGACCAAGAGAGGATGTGTGAATATCTCTCAGAAGGGGAAACAAAATAGTCATCACAGGTTCATGGACAGAGGAAACTGAGGGAGAGATGGGGTGAGAAGGTATACGGGAATGGGATTCAGGTTTGGGGAGAGAGGAGTTGATGACAGCTGAGAGTGAGAATGGAAATAGTTGGGGGCATCAGGACCTATCTGAGACATGGGATGGGGTGGCTACAAGGAGTCTATAGGGGCGACCCTTGCTGAGAATCCTTCCAGTAGGTGATACAGAGACTGAAATGGCCACTTCCTGTAGCCAGATAGGACTTCAGTGGAATGAGGCTGGCATCAACCCAATATTTCTGTTTCCTAAAACATATTCAGAGATAAAAATGGAAGAGAAATTGAGAGAATGACCAACCTATGACTGGATCAAACTGAGACCCATCCCATGGGAGAGTGCCAAACCCCGACACTATTCATAATACTCTGCTATGCTTGCAGACAAGAGCCTAGCATAACTGTGTCCTGAGAAGCTTCATCCAGCAGCTTATAGAAACAGATGCAGAGACCCACACACATCCATTAGGGGGAGCTCAGTAAATCCTCTAGGAGAGTGGGAAGAAAGATTGAGGGATCAAGTGGGTTCAGGAACACCAAAAGAAGACCTACAGGGTCAGTTAACCTGGGCCTATGGGGCTCACAGAGTCTGAACCAGCAACCAAACAACATGCTAAGGTTGGATTTAAGCCCCTCAAATTTAGTAGCAGATGTGCATCTTAGTCTTCATGTGGATCCCCTAACAATTGGAGTCGGGGCTGTCTCTGACTCTGTTGCCTGCCATTAGATCTCCTTCCCCTACCTGGACTGCCTGGTTGAGCCTCAGTGGGAGAGAGAATGTGCTTAGTCCTGCCAGTACACAGTGTCCCAGGGTGGGTTGTTGCTCAAGGAGGCTTCTCCCTTCTCTGTGGGTAGAGAGATTTAAAAGGGCAGGACTGGGAGGAGAGCAGGGAGGGAGGTCTGATGTTGGGATGTAATGTGAATAAACAATAATGAAAAGAAAAAAGAAAATAAAATTAGAATTTCACATACACTGCTAATTGATTTCCTGTCTTAAATTGATGGAACTAAAATAATCATCGTGAGTTAACTCAGACACAGTGTTCCTGGTAAAGGAAGGTACTCTGCATGTTACCCAAAGAGAAATGTAAGCATCATCACAGATACAAAACCTTTCATCTACAATGGTGTCCTGCTTGTGAGATATTCTAGCGCAATGGTGGCACAAAACTTGTGGAAGTAATCCATAGCCTACACCTCTTGGATAACCAAGAATCTGTGACAAGATAGCCATGAGACCTAGGGGAAGGCTTGATGCCCCAGTGTAGGGGAATGCCAGGGCGGTGAGGTGGCAGTGGGTAAGGGGAGCACCCTCATAGAAGCAGGGGGAAGGGGCAAGGGATAGGGGAGTTATGGAGGGGAAAACAGTAGAGGGGATAACATCTGAAATGTAAATAAATAAAAGAAAAGAAAAATAAACTGAAATTAATCTATTCTGATCTACTGCAGAAGGAAGCCTCCCTGATGAGGCTTGAGAAAAGCACTGATCTATGAGGATACTAATACAGAGACCCACAGCCAGACATGCAGACGAGATACTTTGGAATATCACCTATACATTTAATGTCTTCATCAAATCCCTCCCCTAACAGTTAAGGGGACTCTAGAGAAGAGGACACAGAAATGGTATAAAAGTCAAAAGGATTAGAAGACACACACTCACAAAGGCCCTCTATTTAATCAGAATCAATACACTTAAGAGCTAATGGAGGATGAGTTAACATGTGCGCAGGGACCACAAGGTTTCCCTTCAAGGTAGGTCCTAGAACTAAAGGCAGAAATAGACTCATGTCCCCCATCCATGACCCAGAGCTCTCTCCAATTGATAACGACTCGCAAATAAAATTTTATTTTCTCCAAAGGCATCTCTCTAGGGAAGCTAACTACTCTTAAGGGTAGGCTGCATATCCAGCAGTATATGGCCAACAAAAAACTAATTGAAATGCACAATTGGAAGTTTCTTGTCTCATAAATGGTATTTCAGGGCTTTCTAATATTATTTTATATTTTATTGTATCATATATATGTATCAGTTTTCACCATATATCTCCTTTGTGTATGTATTATAACTCCCAGTTAGTGTTTTTAATGAGCTTCCTGAGTGTTCAAACAAATGGATCTCTGTGCCTATATCTGTTTCTTGTGCCATTTCTTGGGTTATTTTCCTTTGTATATTTTCTCTTATTCCAATGTATTAGTTTTTGCTTTATCTTATTATGTATTATTTTATTATTATCCATTAGAAGCTTTATCTTATTACATATTAATTATTATTCATTTATTTATAAGTATTTATATGTAATATTTACATATGAATTATATGTAATATAATTTATATTTATATAAAATATTTATATGTCATACTTAATACATGTATGTATATTGTTTAAATATACATATTTATATATGTAATATTTAAATATGTATGTATTTAATATGTGATATTAAATATATTTATATGTAATATTTATTACATATCATTTTATTATTACCCATTCTAAGATGAGGCTGAAAGTAAGTGGATTGAGATGGAAGCAGAGCGTGTGCTACCTGAAATGAGTACACAGAGGTGAAACTGTATTCAAGATATATTATGTGAGAAAAAATATTCAATAAAAAAGAAGGATGCAGTGCAGTAAAAAATAAAAAGCTATACATTGTTCATGACACTTGTTACAAGCTTCTAAATGCCACTCTTAGAATTTGTAAACACATGTGAGACTTTATATAATATAGAAACATGAATCCATAATTATTTTCTACCCCAAAATACCCAAACAAGAATTCCACTTTAAAGGATCCAGACAGTTTTGTCCCAATCTCTTCAAAAAGTTTATTTGCTACTCAAATCTCTAAGTGTCTCCATGAATTCCTGGAGGATGTTAATTCACAATAAAAAGAGATGACAAGAAAATATTTAAGAGCGCACCATAATAGACTGAATGAAGAAAAACTCAACTACAATGAGTTTAAATGTAGGCATTAATGATTATATAATTTAAATAAGCATATATAAAGATAGTAAAGTAATTAAAGGTATGATAGAATAACGGGGCTAGCAAACACAAGACAGACATGAGAGAAAACAAAACAAAAATGAAAATCTATATTATTTTAACTTAAAACTAAGAAGGCACTCCTGGAAATGTATTCTGGTGATAGAGTGCTTACCTAGATATGCAGGGGTATAGGGTTCAGTCTCTTATTCTGTGCAGCTTCAGTGGCCAAGTTGAATGGTGCATTGACTTCAAAATAGAATAAAAAATTAAAAACAGAACTGAAAAAATTATACAGAATTTGAAGTTGGTTGGTATTTCAGCATAGTAGTGTGCTTGCCAACAAGGCCAGCCTGAGTCCAGTTCCTAGGACTCCCAAATAGAAGGCAATCACTGACTCCTACAGTTGATCTCTGATTGCTACATGCATCCTATGAAAGTACATACATACATCATACATACATACATACATACATACATACATACATACATACAAACAACACACACACACATACATACTCCAAATTAGGAGAGAATATTAAGGACTATTGAGAGAGCAGATAAGTTAGACTTTTTAGGTTCCATAGGAAAAATGCTATGACAACTAATATGGCCATCCCTTTCAAACTATCATGTCATCTATTATCTCTTGTTCTGTGTACCTACCTCCCAAATAAACCTGCAGGTAGAAACTAGAGCAGTTAAGTGTAGCCCTATAAGTGAAGCTTCTTTATTCACAACATGTAAAAGATGAATCAACCCAAGATTTCATGCCAGATAGACAGAACAGTGTTGTATTTCGAATGGAATACATATGTGCTTTTTAAACAAGGAACTTTTTAAACATTCTCCAAAAAGAATGCCAAGGGAAATGATTGAGTCCCAAAACTACAAATAGTGTTTGGTAACAATCATGAATTACTGAGAGCCTTTATGCTCACAGAGGCAGGAAGTAGAAAGGTGATTGCCAGAGACAAATGACAGGAAGAAGCAAGCATTGTTCAATGAGGGCAGTTTTACTTTGTCAAGATGAAAGAAAGTTATAGAAATGAATGGTAGGGAGAGTTGGAAATGTCTTTGTCCATAACGTTACTGACTGCTCATATAAAAATAATTTAAAATGGTAGATAATATGAACATATGTTTAAATTAATTTATTTATTTAAATGTCAAATTTCATTCCTCTCCGAATCCACCCTCAGACTGTTCCATATCTTATACCTCTTCCCTAGCCCCCTGGCTCCATGAGGGTAACCCCACCACCCACCTCCCACCTCCCATCACCCACCCAACCAGACCTCTATACTCCCTGGGGCTTCCAGTCTCTTGAGGGTTATGTGCATCTTTTCTGTCTAAACCCAGACCCGACACTCCTCTGCTGTATGTGTTGGGTGCCTCATATCAGCTGGTGTATGCTGCCTGGTTGGGGGTCCAGCGTTTGAGAGATCTCAAGGGTCCAGGTTAATTGAGACTGCTGATCCTCCTACAGGGTCACCCTCCTCCTCAGCTTCTTCCAGCTTTTCCCTAATTCAACCACAGGGGTCAGCAGCATCTGTTCATTGATTGGGTGCAAATATCTGCATCTAACTCTTTCAGCTGTTTGTTGGGTCTTTTGGAGGACAGTCATTATAGGTGGCTTTTTGTGAGCGCTCCATAGCCTCAGTAACAGTGTCAGGCCTTGGAACTTCCCCTTCAGCTGGATCCCACTTTGGGCCTGTTGATAGATCTTCTTTTCTTGGGCTCCTCTCCAGTCCATCTCTGCAGTTCTTTCAGACAGGAAAAATTATGGGTCAGAATTTTGACTGTGGGATGGCAACCCTTTCCCTCACTTGATGCCCTGTCTTCCTGTTGAAAGTGGGTGTAACTTCACTCTCCATATTGTCAGGCATTGCATCTAGGGTCCCTCCCTTTGAGTCTTGAGAGTCTCTTACTGCCTAGGTCTCTGGTGCATTCTATAGGGTCCCCCCAACATCCTACCTCCCAAGTTAGCCTGTTTCCATTCTTTATGCTGGCCCTCAGGGCTTCAGTCCTTTTTCCTCACCCAATACCAGGTCATGGTCCCCTCTACCCACCCCCATTCACTTTGCCTCCTTGGTCCTTCCCCCCTCCCCTCATTTGTGATTGCTTTCTTCTCCCTCCCAAGTGGCATTGAGGCATCTTCACTTTTTCAGTTATTTGACCTTTTTGAGTTCTGTGAACTGTATCTTGGGTATTCTGTAGTTTTTTATTGGCTAATAACCACTTATTAGTGAGTACATACCATGCGTGTCCTTTTGGGTTTGAGTTACCTCTCCCAGGATGATATTTTCTAGTTTCATCCATTTGCCTGCAAAACTCAGGATGTCCTCATTCTTAATAGCTGAGTATAATTCCATTGTGTAGATAAACCACATTTTCTCTATCCATTCTTGTGTCGTTGGACATCTGAATTGTTTCCAGCTTCTGGCTATTACAAACAAGGTCGCTGTGAAGATAGTGTAACATATGCCCAGGGCTTTACGTTTGCTAAGCCAGCAGTCTTACCACAAAGCAACACCATCATGCCCTCTCTTTTTTTTTTCAGGACTTCAAGACAGCCAATGCACAGCTATTACTACAGATTTTTAATAACTTAAAGAAAAAAAAAGATTATGTTTGGGAGTTTTCCAAAACTTTTAAAGTACAAATGTTTAACTTCAGAAATTACAAAATATACCAGACGTATATTTGCATAAAACCATGTTCCAACAAGAAAAACATTTAAGTTATTGAACTGAAAAATCTGTTTCCCTAAGAGGAATGACAAGATGATAATAGATTTCTCAACATCACAAGCCAAGGAAAGAAGCTTAAAGTCTCCAGAGGACTAAGGCAAAAACTGAGCCTACCTAACACTGTATAACTCATAAAACTCTCTGAAAGAAACAGACGTGGAATGAGAAAAGTTTTGAGTAAACAAAAACTGTAGAGTTAGACGGAAATGGGTCCATAATCTGAGCATTTAAAAGGCTGAGGCAGGAGAATTTCTTAAATTCAAGGTCATCCTGAGCTGCATTGCAAAAGCCTTTTAATAAATAACTGTCGAGGGCCAAGTTAGAGTTCTATGGTCCTGCTGCAGCTAGGGTTGTGTTGCTGTCTATGCCAGTAAACAAATATATGTCTAGTACATATATGGTCAATGCAAATAGAACATTTTCTTCCTTCCTTTCTTCCTTCTTTCTTTCTTTTTGTCTTTCTTCCTCTTCCTCCTTCTTTTACTCCTCCTCCTTTTCTCCTTCTTCTTGGGGATAGAGATCACAGGGATTGAAGGGGCTTATGTGGGAAAACTGGAAAGTGAGTGTATTCAGGTATATGATGTGAAATTCCCAAATAATAGATATAAATATTATGCTGGAAAAAGATAATACATATAAGTTGATTCCTATTTCACTACTTGAAGTAATAGCACAAAGTCCCATTGCACATAAGAATTTTGGTAATGTCTCTAATTAAATCACTAAAAAGAAGTATATGTTTTGATTTAGTACTAGACTTTCTGCAAAATACCTTTTTCTAATATCTTGTGCCTCTATATTTCAGAACTAGAAGCACTTAAAGGAGCTTTACACCTTGGAAATTTTAAACCACTGAGTAGAGTAAGCTTTAAATTTTATGTCAGCATAATAGATGGTAGCACAAAATTACATTTTAGTTTTAATATATTGAATTAGGAAGTAAATTCTTCTTTGTTTCTGACCTTTATTTTCTCTACTATATGGATATGTCTTTCAATTTTCTCTCAATTAATATATGGACCAGGTATTTACACAGTGTGTTAAGTGTTTTCACAAAATGGAAAAAAATCATACATTATGTAGTCAAGAGATCAAGAGTGAAACTAACATTATGAGTCATTAAGACATTCAAACTGCTGCATAAATAAAATCACAAAGTATGAAATAATGATATCAGATAAATAGAAAACATAAGGTCTAGCAGTAGAGACTGGGAAAAGGAATTTTCAGATATGATAATCCACATACTGAATGATCAATATACAGATGACACCTGAAGATATAAAAAGACAATTTATTTAAATAGGAGGAGAATTAATATTAACTGTGCTTTCCATTAACCATGGACAGAGGTTTAAAAAATAATGGAAGATGAATATACTTTACAAACACTAGACACAAACTTCAGTGACTTTCTCTACATCTCCATGTAAGAAATATCTTTCACATCACAATTATAGCCAGTATCTAATAAAAGCTAGATAAGTCTCAGTACATACAAACTGAAAGATTGTTAAACATTCCAATGCTAGCTGAAACTGAAAGTGGGATAGTGACAGTGCCTCTGCCCTCAAGGATCACATACCTCAAAGGTGGTAAAGAGTGGGCATTACTGCCGGGAAAAGAAAGAGGTAATAGAAGCCATTTTCAAAAAGTTAATGTCAAAATAAAATAAGAGTTAAGTTGAGTTAATGAGAGCAGGCAAAGGGGGAAAATGTTCACAGAGTGTGTCAGATGAAGCAGAGAATTAGGAAGGCTTCGCGAAGTTGTATATGTCTGGTGTTTACAGACATGCCTTCAGGCACTCACATTTGGGGATAGGAATGCAGCAGTTTATTGTCCATGAAGACAAGTTGGGGCATAAGACGGTAGAGACAGGCTACAGATATAGTAAGACCAAACAGGAGGCTAGAATGGGAACTTCGGAGGATTGTTTTAAATAATCTCTTTGGCATGCTGAATTTCCTAAAATCAGTATGACAACAGAGATTTGTGTTCAGGAGATATGAAATAACCGAATAATTAAAAAAGCATATGATTTGTGCACAGTATTTGCAAAATTTGTCTTTAAAATTAATTGTAGCTCAGTAATGGGTGGTAGTAGTTAGTCATTAAGAACCATGAGACAAAAATGATATAAAGCAAATTTCAAAAGCATAACCTTATAGCATAGTAGGGATCTTGGAAATGGTGAGACTGAAGTCAACGAAACAAATTACTGGTTAAATCATAGTCTCAGTCAGGGAGGATAAATAACATGGTCAGAATAGAAAAAAATAAGAACAAAGTGGAAATGCAAGAAGACTAAGGAACAATTAAAGGATGGCGGATTGTAGTAGAGTTTAGTGGGTTGGCCAGACAGAAGGAAAAGAAAGCACAGTCCAAGATTTGGAGGCTGTATGCATTGAATTATATTCACATTGTTAAGATAAATAGTACTGAACGAAATTATGCCTTAGATGGTCTTGATTCTGAATTTTTGAGAAATTAACTACAGGAAAAATGAGTCTACAAACAGAGAAATCCAGCTGAGAATGCATTTTCTACAAACAGATAGTAGGATCTCTGCCAAATGCATGTAGTCAATCTGTCCAGGGGACCCAATAGATAAATAAGACCATAGTCAAAATAACCAAATTCGTATGTGTGATCAATCTATTTCTGTACTTTTTTTCATCCAGTACCAATTAAAACCCCCTGGAGTTGTTGCAGTGAGGAACGTTGAAACATCCTTTGAGTCATGAATACTTTGCTCAAAGAAACTGTCAGACACTTTGTCTCAGTTAGTTTTCTCTCAGGACATAGGAATCAACTTGTCTGGGACAGAAAGTCACAGGTATTATCTTCAACCCTCTGAATTAAAAAAAAAAGCAGGTAGAACAGCTTATTATTGTCAGAGAAGTGGAACTGACTATCTCTCAGGAGGAAGAAAAGTTGTAGTTGTAATACATGAGAAATCATTCTTTTGAGGATTTAAGATACCTCACAAGTGCTGAATATTGTGCCCAAAACACACCAATCTTCATTTTTGTACAATCATGAGTTTGTAAAGATTTTCTGCATAATGAGGTAATTCAGACTTGGGAAAGATTGCTGGCTGCTATTTGTGTGCTTCTTACAAAGTGTATCAAATGGGACCTCCAACCTGGCCTGTTCTTTACTCAATAGAGCTACTAACTTGCTTCATCTGGTCAACGTCATTTCTTCTTTGTAAGACCCATTATCTTCATGGTGCATTATATTTCTTACATCTTCATTTCTCTGGTTATGATAATTTTCTGTTTGTTTCTTTTTTATGGAAGTATTTTAGCCTGTAATGGTTAGTTTTATTTGTCAGTTTGACACAATGTAGAATCACCTGTGAAGATAACATAATAGATGAACTGTCTAGGTTAAGGTGGCATGTGGGCCTCTTGGTTAGATATTATTTTAATTATGTTAATTGAGATAGGAAGAATCCCTGGCAATCTGGAGTGTATACCCAGAGAGGAGAAGAGCTGAGCACTGGCATGCATACATCAATCCATTCCCCTCTGTGTCTTGATATAAGATGTATTACAACTGACAATCTAAAGCATGTGCCACAATGAATTCATCTCAAAAATGGACAATGACACATATCAATGGGTAGAACCCTTTCTCCCTGAAGTTGTTTTTATTGGAGCATTTTATCACAACAACAACAATGGAAAGGACAAGTCTTACAATAAGTTTCTTATGTGTTAAATTGAAAATATGATAGGAAATCTAGGTATTAAATCTGACTTTAATATTTTTGTAAACTTTAGTAATAATAATTTCAAACAAATTAAAATATCAGAAAACAAAATTAACCAGCAGTAAAACTCAGTTGACTTCTCTACAGTTAGAATAGGCTCTCAAGACAGGGTTTGTAATGTTAGAATAAATTTTACATTTTCAGTATCAAATATGTTTTTTCTTGCACTCATTCATCCCAAGACCAAAAGATCCATGGCAAAATTACAACAAGAAAACAGCAAGCCCTACATACCTTTTGATAAGTCATATCTATCACCTTCATTTAGTCCTTCCCCATTCTTTGTATGTAGACATTCTTGTTGCCTTTTATCACATTATAACATACCCCAACGAACAATTCTTTAAATATACACATATATCATTTGTTAGATTCTGTATATAATGATAAAATGAAATCTCTTTATTTCAGAGATTGTGTGACCTTGTCTAATATGATACATTTTCCATTCATCCATTTTTCTGAAATATTTAACTATATTTTTAAAGAGTTGAGTGCCATTAATGTAAATATCATTAATCTTAATATTATTTGCTGCCTTTTATTTTTTAAATTAGTATAACACATTGTATATGTACCCATGTATATACACATATACATATACGTTTAGATATTATAGCATGTCTTGTAAATAACATTTTTAAACTCAAAATACTTTGTTAACAAAATTCTAGCCTGCTAAAGTTTTAGATTTCCTCTAGATTTAAAATATTCAATAATTATAGGCATTGGGCTTGAAAGACAGAATATCTGCTTCATAGAGGACTATTCTACAAGGCTTTTTAAAATTCTTTTTAGAAATCTATTCTTTCAAAATCATACCTCTCACAATGAAAATCAAATTGAAATAGTCTCTGGCAGCCCTCTGAAGTTGTTAAGCAACTACGTGAGAAGAAGTGCGATTTCAGAGAATGAGAAGAAAGTTATATTGACATAACTTAATTCATTTAGGGATTGTCTGAATGGATCATCAGAAGCAACTGGCATTTGAAAATGAATAAAATACAAACAGATATTAACTTTGAGTTAAATTATTGAAGAATATAATTTATATCTTCCCTTTGCATGGTATGAATGTGACCTCATGTCGAAACATGCCTGCAGATTTCTTACATGTGAATGATGCATTGAAACCCCAGCATTAGACATGGTGTGCTCATCAGCCCTCATCAGCATCCTATAGGAGCACTGTGCAAGTGCAGTGCATCCAGGGTTGTTAGGAACAATTCTTATGAGATTAAACTCAACTCAGAGATTTTTAATATTCAAACAATCACTTCATATCATGGTATGTTCTCATTTTTGCTTCCAGAGGCTCCTTTTTCAAAGAAAAGATAGGATTATAGGTGCCAAGGGTGAATTGAGCAATGTGACTATGATATAGTTCTATGAACTTATTATGTGGTCTTGCCATCAAGTACATAAATAAACAAGACAGTTATTTCAGAAATTTTTGAAATATTATTTCTATAAATACTTAGATCACTCTATTTATATTTCATAAGCATTTTGTATGTGAATGCGATGAAAATCTAAGCTATTTTCACAAAGTATAATTGAAGTATCAATCTACATATATAATGGCAGTGCATTTAACAGTCTATCTTGGTATCCAATAAATACATGTCATGTAGAAACACATCATGTAGAAATATTATTTTAAAGCTTTAGACATTATATATCCATAAAATGTAATGAGATAATCAATGCTAAACAGAATTCATCTTTAAGATTAATAAAATGACTCTATGTTTAATTTTAAAATCTTAGTCAATTACTTAATCCTAACAGTAACCCTAATAAAATATATATTACATACTATCCAAGACCTAAATTAAAATCTATGAAATGCATTGCAAATATAAACTTTTGAACAAGTTTTATAACAAAAAGGAGATTCTTCTCAGAATGGAAATGAAATAGGTTTTTCTTGAAGGTGCATTGTAACTCAACTCCCTTGATTTATAATATCTGTGCATGATATCCTTTCATTAGTTTACACAAATCTCTGGACTGACAAACTGGCTCTTATTCATAAGGAACTGCCTTGCAGCTATGCACTCTAATTAATCAAGGTCATTTGAATACATTTTGCACGAAGCACCTAAAGCTCAGAGTGCCATTCTGTGTATTTATCAAATTACTAATCAATATGCTGCACCACAGTCACCACCAGACTTTCAGCTACCCGAGGATGCCATATGAATTAGAACTGTTCAAGCTGTCATATGCATAAACAGAATTAGTGCATGCCATTAAATTTCATGGGACAGAGCAATGGGATGTGTTTTAAATAAAAAAGAATCACCATCAGTATTTTACTTAAGTATAAAATGCCTCATTTTAAACTTCCACAAACCTTGTATTAAGGTGGCTTCGATTTCACTTTCTTTCTCCAACATATTACCTCCACTCTATTGGTAAAGTAATTTATTCCATCCTCTGTGGAGAGCCGGGATCTTATTTGCCAGCATATTTATCTTTCCTGCCACTGCACTGTCATTCATCTGCAATCTCCACGGAGGACCAGACCTGTGCAGAATTGCAATTAGGATTGATTCAACTAAATCCAGGCCACAGAGCTGATGCTGACAGGGTGACCTCAAGAGAATTTAAGATGTGAGGTTATAAAACACAGACAGAGTAAAAGAAGGTATTTAAACCCATAGTTCATTGGGCTTTTGGTTGCTTGTTATAATTAGATAAGAATGAGCTTTTTTTTTTCATTTTCAGAATGAGTGTGAAAAAAGTAAAACAGCTTTTGAGCAATTTTGGAATCATAAAAGAATAAGTGCATGCAAATCCCGGTGTTGAGACTACAACAGCCATTTGCAAAGAACAAAAACCCAATTTCCACTGCACTTGTGCGCCTTAAGGTTTCTCCTCCATGTGGGGAACTAAACACAACACATATTGCCACAGATGAGCTGTTCACCTGCCATATCCTTGTGAGGATAGATCCTCTGGTCCTCAGCAATTCCAGCATAATCACCAAGAAAGCCTCACCTGAATGTCACTTAAATGATCTGATAGAATTTCCTAAATAATTCTCCATTCAGTGAGATAGTTTTGTGATTTCAAAAGGCAGTAGCTACAAGCATGGTAATAACCTGAGAGTATTTCTTCTGACCTGTCATGTATGACAGGCCATATCCATCCTGAGTCTCTACACTTTACATTAGGAATCACCTATTATTGATGACCTGTCTTCATTCTACTTATGCAGCAGGGAAAGAAGAGTTTGCCATTGGGGAATGAGTCGAACTTCCACCGCAAAGTAAAAAAGGAAATTGAAAATTGGAGACGGAAAATAACAGTGGCTGAGTAACCTTCCCTCAGGAGATTTCTTTACCTTTATTTTCCCTCTTGGGAAACAAAATTTTGTTCTCCCAAAGGGAAAACATTGTATGAACGAGAACAACTTGATTTATTCTAATAACGAAAATGAGAACATCACAAAGAGCAAAATTCAATAAAGAAAAATCAAACTGAGCAAAGAACAGCATCATGTTGTTAGGTGAATAAAACTGGTCACAAGGTGTCAAAACTCTCTTTGTGATTTTCTGTTAAACAAAGTCATTTCAAGTAAAGGGGATGAAAAAGATCCCCCAACACAGTGTGGTCAAAAAATGTATTAAATGAAGAATAGTATTTTAAGATTTTTAAAAGTACACTACAATTAATTTTGTGAGGCAAAGAATAATGAGACATATTTTCTCTTGTGAAACTGCACTTTCGTTGCAGTAAAAGAAATTGTAATAAGCAGTTCATCTGAATTTCCTCCATCCTAGGTCAAGAAAACTACTGAAATGGTTGTGGACTGTTTGCATTCAAATACAGAATTGAACACATAAAGTAAGAAGACTTATAATCTTCTCAAATTATTTTTGTGTGCCTTTGCTAAAATCTTAACTTCTGTTGAATGAGAAGTGGATGCCAGACTACATATGATGCATATTAACAAGAGTGTTGTACATACATACATATGCATACATACATACATACATACCTTATATACCTTTTGGAGATTGCTTATCAACATTACTTTCTAGAAGCACTACCATCATTAATAAAAAAAAAAAACATGATAATGTTTGTCATCATGCCACCATCCATATTTTCACCATCCAACAGAAATGTTGCCTATTAATTACATGGACTAAATGCTTTGTAATTGAGGCAGTAACAAAAGAAACATGAAGCATTAAGTATTATCAGGATTCATGACCATAGTCAATATGATTGCATCTACTTAAGAGAGAGGATTATTTCCTCTTTCAGTTTACAACTACTAACTGTCCCTGTCAAGTATTCAGAGGTCCCACCAGAAATGAAATTAAGAAGCAGTTAAGACACTTAGGCAGTTAAGATGATGATTCTTAGTTTCACAGTGGGGAAACTGCTCTGTAAATATCAGGACTCTCAGAGATGAGGTTATCCAAATATTGACTTAAATCACAAGATAAAGTATTTTCAAATTGAGCCTATGGGCCTCTGAGTAGCAGCTCAATGATGGAGAGTTTTTCTGTCATGTGTGAAGTCTTGATTTGGACATAGCTTGGACTTGAGAATAATAAATGTTTATGCTATATACATATTTCATATATATCATATCCATAACAAGAAGAATACCATTTTAGTTTTTTTTAACATTGTCTTTTCAAAAATAAGATATATACTACCTTATAATATCATAAAATACTAAAATTAGATCATAGTGATATATTTCTGAATTTGTAAAACTTTTTTCTCTTCTTAGTCATATTCATATTAAAGAAAAATAACAGTTATTGGTAGTGTTAAGAAATTACAGCAGCTCAATGACATATATATATATATATATATATATATATATATATACAATTTCTTATTCTTTAAAACAATATTCTATTATTACGTAACTACCTTGCTCTAGACATGTATTCATTGGAATAATTTTTAAATGTATTTCAATTTTGTTCTTTCTAAAACTAAATTCTTTCTAATATCATGTAGGAGATGAAAAGGATTAGTCAGAAATATTTCTTACTTTGTGGCTTTTTCACATTCATATTCTGGTGAATTATAGGCAGTTCAGGTAAATGTATCCTAGAAACAACTCTGACCACTACAACTGTTGTCCATGGAGTGAACTGGCTGGGAGATAGATAGATAGATAGATAGATAGATAGATAGATAGATAGATAGATATTCATTCTTCAGTGACTAATTTGTTGTATTTTATTAGTTATTGGAAAATTTCATATAGTGAATTTTGTCAAATGCAATCCCCACTCCAACTCAACCCACATCCATTTCCACTTTCATACCCTCCCTGTTTCATGCACTCTTTCTTTGCTTTTAATCCATCAAATCCAATTTGCACTTCTTATATCCTCATGAACATATGGCTTTTACCAGAGCTTGCTCACACTCTTAAAAAGGTTTGACTCCTACCTGAAATCACTTCTTTATGCTAGCCTAATGTCAGATTCCTGCCTGAAGCCCACTTCCTTGTCCTTGGCCAATGTCATATTACTGCCAAGCAGTTCATTTCCTTATTCTTGACTCATGTCAGATTCTTGCCAAGCAGCCCCAAAGGCTCTCTGCCTCTCCCTCGTTTTTATTTAATTAACAAGACTGAGCCTGTCTTAGGTCTTTCTTACAAGAATGCCTTCCGAGAACAAGCAAGTAGTCTTCAGACGTGAAAATGACTTAGGGCTAGGACAGGGAAGTTGGCTCAGATATTTTGGCCATTCTGATAAGCTCTTAGAAACAGTGATCATAGAAGTGTTCACTGAAAATTGTTAATTGCATTGCTTGTTCTTTGACTATTTGTATTTATTGTCTTGTTTGCTCCTTGACTATTTACATCTATTGTACTGCAAGTCCCTCAACCTAGAACTGACCTTAATACTTGAACATAATTAAAACGGTATAAAAGCAAAAAGGAGGAAGGAGGATTGGATCAGGTGGGAGGGGTTCTAGGGAGGGTAAATGAGGAAAGAGCATGACATCTGAAATGTAAATAAACGAAATATCCACGCTCTGACTCTCTTTTCCAGCAGCAATCAATAACCAAGAGCTCTCAGAGAAGAATGAGACTTCATGCCCAATTCTCCTCTCTAAATTGGGATTTTGTCAAGTTTGAGTTTGCACACATTTTGTGTATGGTGTCTTAATTGCTGTTAATTCAACTTTTTAGCTTCTCTGCAGTGCTGGGAAATGATTGAATTCTTATAGTCACCTTTATAGTTAAATAGAGTAAGTTGATTGTAATTGTAGTTCTTGGCGAAGATTTTTTCGTCCCAGAAAGAATTAGTTCAACTTCTTGGCTCATCTATTACATCTATTACACACACACACACATATATATATGTCATATATTTTTCTATATGTAATATTTAATACATTACATAATATGATATATGATACATGATGCATGATACATGATATGTGATATATATTGATATATGATGTGTGAAATATAATTATTATATATAACATATAATTATTATATATAATTATTACATATTAAATAATATATATTAATAATAACTTTGTTACTTTTCCATTGCTGTGATAAAACACCTTGATTAAAGCAATGTGTAAAGAGGTTTATTTTGGCTTCAGGTTCCCGGAGAACCTGAAGTGGCAGACAGGCATGGCGAAGCTCACTTTTGACTAAGTCTCCTCTTGAAGGAGGACTTCAGGGGTGTGACCCTGTTTAGGTTAACCAAGCTCCAATACAAGTCTCCACGTTTAAGAGTACATAGGAAGTACCAACTGTAGTCAATAGGTTTTAAAAAACTAAAACATGATACAAAATTGGACAAATAGATAAGTAAGGATAGACCCGGAAAAGGTAGAGAAAGAAAACGTAAAGATGATCAAAATATATTGTGAAAAATCCTCACCTAATTAATAAAAAATCAAACAAAAGTTACTTGTGATATAAAATAAGCACACATTGGTAAATATAATTTACTTATTTTTTCTAAGCCTGTTAGCCTATTTCTCTGTCACTGTTTCCTCATGTGTGTCTCTCTCTGGGTCTTGGACTTTGCATGTATATGTACAGGTGATTGTGTGTGTGTACAAAGAGAAATCAACCTAGTGGATGATATCAAGAAAAATATCTGACTCATTTTAATCTTTTAGGAGCAGCGAATTTTAGTAATAGTTCCACATTACCAGTACATTTAGATTTACATCTGAAACACTATTGAACTTAAAAGATCAAATAAGACTGAGAATATTTCTGATAAGTCCATTAAGTCAAGGCTATTTTCTAGTAAATTATAAAAATAGAAGCAAAAGCAGAGGTCATAGTCAGTGACTCAGTCAAAGGAATATTACAAAAATAAACCCCGCTTTGGAAATGAGACTATACTTTCCAATTCCTGTAAAATGATGCTTGTTCAAATTAAAGAAGTGCTTTCTCTGGGCAAGGGTATAGCTGAACAATTTCTATAAGGTGTTAAAAGAATTCCACAGATCATTGCACCACTGTGAAAGAAAGAGAATCCAGAGGAAGTCCACAGCAAATAATGTTAGAATTCACAATCTGTTTCAAAGAAAACAAAGTTTAAATAAAGAACTGACCAAGGCAGAGTGTGGACTTAATTGGGAAATTATAATTTTATGTTTATTCGTACAGATAAGATAATATTTTGGTAAACAATCTAAGGAAATCAATGAAAGATGGATAACTAAACTGTTCTAGGGATTAAAAAAAAAAAAACAACTAAATGAGTAAAATAGAACCACAAGCACACAAGTAGAACATAGCTTCAATATAAAACCAAAAGAGTTGAACAATGACCATGACAACTCTGAAGATAACAGAGTAGGAGACCCAAAGCAGGTGTGTTTGAGGCAGAGTAAATGCAAAGGCCAGAAAGATGTCTAGGAAATTACTGAAGATGTGGCGAGAAGGAAAGCAACTGGTAGATACTATCCCCAAGAGCCACTACCAAATGACCAGAAACAGTGGTAAATTCGATTTTTCTGTACAGTGTCAGTCTTCAAAATTGTACACGAGCTACATAAAATTGGCATTTTTATTTCTTTAAAAACTTCTGAAAATCAAAGGGAAGGATGCAAGCAAAAGTTCTGATGTAGGTAAGGGCTGCCTTGTGATTCCAATGCCAATTTCTGCCCCTTACAAACATTGCCTGCTTTAAGCAAACTCAGGTCCTTCTGTGGGTGTCATTATCTTATATCTAATCCTCTAAGTTCTAAACACATTTCATCTAAAAGTATACTTCTTTTACATTTGCAATACTATCAGAAAATGCAAAATTTTTCAGGTTAACCCATTTTGATTAAAATAATTTAATATATTTATAAATATTATTGAATTATTTTAAACAACTTTCCATGTATCCTCCTTTTTGACATGCCTACTTCTTAGTTGTGTTACAGATCCAACAAAAAAAGAAAAAAGAAAAAAAGCTATATGTAAAAGGCCTTGTTTTACTAGCAAAATTTAACTTAAATTGTTATATTGGTATACTAATCAATTGGTTTTAATAAGAAAATTTCATAAATATCTTTCATAGTTTGTTCAACTGTCCTTCTCATCCAGGGCCTCCCCCAGGACCTGCCTTTGTGTACCCTGCTTACCTCTCCCTTCTTCCATTCTATCTTTCTGTCAGACAGTACTCCTCTTCCATTTAATGTCACATGTTACACTACTTTCCCCTCCTCCCTTAAGGTCTCTTTCTCTCCTCTCATATTCTTCTTTCTGCTTTCATGAACTAAAGAGACAGAATGAGGATGGAGATTGGGAGGAGAAGGAAGGTGAAGAATTGTATTTCTGAATCTGGCTTGATGCACTTAACATGATGGTTTCTAATTTATATCAGTTACTTTCCTGATTTTCATTTTTTTAAAAAAAATAATAGCAGATAGAAACAACTTAAGGAAAGACTTTTATGTTGCCTCACATAGGCAATTATGGAAGAAAACAAGAAAGTTAGTGTGTCTCTAGTTGTGGTTGTGGGAGTAGGAGTATGCTGCAGCACATAATATAACCACAGGAAGCAGAAAGATAGCAATGCAAGTGCCGTTATTCCTTTTTTGTTTTTCATTCTTATTCAGTCCAGGAAGCTAACCCAGAGGATGATGCCACCCGCATCCATCTGTTAAAATTCTAAAATTCAATCCTCACTGACAAGTCCAGAGGTGAGTCTCCAAGGTGATTCTAAGTCTAGTCGGGTGAAAAATCAAGATGAAACAGCAGAAGTTCGAGTCATTGGTTGGAAAAATCTATAAACTTTGTTTTGTTTTGTTTGCTTATTTGTTTGTTTGTTTGTCTATTTTTAAAGTTAAATAAAGTTACATTTTTTCCATGAATTCTTTGGTGGATTGGTACCTAGGCTGGCCCTGTTTCCCTGTTTCCTAGCTACTCTGGATAGCGAAGCAGTCAATAAAGATCTGAAGAAGACAAGGCAGTGCTCTGCCTTCTAATGTTCTGTTGTAAGTAAATTTCTATAAATAAAATAAACCCCATTTCTTAGTTATTTAATCCTATAGCCATTTTGGACAGTTATAAGGAAATAGAGAGCTATAGAGTTTTTCCCACAAAAATCCATTTTGAAAACTGAGTAATTTGAAAATATTATCATATAATCTTTCCAATATTGCACTATCTTTTGGCCCACAGCATGTCAATTTTTTGATTACTGAGCTCATATCAAACATCTCTGATTATTTATAATTTTTCAAAACAATACATCAAGAGAACCTAACTCTGTGTGAAATTTCTATTACTGAGTCAGTAATACCAATGGGAAGACAAGGCCTGTGTGCCTGGACCTGCTTCGAAGTTCTCATCTGTTAACATCAGCAGTGTAGGTGTGGGTTCCAACAGGATATTTGCATAAAAGTTGCATGGCATATTATCATTCACATGACAGCATTTCATCCCTGGACTAGGGTGGTCAAAATACTCTTTTTGCATAGAAAATGTTTATTCCACAATTGTGGTCATGGCCAAAAAAATCTGAATTTAATCTATATGAATATTATTGGTTTTTAAAACTGTTTGTGTGTGTTTATGTTGTATGCATTTGCCTGTGTGCATATGTGTGTTGTGAGAATCTTTGTACATGTGTATATTTGTGATAGTGAGCAGAGGTTAACACACTGTTTTTTGATGACTCTTTATACTATGTTTTGAGACAAGATTTCTCACTGAACTTGTAGCTCACCAATTCAGGTGAGCAATCCTAAGGATTCATTCCCTCTCCGTTTATATAGCATGAAGAATACAAGTATGTACCACCATTCTCAATATTTTAAATTGATATTAGTGATATATGGCAGGACACTAGACCCCTCATGTCTGCATCTGTGCCAGATGGAATGCTATGCTATCCTTCTGTGGCACCTTGATACCGTGCCATCTGCTCAAAAAGGGTATAGTAATTTGCTAGTAAAGATATGTGTGACTTTTGCTCATCATCTGTTCTCCAGAACAGGATCAAGCACAATTTCTTTCCCAATTTTAAACCTATTCACCTTTTTGAGCTATATAATGTAGTTTCCTTTTTTAGTTTTAATTACTTATTTCAAAGAGCATCATCAAAAGAACATTCAAACACGAGCCTTAAATAGGAACCTACATTTCACACTGATTGACTGGCTTATTGAGCTTCTGATTGAATCTTTGTATATTCACTCCATCATGAAATTAAAAAAGAAAAATGAAATTTCAAAGCTTCTAAAACTTTGTTTGAGCCTATTTTTTTAAATCGCTTTGCCATTTACTCCTCAATTTTTCTACCTATATAAACCCTTTGATTATTTTATACAGTTCATATTTCATACACTAAATATTTCACAAATATCCAGTTTTGAACTCAGGACTCATATTGAACCCCTAATAGCTATCACTCTTCAATTGGACATCTATTTGACAGTTTAGACGTAAAGATTTTTTTAAAAAAATATTCAATTTTCTGGTATGTAATTCAATTTTTCTTTTCTTTTAGTCTTACAAATTCATTAAATATTGGGTATATGCCACATGCTATATCATGGCTTAGAAAATATCAGTGAATACAAAGAGGGGACAGAAAAACGACAGTTAGGGTCAGTGGTTTAGGAGGGCATTGTCTTAAAATTAGAGCAATAAATAATGGTGATTTATCCAAGGGATATACTAGAGGTCTGGGTGTTTTCTCATGGTACAACCTATGGTAATATCTCATAAACTGTACATAAGTTAATAACTAGGTGTCTGGAGAGTGAGCTAAGCAGTTAAGAGCATTTACTGCTCTTGCAGAAGACACTGGTACTATTCTAAGCACTAATATGGCTTATTACCTTCTGTAATGGCAATCTCAGTAGATTCAGGAACTTTTCCTGGTCTCCAGCAATGCACACTTATGATTCACATGATTCACATACACATATGCAGGCAACACTCAAACACATGCAAATAAAAATAGTACATTTTAGAGACAGAATTTTGTTATGTAGTTCTGGCCAACCTAAAACTCACTTTGTAGATAAGGCTGGCCTCAAACTAGTATAACTAGTCTACCTCCACACACCATCCTAGTGCTGGAAATAAGGGTATGTGACACCATGCCTGGCTAAATAAGTCTTTTAATGAAGTATGTGGGACACCTAATTGAGACAATTCAAGTATGATATAATTAATATTTAGAGTTTAAACAAAAGGAATTATGAAGTCGCATCTACTGAGTAATAAATATTGCCAGAGAAGCAGGTATTCATAAAGATCATTGCAAGGGTTCATCATTCATAAAAAATAATACTCCATACTCAAATAGTATGCAATAGCAAAAGATGTTTATTCTGCAGAGAACCTGAATGCAGGGGTCTACAATACATCTGGTGGGAGAGACTTTTCAGGGTCAATTTAAAGCCTGTTAGAGTAGGAGTGGATGACTTTTACTGTTTTTTCCCATGATTGGTTAGGTCTATCTCCCGGAGTATGGGTGCCTTTGAGTTTGGCTAAGACTTTATGGCATGTGGGAGACTTTGGCTGACTAACTATAGCTGGTCTCAAGCTATGTGAATGGGCAGCTTCTACAGTTCCTGATTGGATGCCTGCAAGGATGGCTCGGGCTAGGCTGTAGGACAGCTTTCTGACTGGATGACCATGAGAGGTGGTTTTTCCTGGAATTAACATGTTTCTGTTGTTGTTTTAACTTTTCAAGTTCTGAGAAACAGAAAATTAGCCCTACTCTCCCAAATTTTCTGTTTGTAGCCTATTAAGCTGCCTATCAAGGAGTCAGCCTGGCTCTGGTTAACTCAGTCCTCCCAACATGAATTAAGCTTATATGATACAATACAGAGGTTTCTGTTAGACACCCAAACAGTGATACTAAGAGGTGATTGTAAATATGTGTGTGTATTCAAGGCCTCAGGTTGGGGTATTTATATTTCAGAGTTATCAAAACATAAGTTACATTTCATCAGGGAAGTGATTTTAAATCTATGAGCAAAGAAGACCAAGAGTAGAGTGGACTTTCCAAAATTAATAAGCTGGGAATCTGTTAAGCTATCATTCAGAAAGTGTCAAAAGTTGCCAATGAACAAGTGTGGTGTCTTGGAGCTCAGAGAAAACCTGTGCATTTATAAAGTCAGTGGGAGAGTGAGGGTGGGGTACAACTACTGAGACTGAAGTGAACCCTGAGAGAAGTCAACTGAGCTCACACATGCTTCAGCACTGGGGTCTATGACAGTAACATCTTCTTGGGGTGATGGATGTCAAGACAAATGCCTGATTAAAACTGGCTTATGTGAGAAGAAAGTGATGAACTGTGAGATTATAGTTCTCTTCAGGAGCTTGTGCTCCTCCTGGCACAAGAAATGGAATCAAAGGTGATGGAGGAAATGGGATCAAGATTTATTTTTACTCAACATTTTAATTAAAATAAAGCAAATAAAATGTGCAAAACTCACAAGTACTCTGGGACATACTCTCAGTAGGTCAATGGCATCCACCTCAGGAAATAGATCTCCTCATGAGGGCACCTTTATGTTCCATTCCTTTTATTATGCACCCCAGATAGCCAAAATGTTTACTTATGATTCTACAAGTTTGTTTTTCTAGTCTTTGAGCTTGACATAAATGAAGTCAGTTCTGGTGTACAGGCCAAAACAAAAAACAAACAAAACAAAAAACAAAAAAACAAAAAACCAGTTCCTTGAGTTTTCTGTGTGTGTGTGTGTGTATGTGTGTGTGTGTGTGTGTGTGTGTGTGTCAGTGTGTCAGTATGTCAGTGTGTCTGTATGTCTATGTATGCAAAATTTTACTTTGGGGGGTTTATCTTAGCCATGTATAAGCTAGCTATACTAAGCATTGTTTGAGACTTTCATTTTAAAAATTAAAATCCAAATAGCATATGACTAAAATTACATGTTTCTTTTTCTTATCAAATCCAATTCATTTTTTCTATGTGATATAAAAGTTATATGTCAAGAAATGAAACACCCACCTTAAACTAAAATTTAAAAAAGCTTCTTTTCTGCAAGTAATGAGAATTTTCCAGATTCTTCTTTGATTGTATTACTAGCCTTCTCAACAATCAGATGGAATTCTTCAATTGTGTAATCATGACACAAAGGCAAATGTTTACTCTGATGAAAGAAAACAAATAAATGTACTATCAATTGTATGATCCTTTTCTCTCAAACTGTTGAAGCATTATATATTTAATGGTCATTTGAAATTCCTTCATATAGATCTATCATTCTTTTGAAAATGTCACTCAGATCTATCATGACAAAATGCACTTAATAGATATACATGTTTGTTTTAATATTGAAAAATTATAGGAAACCACCACACAAATGAGATTTTTAAAAAGGAAAGTAAGATATTCATATAATTGATTCATAAAAAAACATTTGGCAAAACCAAAAATTCATTTCAATAAGCAAAAAATGGTGAAAATATATCTCTTTGTGATTCAAAGCATGTATGTAAATCTATGCTTAACCTCATACAAATGACAATGAAAAGAAGACACATTTTCCATATATATATATAAATTTGGGCAAAGATATTAGTTATTCTGAACACAGGACATTCCAGTGAGTTCACTGAGGGAAAATAAACTTTGAAGAAGGAACAAATGAATACAGCCTTTAAAAAGAAGTAATAAAACTGTACTTGAAGGTGACATGATTGTCTACGTAGGAAATTCAAACTACTGTGTGATAGAGATCTCTCTGAACCAAAAATGGGTTAAGTACATCCACAGTATTAGCATGAAAAATAAACTGTATAGTTAGATATATTATTTAGAATCACTTCAAAAATCTTGTTTGGTAAGAGACCAAAGCCCCAGAACCAATGAAACAAATATATTCCAGTTTCAAAGCCAAGGGCTTGAAGACAATAGGAGAGTGCTTGCCTAAGTCCCAACTGTGCAGCTTAGAAATCAGCAAATCCATGGGTGGAGTGCAAAGATAAATAAGAAGCTTGGCATGAAGAAAAGTGAGCCATTTTCCTCCTTTACCTTCTTGTTCTGTTCAATGCCTTGCTACAGGAAGAATAGTGAAGACAGTTTTTCTGGATCAACAAATTCAAATCCTAATTTCTTCTGGAAACACCTTTCTGATACATACACAGACTTGTTTTATTTTCCATTTGGCATCCTAATTTGTTCAATTTGACACATAGCAAGATATATACAGAACCTATACACAGAAAGCAACATAATACTGATTAAAGCCTCTAAACTAGGCTATAGGTTTTTATCTATATGCATGTGAAACATATTCTTATTATAAGAAAAAAGACATTAAATCATGTAAGTGAAATGCAAATAACAAATATAAAAAGAGAAAACAGAACTAAAAATCTAAATTTGTAGGTGGTATTGGTGAGGTTGTATGTGGTTTTATGTCTTTATTTAGTGAATTCTTCAATCTAAAATTCATGTCTTAAAACTCAACAGAAAAAAATTTGATCAACAAATACTAAGCTACTATAAAATAAAACTTTGTATTTGAGAGAAAAAAGTTCAATTAATAATTCAACTAAACTGCCATTTTCTCCCTAATTTTTTATATGACATTTTCTTATGTCTTAATTTTCAAAACACTTAACAGGGTGTAATTAGAATTCAAAGAAAATCCATTTATATACAAATCAATACACAGCCACTTCATTAGGTAAGAAACGTGAGTGAGTTTTGTTTACAATCATCTTTAGATGACCTTCGACACTGACAGTAGTGACAATTTCCATCAACTATTATTAACACCTGTACACTTTCATCTATTGAGTCCAAACTTACTTTGTATTTTACAGTGGCTTTAAAGTTTTTCACCTGGAGAAAATCGTTCCTAACGTCGGAGACCATGAGCTGGCACATCAAGAGGCATGTCCTGACAGGTGAAAGTGCTGAGCATGGTGGTAAGTATATAAATGAGCTGGAGCCTTGCCGAAGGCTGTGCAATCAATCTCACTTTGAAATAGATGGCTATTCTTGATGATTGTTTTGTTTGTGTGCTACTCAATTGAATCCATAAGGATAAGTACAGCTTAGAAATAGGCACTGAATTTCTCTTATCGTAGACAATCAAACATCTTAGGGATAAACTGGTTTTTAAGAACTGAATTTATTTAATCCATCAGCATCAGACTGATAAGTCATGGGGGAAAAAAAAAGGTAAAACCTCATTTGCCTTCAGTTAGTTTTGAGTAATACACAGCCAGAGCATCTAAAGTATGACATGAATCAAACTATGTATATCTCTAAAATCATCTCTATCTTGTCAGTAAAATCCATGATCTTTCCAGCTAAATATTACTCTAAATGAGCACCAAGTGGTCTACAGTTTTCATTATCCTTTGCACCTTCATCATTACTCTAGTGAAAATTAGGGAATATATGTTCATGATGAATGATCTCTAGGGTCAACGTTGGTGCAAAAAAAATGCAGTGAGCCAATTAACACATTGGAGAATTCCATAGAATTAAAGAAGCCCTTTTACAGAAACAGATACAGATTAGGTAGCTCTTTTACAGATACACAACTGTATATATAAAGAATGAATGAATACTAATATCTTCAAACTAGGTGAAGAATCATAGACAATCATTTGAAATAGAATATACATTAATTATCTAATACAATAGAACTAAAGTAATAAGAAATACAACTACAGTACGTAGGCTTAATATTTCACAGGAAGTTTTCATTTACCTCACTTTGGCTAATTGGATCATTTCCACATGAATGAAATACATGCTAAATTATTTACAGATAATTACATGGTGTGATGTTGCTAAAATATTAAGACACAGTTGTCCCACAGGAAATATTGCTACAGACACATCATGAAGCGCATCACTGAAGGGGTTATGAAGAGGAGTTGATTAAAAGAGCCCACTGAAGCAAAGCCAATAGTACTGAAATTAATTTATCTTAAAGAATATTTTAGGTGTCCTAATTTTTTTTTCATGAACAGTAGCTCAAGTTTCAGTCTTTTAAATCTGCCTGGTCCTTAAACATGAACATCGGCTTCATTTATACTTATGAGCAATATTATCAGAATCCCTGTTGATCCAGGCAATCTTGAAGACCATTAGGACTGGACCACTACCTTGTAATTAACAGATTTGAAAACCAAGAACCAGAGGTAGAAATATATAATTACCGTTCTGAGGATTGAGACTGGATTTATATTTCTGTCCCTAAAGGGATATGTGCCACTGTTATCTGCTCAGATACTTAATTGATTAGCATCTGAACTTAAAACAATTGCTACAGAGAAGGTAACTTTCTATACCACTGTCCCATACTCTAAGAGAAGAATCAATCCAAAACAGCCTTTCAAATAACCTACATTAGGAAAACAACCTCCAAGGAAAGCTATTTGTTTAACAGAGTTTAGAAGTAATAGAAAATCTGTTTAAAATGTAAATTGGCACCATGTTCTCTCTGGCCAGGATCCACTGTACCCTGTAACAGTACACTGTGCAGTTATTTCCCTTCTATTAACTGTCCATCCTGACTCAAATACATTTTGCCTGTCCACTATACTACACTCTAAGTATCCAATCTGTATTTTTTTTCAGGAGAAATTTTAGTTGCAGGGAATAGGAAGAGGAAAGAATGATACTAAGAAAAGAAGGTGTACCATTTGCCATACTACAACTGGAGTGAGTTAGAGTTTTGATTAATTATGACAACATTAATACTGAAACAAGTATGTCATATCCTAATAATGAACACTGATAAATGTATTTTCACCTGGAATAAAAATTACCAATATTTTAAGTTTTGTGTTTCAGGCATTGTGGATATGAGTTAAGTCAAATTTGCCTCATTTTTTTTAAATACCATTTTTTGAAAAAAAATATAGTTCTTTGCAAACAAACAAAAACTTCTCAAACATCAAACTCTCAGACATCAATGTACAGTTTATTGTAAGATAAGCTGTTTGGAGTTAATTTCCTAAAATATATTTGCCCTATTTTCAAAGAAAACCAAAATACATGATCATGATTTTATGCCTCACCCTGACTGCATTCCTCTGTCTTTGAAAGGAATGTCTTCCTTCCAAAATCTAAAGGAATTTTTGTGATCAAACTCCACATAATGATCTGGATCCCACTTTTGGCCTGTTGCGGGACCTCCTTTTCCTCAGGCTCTTCTCCATTTTTCCCCTGCAGATCTTTCAAACAGGAACAATTACGGGTCAAGTTTTTGACTATAGGATGTCAACCCCATCCTTCACTCAATGCCATGTTTTTCTGCTGGAGGTAGGCTCTACAAGTTCCCTCTCCCCACTATAGAACATTTCATCTAAAGTCCTTCCCTTTAAGTCCTGAGAGTCTCTCACATCCTAGGTCTCTGAAACATTCTGGAGGGCACTCCCCTTCATAAGCCCCAAGGCCTGACACTATTACTGAGACTATGGAGCACTCACAAGAAGGGACCTATCATGACAGCCCTCTGAAAGACCCAGCAAGCACCTGAAAGAGTCAGATGCAGATATTTACAACCAACCAATGTACAGAAGCTGCTGACCCCCTGCAGTTGAATTAGTGAAAATCTGGAAGAAGCTGAGGAGGAGGGCAACCCTGTAGGAGGATCAACAGTCTTAATTAACCTGGACTCCTGAGATCTCTCAGACACTGGACCATCATCCAGGCAACATATTCCAGCTGATATGAGGCCCCCAACACATATACAGCATTGCCAGGTCTGGGTTCAGTCAGAGAAGCTTCACCTAACTTTCAAGACACTGGAGGCCCCAGGTAGTGGGGAGGTCTGGTGGGGTGGGGACATAATCATGAAGGAGGGGTCAGAGGGGGAGGAAATCTGAGGGGGAGGGAAAAGGAGGCATGGATGGAATTATAACAGTCAGAGGGTGGATAAAATCTGGAGTGTAAAGAAAAGATTAAATATAAATTTAAAAAATACTGCACATAATGAACAAGAATAGTGCTATTTAAATTAGGACATGGTGTATTTAAGATGTATAACTCTTATAAAAGAAATTTGTAAACAACCAAAATGGATGTGGAAAGATAACTTTCCTAAAAGGAAAAGTGCAATACAGAATGTGATGCTAATACTATGCAGAAATTTTCTAAAGTTTTTGACTATCTGCTAACTTCACAAGGATAGACTTGAGTGGAATTTTCTATGATTTTGTGAGAGCTCTATTCAGGGTAAATAGACTTGTTCATGCCTTCCCAAGAAAAGCCTCACAACACTCATCATATAAAACTGTAAGAGTGAATGGTTTGGCAGAAAACTTTCACAGTTATCAAATTCTCTGCCCCTGGTAACCAGTGCATGTAATCAAGACAGTATCTATCAGACCTTCTCAGAGGCCCATATCCCAGGAATTTCTAAAGGCTATCCACTTGAGAATGAGCTACTATACAATGAGCATAAGTGCCCATGTCTTCATTAAGTGCTGTTTGCACCCTAACCTCTTATATAATCAACAGAGACATCAGTACTATTTTTAGCTCAGTGCTCTTTTCTACAACAGTTATACAGGTTTACATTTCCACAATGATGTATTGGGGTGTCTTTCTCTGTATCTTTCTCAAGACTTGGTATTTTTATATTTTGATTTAATAGTTATTCTGACAGATGTGAGGCAATGTGTCATTGACATTTCAGCCCTTGTAGTCAAGTTTCTTTTCTTGTATACATTTATCAATTAGAATACCATATTTATATGCTTTGTCTACATTTACTCAGGTAATTAATTTACTGAAACTAAGTTCTTTGAATTCTTCACTATTTTTATTATTCTCTCATTCAAATATGGATCACAAGTATGTTCTCTTAAACTATAGGCTGATCTTTCAGTTTTTTTTCTTTATATAAGTCATAATTTGACCTTGTCTTCATAAAGTTTGTTCCTGTCATCTATGTTTTTTTAAAATACAGCCAAGACATCATGGTTGGGATGAGTATCAATAAATTGCTCTTGTCTTCTAGGTATTTCAAATTTACTTTGAGGTGATTTTTGTGTTTAGTTTAACATTATAGTTTAATTTTCAATTTTCTACAGGTAAATATGTGGGTTTCCTAGTATGGTTTATGCCAGAGATTATTCTTTTCTTATTGTGCCCACTGGCTGACTTTCTCAAAAAAAAAAGTGACCATTATTCTTTTGGTTTAATCTCTGAGCTCTCAATCATATTCCATTTATCAGTTTTAATAAGAGTACCATACTACAAAGATAGTTCCACACTATAACATTTTGAAATTAAAAAAAAATACAATGCCTCTTGGTATATTTTTGTCCAAAATGTATTTAGGTATTAAAGCACTTTTATACTTTAACAAAATAATAAGAATTCACTTTTTTCTGGGAAAACATTTTACTTTCTAAATTTATTTATAACCTAATGGTTTTCATATATATATTTCTTCTCTTATGCATACAGTTTCCTCTCCCTACATTCCTCACACACACCCCACCTCTCCCTCTCCTTTTCCCTGAATCCACTCTTCTACACTTCTAGACTTCTCATCAAAAAACAGCAGGCCTCCAAAAGACAACAACCAAAAATGACAAATCAGAAAGTTAGGCAAGACATGTGTCTCTCACACTGAAGCTGGGCAAGAGAACCTTAAAGAACAGGAAAAAAAAACATCTACAGAGACACCTGCTTCCCTCCACTGCTAAGAGTCTCATAAAAACACCAAGCTAATAGCCACAATATAAAGAGAACCTTGCACAGACATTTGTAGGTCCTGTGCTTGCCACTTCAGTCTCTGTGAACCCATGTGTTGCCTGCTTTATTGACACAGTAGGCTGTGTTCTAATGGCTCCCACCTTCTCATGCTCCTAGAATTCTTCCTTAAGGTCCCCTGAACTCAAGGGGAAGGACCCAATTGAGACCTGCTAACTAGACAACTAGACTCTCCGTGTGTGTGTGTGTGTGTGTGTGTGTGTGTGTGTGTGTGTGTGTGTG
>NW_021620970.1:4612086-4655220 GCF_004785775.1 Grammomys surdaster
GTGTGTGTGTGTGTGTGTGTGTGTGTGTGTGTGTGTGTGTGTGTGTGTGTCTGTGTCTGTGTTAATGTCTGGATGTGGGTCTCTACATCTATTCCTAACTATTTCCAAAGAAAGCCTCTTTGATGACTGGACAAAAGCCCAATCTATAAGTACAGCTTAAAATCATTAAGATTCATTTCATTGATATGTTCTGACCAGTTGTATTTGACTGTGGGATATCCAGTGTCCCATTCCTGTCCATCTAAGCAGAGCTGGACATTGGCTCCATCTGTAGTGGACCTCAAAGTTAATTTTTGGCCACTCCCACAAGTTCTACACCATTATTCAAAGGGTTTTGTTTTGTTGGGTATTTTTGTTTGTTTGTTTTATACAGGGTTTGTATCCACATTTCTCATCAAAGAGACTAGATGTATGGGAGAAGCTGAGAACCACATCGATTTCTCCACTTTAAATGAGTTGGGCAGGTACTGTCCTCAGAAATGAATGCCCTGCTCCATTTTTAGAGTGCAAGCATCTGTCTCAGTATCAGCTTAGTTTAGGAATACCCATGAAGCCCCTTGGCCAAAAACACAAACAGCAACCCAGTACAACTACTGGATGCCTAGCCCGACAACAAGAGATGACAAATTGAGATTCCATATTCTCTATTATTAGGAGTCATTACTAGGTTTACTCTCATAGAGTACAAGAAGTTTCTATCACCTTAGGTTTCCAAATTACCCCTCAAATGTTCCTCAATTCCAGTTATTTCTCCTCAAAAATTTCTGCTTCCATCCCATCCTCCTCCTGCCCAGGAAAATAAAACCTGAATCCTCCCTGCCCAGACCCACCTGCTGTCAGTCTACCTCCATCATATAGTTTATTTATCCTTCTCAGGCAGACCATGTGTCATTACTAGGCCATACTCTTTACCTAATTTTTCTGGGTATATAAATTATAGCTAGTTATCATTTACTCAGTATCCACTTATAAGTGAATACATACTATATTTGTCTTTAGAGGTCTGAGTTACCTCACTCTGAATGATACTTTTTTTCTAATTTGTTTCATTAGCCTGCAAATTTCATGACATTATATTTTTAATCAGCTCAGTAATACTCTGTTTTACCAATGTAACACTTTTATCTGTTCTTCAAATTTCATCTAGGCTTTCCAGCATCTGGCTATTATTAATAAAGCCACAATAAACATAGTTAATCACATGTCCTGTAGACAGATGGAGTGTCATTTCAGTATAGAGCTAAGTGTAGTATTGCTGGATCATGTGGTAGATAGATTTCCAATATTCTGAAGAAGATAAATATTGATTTCCAGAGTGGTTATTACAAATTTGACTTCCCACATGCAATGGATAAATATTCATCTTGCTCTACATCATGACCAGCATGAGCTATCTCTTGAATTATTGATCTTAGCCATGTTGCAGGTTTAAGACAGAATATCAAAGTAGTTTTTGTTTGTATTTCCTTATGTCTAAGCATGTTGAACATATGTCTTTAGTATTTCTCAGCTACATGAGATTCCTCTACTGAAAATTTTCTGTTTAGATCTGGGTCCTATATTTAAAATTGATTATTTGGATTTGTTTTTTATATCTAGTTTCTAGATAGGTAGGTAGATATAGAGATATACAGACAGACAGACAGACAGACAGACAGACAGACAGACAGACAGTAAGACAGAGAGATATATAAAGAATAGTTAGGATATTATTAAATTACTGGATAAAAAGTTGGTAAAAAAAAAATCTTTAGGTTGCTGCATTGTCAAATTGCCTTGAAGAAATTTCTCAGTTTCATGAAATCCCAGTTATCAGTTATTGGTCTTCATGCCTGTACCATTGAGTTTCATTCAGAAAGTCATTTCCTGTGACAGTACATTCAAGGTCCTTGCCAACTTTCTCTTCCATCAGGTTTAGTGTGTGTCTGATTTTATGTTGAGTTCTTAGATTCACTTGACCTTTAGTTTTGTCAAAGTCATAAATGCAGATCTATTTGTATTTTTACATGCAAATATCCATGCTACCATTGCCATTTGTTGAACATACTGTCTTTATTCCAACAACTAAGTCTGGCTTCTTTACCAAAACTAAGGTGTGAATATGTGTGTAAAAATATGTTTCAGACTTTGATTCAGTTCCAATCATCAATATGACTGTTTTAATGCTAATTCTATGTGGTTATTATTACTACAGTTCAGTAGTACAACTAGAAATGAAGGATAACAAGAATGATGATAACTCCCCTAGTTTTTTATTGTTGAGGAATGCTTTAGCTATCCTGTGTTTTGGTGGGACTTTGTTTTGGTTTTGGTGTTTGTTTGGTTGGTTGGCTTTCCATATGAAGCTTAGAATTGTTCTTTTAAGTTTTGGAAAAAATTTTGTTGAAGTTTTCATGGAGATTGCATTGAATCTGTAGATCGTTTTAGATAAGATGGAGATCTTTACTATGTTAATTCTACTGATACATAAGCTTGCAAGTTAGTTCCATCTTCTGCTTTTATTTTTTCACCTTTGTTCTTCCTAGACTTGAATTCTTTATCACATGTGCCTTTCCATTGCTTGGTTAAAGTTACCTCCAAGATATGTTATATTATTTGAGGTTATTGGGAAAGGTGTCATTTTTCTGATTTCTTCTTCAGTCCAATTTCATTTACATTGAGGAGAGCTACTTTTTTTTTTTTTAGTTATTCTATATCCAGCCACATTACTGAAGGTGTTTATCAGCTGTAGTTCTCTTGTAAAATTTATGGGGTCACATGTATATACTATCACATGATCTCCATTAGGTGTCTTACTGCTCTAGCTAAAATGTGTTGTATTGTATAGATATATAGAGATAGGACAGCTTTGTCTTGTCCTGATTTTAGTGAAATTGCTTTAAGTTATTCTCTATTAATTTTACAATAACATAAGTTCATTTTATGTTGGCTATAGGCTTGATATATATTGCCTTTATTGTGTTTAGGAATATGCATTGTATTCCTGATTTTTCCAAGACTTTTTTCATGAAAGGGTGTTGGATTTTGTTAAAGGTTTTTTTCAGCATCTAATGTGATGATCCTGTGTGTGTGTGTGTGTGTGTGTGTGTGTGTGTGTGTATGTGTGTGTATTTCTTTTAGTTTGTTTATATGGTGCAATACATTAATGAATTTTTGTATGCTGTACCATCCCTGCTTTTCTGGGAGGAAGCCTACTTGATCATGATAAATGTTGGCTTTGGTGTATTCTTGGATTCAAATTGTCAGTTTTTTATTGAGTACTTTTGTTTCAATGTTCAGTAGGGAAATTGACCTGAAATTTTCTTTTTCTTTGTCTTTTCTTTTCTTTTCTTTTTACTTGTCTTTTCTTTTTTGTTTGTTTGCTTGGTTGGTTGGTTGATTGGTTGGGTATTTCTGTTTTGGTTTTGGTTGAGTCTTTCTATGGTTAGGTATCATGGTGACTGTGTCCTCATAAAATAAATTTGGCAGTGTTCCTTCTGTTTATATTTTGTGAAATAATGTGAAGAGTACTGATATTAGCTCTCCTTTTAAAGTCTGGTAGAATTCTGTACTAAGACCATCTGGCCCTGTGGTTGAATTAGGAAAAAGCTAGGAGAAGCTAAGGAGAAGGATTACCCCAGAGGAAGACCAGCAGTCTTAACTAACCTGGACCCCTGAGATCTCTCAGACAATGAGTCACCAACCAGGAAGCATACATCAGCTGATATGAAGCCCATGACAGATACACAGTAGAGTACTGCATGGTCTGGCCTCAGCAAAATCAAAGACGCCTCCTCAAGTGACTTGAGACTCCAGGGAGTAAGGAGATCTGGTGGGGGTAGAGGTGGGGGTGGGAACAACCTCTTGGAGATGGGGTAGGAGATATTGGATGAGGAACAGTCAGAGGGCAGACTGGGATGGGGATAATGACTGAACTGTAAATACTAGATTAAAGAATAATAAAAAAAAAAACAAGAACATCTGTCCCTGGGGTGTTTTTGATTAGGAAACTTTTAAGAACTTTCTATTTCATTAGAAGATATAGGTATACCTAGATTGTTTACCTGACCTTGATTTAGTTTTGGTAAGTGGCACCTATTAAGAAAATTGCACATTTCATTTAGATTTTGTGGAGTACATGTTTTTGAAGTAAGAACTAATGATTCTTTGAATTTCCTCATTGTATGTAAAAATGTCTATAATAGTAAAAGTAATCAAAAATTTATTATAATTTTTGTCAAAATTTCAATGATATTCCTAATATAACTACTAAAAAATTATAGGGAAGTCCCCCAAAACCCCAAATGGTGAAATCCAGAAAAAAAACTGAGAGCACTACTAGAGTCAAAACCAGGCCTAGATTTAAGTGATGCTACAGGGCCAATGTCATAAAAATATAGCTCAGATACAAAAACAAACACATCCATCCATGTAATAAAAAATAAGCCCAGAAACAGAACCAAACAAATACAAACAACATCAACAGAAGCCAAAAAAAAGGACATTTTCCCAGAGCTTTAAAGTATCACACATTGGAAACAAGACAGCTTGTCCAACAACTGGTGGTGGGAAAACAGAATTAGCATGTGTAGCAAATAAAGTCAGATCTCATTATTCAGTATGTACAAAATCATTATAAAATGGACAAAGACTTCCATGGATCCCTTTAAGCTCAAAAACTATTCAAAGAAGGCATATGTATAAAAAAATGTTTTCTACAAAGGTCTCTGATCAGTCAGGAAAGAAAATCCAAAGACTGTCATTTGGGAATGCATGAGATACAAAATCTTCTGCATTACCAAAGAAAGAACTAATTAAGTGAATGGGAACTGTGTAATGGAGAAAAACCTTACTTACTATTTATCTGACCAAATAATCCCTGGATCACATAGAGAACTCAAAAAAAAAAAAAAAAGGTACTAAGAACCAAACAATCTAACTATTGAATGTAGTAATGAAATAAACAGAAAGTCTTCAAAAGATGAAGGACAAATGTCCATCAGACATTAAAGAATATTTATCATCCGAAAATGTAACTTAATACCACACAAAGATTCAATATCATCACATTAAGTATACACACACACTCACATATATATGCACATATATGTATACACACACATATGTATATGAAGAAGGTAACTACAGTGCTGTTGAGGATGGTAGAAGGCAGCCCTTTTACACTGCTGGGCAAGGGGTGAGTTGATCAGGTTCCTTGGAGATGCCAGAAAAGCCACAGCATTATTCATCATAGGAGAAGAACAAATTCTGCCTCCATGTCTATTCACATTAGAATGGATGAAGATAATGTAGGATGAAAAATATATAAAGAAGATTATGTGTGTATATATATATATATATATATACACACACACACACACACACACACACACACACACACACTGGGGATTTGTTCTCCATGGAAGAGAAAAAGAATAAATCATGTCATATTCAGAAAATTGGAACTTGAAATCATCAAATTCCACAAAGTAACATAGATGCAGAGAGTAAAGTATCACATTTTTTTCCTAATGTAAAGGTCCTATATTTTTATGTTGTTACATAAAACTTGGAAGTTTTTTCGAGATGTTGGTCTCTACTTTTGTTTTCTTTTTTAAATTTAATCATTTATTTATTTATTTATTTATTTTTTATTTACACTCCAGATTTTCTTCCCCTCCCGGTCCACCCTCTGACTGTTACACACCCCATATCTACTCCCTGACCCAGTGTCTTCAGGATGATATCCCTATCACACTTTGACCTGCACCACCAGAACTCTAAATTCCTGTTGGCCTTCTGTCTCTAAGGGTTAGGTGCATCTTCTCTGACTGAACTCACACCCAGCAGTCCTTGTCTATATATGTTTTGTGGGCCTCCATTTCAGTTGGTAGTCCAGTGTCTGAGAGCTCTCAATGGTCCAGGTTAGTTGAGACTGCTGGTCTTCCTATGGGGTTGCCTTTCTTCTCAGTTTCTTCCATCTTTTCCCTAATTCAACCACAGGAGTCAGCAGCTTCTGCCCATTGGTTGGGTGTAAATATCTGCATCTGACTCTTTCAGCTGTTTATTGGGTCTTTTGGAGGGCAGTCATGATGGGTACATTTTTGTGAGTGTTCCATAGCCTCAGTAATAGTGTCATGCCTTGGGGCCTCCCCTTGAGCAGGATTCGACTTTGGGCCTGTTGCTGGACCTTCTTTTCCCAGGCTCCTCTCCGTTTCCATCTCTGCAGTTCTTTCAGACAGGAACAATTATGGGTCAGAATTTTTGACTGTGGGGTGGCATCCGCATCCCTCACTTGATGCCCAGTCTTTCTGCTGGAGGTGAGCTCTATAAATTCCCTCTCTCCACTGTAGAGCATTTCATCTAAGGTCCCTCCCTTTGAGTCCTGAGCATTTCTCACCTCTCAAGTCTCTGGTACATTCTGGAGGGTCCCCCAAACCTCCTACCTCCCAAGATTGCCTGTTTAACTTCTTTCTGCTGACCCTCAGGGCTTCAGTGTTTTCTCTCACCCAATACCAGATCAGGTTTCCCTCTTCCAATGCCCCACGACCCCTTCATCCAATTTTTCTTCCAGGTCCCTCCTTCCCTCCCTCATTGTGATTGCCTTTACCTCCATCCCAAGTGGGACTGAGGCATCCTCAATTAGGATCTTCAACTTGCTGACCTTTTTGAGTTCTGTGGACTATAGCTTGGGTATTCTGTACTTTTTTTGGCTAATATTCACTTATTGGTGAGTATATACCATGCATGTCCTTTTGGGCTGAGTTACCTCACTCAGAATGATAGTTTCTTGTTCCATCCATTTGCCTGCAAAATTCGGGATGTAGTAAATTTCCATGTGTAAATGAACCATATTTTCTGTATCCATTTTTCTGTCACATGATATTTGGGTTGTTTCCAGCTTCTGGCTATCATATACAAGGCTGCTATGAACATAGTGGAACACGTGCCCTTCTGGCATGATGGTGCATCTGTTGGGTATATTCCCAAGTGTAGTATTGCTGGCTTTTCAGATAGATCTATCTCCAATTTTCTGTGGACTCTCCAGATTGATTTGCAGAGAGGTTGTACCAGTTTGCAAGTCCACCAGCAATGGAGGAGTATTCTTTCTCCACATCCTCACCAACATGTTGTCACCTGAGATTTTTGATCTTAGCCATACTGATTGGTGTAAGGTGGAATCTCAGGGTCATTTTGATTTGCATTTCTCTGATCACTAAGGACTTTGAACATGTTTTTTAGGTGGTTCTCAGCCATTCGATATCCCCCTGTTGTGAATTCTGGGTTTAGTTCTATACTCCATTTTTTTGATTGGGTTGTTTGGGTTTTTGGTAGTTAGTGTCTTGAGTTTTTAATATATTTTGGATATTAGCCTTCTATCAGATGTGGAGTTAGTTAAGTTTTTTTCATTATTCTGTAGGATACATATTTGTCTTATTGATTATGTCCTTTGCCTTACAGAAGCTTCTATAGCTTATTTCTTAGCTCTAACTATCTATCATCAATTGTCCCCATAGTTTCTTCTATTTTTTACTCTAAAACCAGTGCCACATGGCTGAAGCTGCTGTGTTATATCGGACTGGAACATGGTCCTTTTTATTCTGTTGCCAGCTTTCTTTCTCTTGACTACCTCTATGCCTAAGTTTGGCTTTCCTCTAATGTGTTCTGTAGATAGAACTTGAACTCAGAGATCTACGTGGCTCTATCTCCAGTAATGCTGGGATTAAAGGAGTTTACCTCCTTGCCTGGATTTAAGCTTTTCTTCACCAAGAGCCTGATTTTCCTAGGCTGGCCTTTAACTCAGAGATCTGTTTGGCTTTGTCTTCTGGAATTAAAGATGTTTACTACCATGCCTGGATCTAAATTTACCTGGGTAAGATCTTATCCCAAACTCTCTTAATCTGTGGTCTCCTAGAATATAGGATTAAGTTACATTTCACTTCCTGGTGCCCCTTTAATACTTGAACCATATATTTGGTATTTTTTCTTTTTAAGCTTGCTACATTTATTCAAAACACTCTTCATGAAACTTAATTAGAGATCAAAGTCTCTGCTGGATTTTTTGTGACTTCCTTTGTCAATGCAATTAATTAGACACAGATAGACTCTTGAGACAAAGCAAAAAGTAGCCATATTCTTCACCAAAATACCATAAAACAGTTTCTTCACCACATTCTGCAATTCTTCTCTACTGAAACCTCTTGGGCCAGGTCTGCACAGTTCAAATAATACTCAGTAACAAAGTCTTCCATATTCCTACTAAGATACCCCATTAAACCCAACTTAAAGCATTCCACTGCTTTCCAAAGTCTCAAAATCCACATTCCTCCAAACAAAAGCATGGTCAAGTCTATCACAGCAATACGCCACTCCTAGTACCAACTTTTGGTTTAGGGTTTTACTGCTGAGAACCGACACCATGACTAAGGCAATTCTTATAACTACAACATTTAATTGGGGCTGGCTTACAGGTTCAGAGGTACAGTCCATTATCTTCACGGAGGGATCATGGCAACATCCAGGCAGGCATGGTGGAAGCAGAGCTGAGAGTTCCACATCTTCACCTGAAGGCTTCTAGTGGAAGACTGACATCCAGGCAGCTAGGAAGAGGGTCTTAATCCCATGCCCACAGTGACACACTAATTCTAACAAGGCCACAACTCCTAATAATGCCACTCCCTGGGCCAAGCATATACAAACCATCACACCTACTATTCTAAAATGCTTTATTCATCATTATGTGATGATGAATTGTATTAGTTTCTTTTTCCTTATTGAAAAATAGATTCTTTTCTCACGTAATATATCCTGATTACAGTTTCTTCTTCCTCTTCTTCTCCAAGTTTCTCCCTCTCCTCCCATCCAGATCCACCCTTTTTAAAAGTTTGTTAAAAAAGAACAGGATTCTAAGAGCCAGTATTAAATATACCAAAACAAAATGCAACATTAAATAAAACTGTTACATAAGAGGTGAACAAGACAATGAAGCAGAAGGAAAAGAACCCAAGAGTAGGCACACAAATCAGGGATACACTTCATTTGACCACACGGGAGTTACATAAAAACATTACATTGGAAGCCATAATAAATAGCAGAGGATGTGGTGGAGACCTCCACAGTCTATGTGCTTACTGCCTCCATCTTTGTGAGTGTATATGAGTTTTGATAGTGCTGATTTAGAAGGCTTTATTTTCTTGGTGTTGTCCATCTCCTCTAGCTCTTGCTCATTTTCTGCCTCCTCTGCGCAGAATTGCATGAGATCTGTGCAGAGGGATTTTAGGAAGACATCATGTTTGCTGCTGAGTGTTCCAATGTCTCTTACTCTCTGCAAAAGATTGGATTGTGAGTCTCTATCTCTCTTCCCATCTGGTGCAGGAAAATACGTTCTTTAATACTTTTTGATATATATCACCACAGACATTTATAAAAAATGTCAGTTTTAAATATTGTTGTTAGGTTTTACATTTTGTTTAATTAATCTATTAGTTGCAATATTTATTTTGTTTATATAGATTATTAATTTTCTATATATAAAATCGAGCCATCTGATCTTCATAGTTAGTTTCCCACCTACCATCCAGCAACATCTTGTATTGCTCCTCAGGGCCACATGTCATTCTACATTCCTGACCTCAGGTAGATACCCACAGAGACTATCTCTTTACCTGCCTATCATTTAGCCATCCTACCAAAACCATTACCCAAGGATCACATGGCATCCTACAATCAAGACTCCAGGTAGGACTACCAAGAGCCAGTCTGGTCACATATACATCCACCAGCCTATCCTTGGGTGTCATCACCAAAGGAATGTATGATTTCCTGAGGCTCTGACCCAGATAGAGATCCCCAGACTTACTCCCAGCCTACCTATGTCCTTCTGAACATAGTGTGATATACTGAAATTTAAGTCAAATGAAATGGCCCACTCTTACTATGGTTTCAGTCCCTGGTACTTAAGAACCGACTTGTTAAACATGGCAAAAGAAAGAGAAAGCCACTTGGTCATACTCTCAAGAATCCCATAAATCACTAAACTGGAAAACATAATATGTAATCAAAGGACCTTTAGGGTAAAATAAGGGAAGAAAAATGTATAAATAAAATTAAATTAGAATTTAAAGTATTAAGATAAAATTTGAATGAATAAAAGAAAGAAGGAAGGAAGGAAGGAAGGAAGGAAGGAAGGAAGGAAGGAAGGAAGGAAGGAAGGGAGGAAAGAAGGGAAGGAAGAAAGGAGGGAAGGAAGGAAGAAAAGAGGAAGAAAGGAAGGAAAAGCCCTGACATAACACTATGAGACAAGGATCCTACAAACATGACACTGAGTTAGAATTCCATTGGCCGTCTACTGCTGAGTATGCAGCCTTCACTTAAGAATAAATTATCTTCCCAGTGAGACTCCCTTGGAGAAAACTAAACTTTTGTCTGAAAGCAGTTATCAATTGGAGATAGAGTCTCAGTTAGGGATGGGGTATGTGTCCACTTCTTTCAACTCTAGGCCTCCATCTGGCACAGATCCATGCAAGCCCTGTGCATGTAGTTTAAATCTCTGTGAGTTCATATATGTATTGCTTGCATTAATGTAGAGGGCCTCATTTTGTCTGTGTCCTCCATCACCCCTGGCTCTTAAACTCTTTTACCTCTTCTCCATTGAGGTTCCATGAGGGGAGGGATTTGATGGAAACATCTCTTTAGGGTTGAATGTTCCTACATCTCTCATTCTACATAATGTCTGTCTCTGTATGTTTGTTCCCACTGGATATGATGCTTGAGAAAGGCACTGATTGATGAGTATAGCAGAATGCCATCAGGAGTCATTTTATTGCTACTTTCTTTTAGAATAGTAGTATTTGGCTTTACCCTAGATCCCTAGGTTATCTAGACTTAGGTTTTTGTTTGCACAAGCAGCATAGTGTATGAATTCCACCTTCTGGAGTGAACACTAAGTCAGTTAAAATATTATTGGTTATTCCTATAAGTATTGTAATACCATTACATACATTTTCGATAGGATACCATTTTGCATAGGAGGGTTTGTGGCTTGGTTGGTGTTCATATTTCTACTTTGATAATGTCCATTTTCACCTTCTTTACAAAAGACACTAGCCTGTAAGAGTGAAGGCTAGTCTATGTAGGCAGCAGTTTGACTTTCTTCTTCTATGAATTGTGTAGACATAGCCATCAGCAATGGGGCCTCATTGTCAGTTGTGGAGACCAACCTGTATTACCGATTTCTGAAGAACAACCTATATCCTCTGCAAAAGCCTGAGTTGTTTAGGGGTTCCCATGGGATGCCTTTGGCAAACAACTCAACCAGATGTACTCCAATCCAAGTACTGAAAGTTTCATTGGTGAGATGGATGGGGAATTGAGGCTATCTCTAGGCCATTATTTGTTACTCATTTAGGTCGTCTTCATTTATGTAAAGAAGCTTCTTTAGTATTAGGTTTCCATATTACCCTTCAAATGGCCCTTAATTTTAGCTGTCTCTCGCATTAGCCCTCCCTCGACTCCCTTGCTAGCCCTGTTGCCTGACAATCATACACAACACACACACACACACACACACACACACACACACACACACATATATCCCTTCATCCATACCTATGTATTCTATTCCCTTCCCCTTTCCTATGGAGATCTATCTGCATCTCCCCAATCCCTTCGCTATACCTAACCTCTGTGGTTCTACAGATTATAGCTTGGTTATCATTTACTGAACAGCTATTATCTACATATAAGTGAATACAATTTTTTTTTTTACTTTTCGAGTCTGGGTTATCTCACTCAGAATGCTGTTTTTCATGTTCCATCCATTTACATGCAAATTTTACAACTTTGTTTTCTTAATAGCTGAGTAACATTTCTTTGTGTAAACATACCAAATTTTGTCTATCCATTCTTCTGTTGAAAGAGGTTGTTTCCAGGGCTGGAGAAATGGCTCAGCAGGTAAGACTGCTCTTCCAGATGTCCTGAGTTCAATTCCCAGCAACCTTATGGGGGCTCACAATCATCTGTAATGGGATCTGATGCATTCTTCTGATGTGTCTGAAGACAGCCACAATGTACTCACATATATGAAATAAATAAATAAATCTTAAAAAAAAAAGAGAAAGAGGTTGTTTCCAATTTCTGGCTATTATGAGTAGAACAGCAATTACCATGACTGAGCAAATGTCTCTGTGGTGGGATAAAATGTCATTTGTGGGTATATGTTCAAGAAGAATACAGCTGGAACATGAGTTAGTTCGATTCCTATCTTCCTGAAGAATTGCAACACTGATTTCCATAGTAGCTCTACAAGTTTACAGTCCCATCAACATCAGAAGAGTTTTCCTTTATTACATTTTTATTCTTAATTACATATTTGAACTGTTCTTTTACTTTCTGAACTATATACCTCCAATATTATTTCTTGAAACTTAGCATTATTCATTTTAAGGTCTCTAATATACAGAATACCCAATTGGAAAATGACCAAAAATTATCAGTACCACATTCCTGTCTTCTGCTGACGTTTCATTTTAGAATTTCGAAGAGGAAAGAAGAGAGAGAAGAGGAAGCAATAGGACTTCGGTTTTATTGAAGGTATGCAAGGCCACCACAAGCCTGGATAAATTAAATGAGAAAGATACATTTGTTTAAGGTTTTTTATTTTTTGATGAAATCACATGTACAACGACGTTATATTACACCAGAATAGGGATTATCATCTAAATCTTTACATGCAGCAGTGTTTGACTCTTCCACAGGTTTTGAACCTTGCATGAGCCTATCACTCTCATCTTTGGCATACACGATACTTTTCAAAACCTGTATCATTATCAACAACACTTCATTGATGATGCTAGAAGAACTGCTACATCTGAGGCTAGACCTTGATGAGAATACAGTATTACCTCATATATTCAAACTGCTACTCTATTTCACCACATTTTGTTATTTCTTATTCTCCTTTACAGAAAACATACTATTTTCAGTATCTTTCATTCTCATGACCCATGCTCAGTGTTTAGGATTTTTTTATATTTCATGAGTTGTACCTAAAGATTTCGATGGATGTGCTTTTTCTTTGAGCTTCAGTTAAACTAATATTTCACATATAGTTCTGTAAATCTCTGAGTCTCCACAGATGATTGACGTTCTTTTCTCCAATCACTCTTCTAATTTTTCTGGATCAATTCATTAGACATACATATTTTAGACAACTATACATATGCACACCTCCAATTTATGCACCTAGTTAATTTCAGAAGTTATACATAAAGTGAAATAAATCAATAAAAAATCAATTAAGCTGAGATAATTGATTTATTTTATACAATAAGGGAATTCCAAATCAAGAAGTTAGTAGAAATACTACATGTCCAGGGTAAGGATTAAAAACTTGGAAATTATTTTTCTATTATACAGGCACTGAATAATTGAATAAATAAATATAATCTACATGGCATAAGCCAGATGTCTCTCTATCAGAGGAGAAAGTGACACAAAAGCATTAAACAGAAGTGAGAATTAGCTCTTTCATAAGGGGCTTTTTTAGGAGACATTAATATGAATCCATATTTAGCTTAATAACTTTTCAGGTAGACAAGTAAAGAAACAGTCATAATTATATTTGAATATACTTGTTACATATGCATATAGCATGTGCATCTTTCTTCTGAAATAGTCAAGAAAATGCCATTCAATAGCAGTAAATGCTACTAATGTACTTGTCTTCTTTCTTTGTACCATTCTTCAGTAAAAAGAAATCAAAGTGATTTTGGCATTTTCTTTATTCTAGGAAAGACATAATTAAAATGTAAAACCAAACTAATGCATTCTGTAGTACCAGATATACATGTGTTCTAACAAAAAAAAAAAAAAAAGAAGCATGCCAAAAAGCACACAGGAGTCAAGTGAAAATTCCAACCACAAAATTAGAATTGACTGAGTAAGAACAAAATAATGGTAGTGTATTAAAATTACCAACATCAATTAAGTGTGAATTTGTTCCTGATCATATAAACTAAACGGGAACAAATGTAAATAAATAATAGGAAAAGGAAAAGAAACATTTTGTAAATATGTCTCAAAATATTTTTCCCTCAGCAAGAACTGGAGTCAAATTCTGTTCCAGTTTGGATTTGGAATGAACCTAGAGAATTGCTTCCAAGATAACTACAGGAAAATGTACAAAGAGGGAAGTGTAGCACTTTGTACTACTGGAGACACCTGGCAGCTGTTCGGTAGCTAGGAGATTAAGACTAAATCATCACCGCATGTGTCTATTAGAAACCCTGATGTGACCATGGTTGAAAGTCACTTCTCCTAGGTGGTAATCTTTAGAAAAATCTATAATCCTCTTCCAAAGGTGAGAGTATTGGGTGAACATAAAATGAGGGGCAGTCTTACCAGCTCTCCAGAATCTCTTGAACTCATGAAAGGCAATATGGTGAGCTAGTGTTCATTGTCAACTTGACAGGAGCTGGAATCACCTAGAAGATATGCTTCTGGGCAGTCTGTGGATGTTTTTCTTATTAGTTTAATTGATGTAGAAAGACTACCCTAAAAGTACCAATACCACTTCCTAGTCTTTAGTTCTATGGTGAATGAAAAACAGAAAGCCAGCTAAGCAGGAATATCTACTGTTCTCTCTTTCTTGACTACAGATACTATGTGACTATACGTCTCAAACACCAGTCAGGAAATGAGAGCCAAAATAAAAGTTCTCCTGTGAGATGATTTTGTTAAGATATTTTATCTCAGCAAAAAGAAAGGTAACAAGGGAAAACTCAAAAACTAGTCACACTTCACAGGAGGCCAAAAAGCCATGATATGCTAAATCACATCCTGAAGCAGAAAAGCTATATCAATGAAAATAAATAATAAGCCTTGAATTAAGTATAGTTTTGAATTAATAGTCAGACAGAAACATTTTTTAGGTTTGAGAAATATTCTCCTAAGCATGGACTAGCCATCATGATTAATTTGGTATGTTAAATTGAGCTGTTAAATATAGTTTTGTTAAGAAAAACTATTATATATAATAAACAAACATAGTACCATTTTAACATATATAAAACAATTATACACAGTTAAAATTGCTGTTAGCAAATGTGTACAGAAAATCCAGGTAGCTGTTAACACAAAGATAGAGCCTAATTTTCTTTCCAAAATCCTAAACAATCATGTTCCTTTGATTCTGGGAGTAGCAAGCTGTTTCGTGTAGGTTATCTTATGCTCTGTATTTTCTGGAGACACAAGCTGATGTGACCTGATGAGATGTGACATGCTTGTCACTTTTTGTTAAAGGTGAGCATCAGTGAGCAAATATCCATGTAACTAGAATGTTTTCCCATTACTGGATCCTGACAGGTATTAGTCTAACAACATAACACTACACGGAAACAGAAACCATCAGCATTCAAAAGCATGTGATGTCTCAGTGAAAACAGCTAGAATATAAAATTTAAAGTAAAGGAATACCCTGCATCCTAAGGAGTGTCTCAGCATCCCCGTGCTTTCTGTTTAAAGTGCTGCATAATAATTATGTCTAAAGCAAATCAGAATTCATAAGTGCTTTGAGACAAAGGAGAAGGCACAGATGAACTAGATTCTCATATTCCTTTTATGTGAAACATGTGTGCAGTGAAAAAGGAGTGAAATGGTGTAGCTGATGTATGAAATATAACCACATCTTTTATTATCAGAATGCTTTCTGATTTTTCTAAGAGGTGTTATACTCTGAGCCATGATCTTAGTGAAGCAGAACCTTTCTGCTCCTAATGCTGTATAAATTCCACCTTCTATTTCTAGGAAAATTAGAGCACAAAGATACTTCACTTTCTTTCTGTCAGTCTCAGATAATATATGAAAAAGCATTTATCTAAATGGATATCTATTGAAAAGTCAATGTAGTCAAGAGATAGCCCAATGCAATTTGATTTAATTTATATATGGCTAACAAAATATAACCTGTGTTTGAAAGCATGTATTTTAGCAAATAAGAGTAAGACTTGAAATCATTTCAAGGAAGCAGAATATTCTAGATTTACCTCTGTCACAGATAAAAAGGATTAATTAATGAAGTCTGTACTCAGTAGATAAAGGCTCCAGTGGTACTGCTAATTTTCTTGAGAGAGAAAGATAGCCTAGGTCACATTTACATTTTAGCTTGAAATAGATTCCAGTTCTTTTCTTAATATCAGGAGCAAAGGAAAAGAAGACTATTAAAGCAAAATTTTTATTAAAAGTATATCATCTATTATATTCCTAAAACATTTACCTAAATTTGTGATGAGTATATTTGAAGCCATAAGTCTCATAAGAAACCAAAAGTCTAGGATATTTTTCATCTATTACTCTGAAATCCGTTATATGATTTATGATACTTTAAACTGCTAAAACATCATAGTGTTACATGAATTAAATTAGCTTTATCCATATGATGATGGATTGCAATCTCTCAGATGGGTTATTCATTACCCATTTTGCATATAAGCAGAAATAATACTGATTTAGTATTTATTGTACATGTTTTTAACATTGTCAAAAAACCTCCTTTCTTTATAATTAGTATAGAAAAAGCAGTATATAGAAATCCTTATTAAAGAAAGAAAATGCAAGCTGAGTCTTAAAGCATATGTAAAATTTTGATTTATAGTAGTTCGAATAGGAACTGAAAGCACCAGAGCTAAATATAACATGAGCTAAGGCATGCCAAGATTGAGTACCAGCACAATCGTAAACAGATCCGGGAAGGTGTGTTTGTGTAACTAACCCACTTGTTATCACGTTGTCATCACTTTCTTTGTGTAAATGAGAATTAAGTAAGTTATTTGGAGACTATGTAAGACTATATAAGTCTTGCTATGAGTGAGAGATAAAAACTAGTCAAACTTTTCAAACCAAGTATCTGCCTAAAACTCCTGATGATGACAATGAGGTAGGTGACATGTGTATGTACAATCAAATAGATTCACTAGAAAATAGACTTACAGACATTATGAAAATTAAAACCCAGTGTTCAATAACAACCTATACTTTTAAATTTGAGACTCTGGTTGAAAGATGCTATTCCAAACATAATTGCAAATGTTTAAAGTGCTTATTTCCAAATAAGATTTAAAGTAATCTAATATTTCAAAGTAACAAAAGTATATCTTGAGGTACTTTTTCTTCATAAATGATTCAAATTTCTGCACACTAAAATGCAGAACCTGACAATAATTTCCTGCCTCCCCACCCCACTCCACCCCCCCCAAAAAAAAAACTCTTTTTGTAATGAAGACAATTTGTGGAGCCAAATGTGATGGCTCCGTGGTTTAGAGCACTGACTGCTCTTCCAGAGGGACAGGGTTTGATTATCAGCACCCACAGGGTTGCATACAACCTTCTGTTACTCCAGTTCCAGAGGGGTTAATGCTCTCTTCTCGTCCCCATTGACATCAGGTATGCAAATGGTGCACAAATGTAGACAAAAGAAAAACAACCATGCACATAAAATACAATTTAAAAACTAACAATGTTTGTTGCGTACACAATCAATACATAGTAGTAGAAGAAGTGTTCTGGTAATTATTTAAATCGGCCTCTGGCTCAGATCAACTATCTTAGCTGCATTCTGCTTAGCCCAGCTGCCATGTTTCTCAGCCTGAGGCCACGTGTGCACTGCAGCTAGAACCAGCCTGCCAGAAACACCAGCCCTGTCACACACTAGATGTCAGCATGAGAGATGGCTCTGCCAATCTTCCACACTGTCTCCTCAAGGCAGGGAATTGCCCAGACCATTCTGCCATCCACGTGGGCCCAGTGAGAGAATGAGACTCTAACTCTTATAGATTAATCAAAGGCTTATATATTTGGTAATGATCAGTAACAGGATACCCATACAATCAGAAATGTAACCCAGTACCCAACCTAGATATACCAACTACCTTTGAATGCTACAGACACGTGAACATCCGTCTCCATCTCCTCTCTGTCACTCATTCTCCTCTCCAGTCTCCTAGCTCCTCCTCTTCCTTTTCCTTCTCTCCTCCTTACTCCACCTTTTCCTCTCCTAACTCCTCCCACCTTAGCTCCTCCTACAGAGAAGGGCTGAAAGTATAATAGTAAAAGAAAAAGAAACAGAAATAGAGGACAATGGATTATAAAGTTGAAAAGGAAAGTAAAGTCATACTGTAGATTCATGACACCAGAAGACACTTAAGTTTAAATGCTAGCAACATATGCAGACTGACCTACTATTAAAAGCAGGGCTACTCTAAAATTCAAAAGACTCATTAGTAGTAATGGTTCAAGAAAAGGCATAAACAATGACATAGGCAAATTTTAAGCATCTGGAAGGCAGAGCCAACACAGAACTTCAGAAGTTTGTTTCATTAGTAACCTAATATGCAGAATTGGAGGAAGAGAGTTCCCTTCCAGTCACTGTCAGGCTCACTCTTATTGAGGAATAGAGCTAAAGTGAAAATTGAATTAACTTTGTTAACAAATTGAAGTAGAGGAAGAATATTAGAGGATAAATGTGGCAAACAACAGTGAGATATATTACAAACATTATTTCTAGGGTAGAAAGCAGCATACAAATTGTTCAGAGCCGATATGGCAAAGCAAAGCCTATCTATAGATGCTGTGAATGTATAATAGGGTATAGTCTATACTCTATAGGGTTTGAAATATCACTTAAGAGATGCTATTATAGGTGATAAGCATATTAGGGGGCTCTGAATGAAGCATCGTGATTCAAAGTAGGATGGATGTGCAGGAGATTAAACACTAGATGGACAATTAGTAGAACAGACTAATTCTCTCACAGTCACTTTACTAAAGGACAATTTTCTGGCAGAAAGAGATGCAGTTTGCCAAATGACCAGTTTACTCAGGCCAATCCAACAAACGAACAAAGCATCAAATGGCTTTACTGCCTCCACAGAACGAATCATTTTGTTTTCTTTCTATTTGTGAAGTTTACAGTAAATTCTACTTTTACACAGAAAAGTTTTGCACATGCTTTGTCCTCAAAGTTATAGTTTGCTGCATCACTTTGGCATTTCATTGCATCCTAGCTACTGTATGGAGACAGTAAAATAGTGACTATCTTTCATTTGTATATTTAAAGATTATTATTCTAAACAATAAAATATATGTATATATATATATATATATATATATATATATATATATATATATATATATCCCTTCCAGATATTTATATATGTATATCAAAATTGTAAATGTATCTACTTACATGATATATCTGCTTCTATTTCCACAGTTTTATACTTTATGACATTAATAACAAACCCCCAAAATCAAAGATAAATTCTACAAATTTGAATAGCTATTTTGATTTTATCCATTCTTACAAATGTAATCTCTATAAGTATGTGGACTCCTTATAGTTTCCCAAATAACTTACATATGTAAAACACATTCTCACTTAAACACATAGATTGCTAAAACTAATTGAGATATAAAAATTGCAAAAAAAAATCGAAAAAAATAGAAGGCAGATTATCCATATCTAAAGGTATGGTATAAACTATATTTTATATAAGATATGAAGCACCAAAGAAATCCTCAGATTTAGAATTTTGACGCAAGCTATAAGTGAATTGCACACACACACGCACACACACACACACACACACACACACAAAACAACGACAACAAGAAAACCTTAGAAATTGTACCATCAGAAAAACGGACTGAAACTGATCCAGAGGAAACAACCAACAACAATTGCTCATTATTTCATACATAATTAAGACCTAATATTGAAAATATATACATTTCTTGTTAAAAGTAACACACTCAAAGGAAGGATATTTTATCAGTAATTTGCTGCAATGAAGTAGCAAATCATAACAAAACAAACAAAAATATGTGACACTATTCAAAAGCTGCTATCTAAGTAGTCTATATAACAAAACATTAATTTGAAAGTTGTAGCTAGGTAAAAATTCATTTTGACTGAATTTTGGATTATAAATTTCATGTCAGATGATATAGGTTTTCATCTTAATAGTATTTTTAAATATCACAAAGGCAATATAATGGTTTCTTGAGTTATTTATTGAAGCAATTAAGATGGCTAAAAACCTATTAATAAAATACATATTATAAAAATACATATTAAATGTTTAATGTAGATGATGTTAGAGAAACAAGAAATTTATTTTTTAATATTTTGAATACATTAACTGTGCAAAATATTGGGTTTTATTAAGACATTGTCATATATATCATATTGGTGTTTTAAGAATAAAACTTGAAGATGGTTTATTTCTAGACTCTATATTATAATATGATGAACATCGTTATAATGTCCACAAATTTTAAAACTTCAATTAATTTAGAGAAGGGCAATAATAAGAATACCCTTGGAATTTTGGGAATCATTTAGAAAGTATATAATGTTAAAAATAAGCTGGTTTGAGAAAAACAAATTTTAGGATACAAAAGAACTGAACATTGGGAAACAATTATTAATGAGACCACTCAAAATCAGAATGGAGTGAACAGTACTACTCATCACCTACAATTGGATAGGAAGACAGCTTGTTGAAGGAAAAGAGAGGCTGCCTTTCCTTATAAGGATGAAGAAGAAAGAAATTATATAAAGGCAGAAATACTCTATGAGGGATTGGTTCCCATTCTTCATGTAAGTAAAGGAAACATTTATTACTGTTTTAGGCCTTGTGTAGGTAAGTAATGTGGAATGATTCTAGGAAAGAAGCCAAAGAGACAGGGAAGTGATGGGGATTAGCAAAGGATTAAAATAAATACACCCCAGTCCTGCCTAGTCACAAAGAGTCATCTAGAATGGAACAAAATATTTGTAATGATATTGTAAAGCTGACATTAGTATTTCAAGCTTTTCCCTGTGCTTACCTTGTCCCCATGACTGGAGTATTTTAGAAAACCAAGTGTAAGGACACTATCTTGGAAAATTTCCACTCTCAAGAAAAGGATATCAACTCAGCTGAGATGTGGCAGACCTGCACATAAGTTCAAACTCTATTAACTTACTAAGTAATTGGAGACAAATCATTTTAGCTTACTACTGAGCTTCCTAATTACCCAAGTGAGAATAAAAACCGGTCCCGTGTGAGCTACAGGATAGCTTTATGAGGCAACTATGAAAACAAATACATCTTTGTGAATTGAAAGAGAAGTTACATCTTGTAAATTCAAGGTTGCTTTGAAGTAAACCAGAAAATAAAGTATCAAATGCCAGAAATATCCCTTCACTGCTAAAGAAATAGAGCATTGTTATAAATCTAGATGAAGTTCTTTAAATAATTTTCGAAGTTATACTTGAACATGCATTCTTTAGACAACATGGTAGTTTATTTTTTTTCAAATGGCCTTCCTTAAACAAAAATGAAGAAATTAAAAAAAAATCATTATCTCAAACCCATGAAGAATTACCGGTTGGCTGCACTCAACACATTTTGAATTTTTAAAAAGTAAACATAATCTGCTTCATTAAATAGGAAAATGACAATGGTTTAAAGGTAAGAATAGAATATATCTACAAACCTGACAGAAACTAAAACAAAAATCAAAGACTTCCCATTGTCATTAGATTTACCCATTCAAGCAAGAATATCAGTCAGAAGAATTCAGAAAAAGTAAACAAAAAGAAAAGTAACTGAAGGCATTCCTTTGTCCTAAAACAAAGTAGCACATTCATATCATCTTTTTAAAAACCTGGAAAAATTAGAAATAAAACACCACAATTAAAATTCCTTCCCCTAGCTGTCCATGTACTGAAAATTACAGGTGTCATTAGTTTATCTCTTGTAATTCTTTTCCATCTATTTAGTTTTCTAAAATTCCATAATGCAGGTACCCTGAAGTTACCAATTAAGAACTGTTCATTTAGTGATTTTTTTTTTGTCAACATGACACAAGTTTAAGTCATTTGGAAAAAGAAAACTTCAACTAAGAAATGTTTCCGTCAGATTGCCCATGAGGCAGTTATGGCATTTTCTTGATTAATGATTGATGTTGGACAGCCTAGGTCTCTGTGGACAGTACTACCCTTGGGAAGCTGGACATGAGATATATAAATAGGCAGACTGAGCAAACCAATAAAAAGGACTCCTTCATGGCATTTACTTCAGTTTCTGACCTGCTTGAGTTCTGAGCCTTGGCTTCAAATTAAACGTAGAAGGAAGTCAGCCCTTTCCTTTCAGAAGTTGCTTTTGTTGTTGGTGGTGTTTGTTGGTGGTGCTGGTGCAGTCATAGTTTTCTGTCTTTCTTTTGTTTTGTTTTTAATCACATCAGCAGAAAAGTAATCTAAGATAGAAATTGGTCCTGGGATCACAAAATTATTGCTCTGACATATCTCATCACATTTTTTGTAGGACAGATAGGGTAAGAGTTTGTAATTATGGGCTGGATATATTAACAGGTGGTAAGAGCTTAATAGGATATGTGGCAACTCTAAGGACACCTGCTCCACTATGTTCATAACACTCTTATTTATAATAGCCAGAAGCTGAAAACAACCCAGATGTCCTTCAACAGAGGAATGGATACAGAAAATGTAGTACATTTACACACTAGACTACTGCTCAGTTATTAAAAATAATGACTTCATGAAACTCTTAGGCAAATGGATGAACTAGAAAATACCATCCTGAGTGAGGCAACCCAGTCACAAAAGAACACACATGGTATGTACTCACTCATAAGTGGATATTAGACCAAATGCTTGGAATACTCAAGATACAACTCACAGATCACATGAAGCTCAAGAGGAAGGAAAACCAAAGTGTGAGTGCTTCAATCCTTTTTAGAAAGAGAAACAAAATACTCATGGGACCAAATGCAGAGACAAAGTGTGGAGCAGAGACTGAAGGAAAAGCCATCCAAAGACTGCCCCACCTGGGAATACAAACTATATAGAGTCACCAAACCCAGACACTATTGTGGTTGCCAAGAAGTGCATGTTGACAGGGGCCTGATATAGCTGTCTCCTGAGAGGCTTTGCCAGAGCCTGACCAATACAGAGGCAGATGCTCACAGCCAACCATTGGACTGAGCATGTGTTCCAAATGGGGTTCCCAGTGGAGGAGTTAAAGAAAGGACTGGAGGAGCTGAAGGGGTTTGCAATCTCATAGGAAGAACAATAATATCAATCAATCAGACCCCCAAGAGTTCCCAGGGACTAAACCACCAACCAAGGAGTACACATGGAGGTAACCATGGCTCCAGCTGCATGTGTAGCAGAGGTTAAGCATCAATGGGAAGAGAGACCCTTGGTCCTGTGAAAGTTGTGTCCCAGTGTAGGGGAAATTGAGGGCAGGGAGATAGGAGAGGGTAGGTGGGTGGGGTAACACTCTCATAGAAGCAGGAGAGGAGGGATGGGATAGGGGGTTTCTGGGGGGACCAGGAAAGAGAGTAATATTTGAAATAAAAATAAAGAAAATATCCAATGAAAAATAAATAAGTATTCTGAAATAAATAAATAAATAAATAAATAAATAAATAAATTTTATCTTATTTGGAACTGAATTTTGTGCTGGACCTTACAGCCAGAGATAATAGATATACCTTGATTAATAACTTGTTTTTAACTTGATTGTAACTTGATTAATCACTTAAGATTGACATTCTACAGTATAGTACATATGTTCTACTTGCTTTTAAGTGAGAACTGTAGCCACTGACTTTATTTGCCTTAGATTTCCCATGCAATATTGTAATACAACTTTTATAACCAAGTTAATACATAGCTGTGATATTAACGTATGCCTTCCGTCGCGCACCTGACCCAGAACAATTTGTTTGTATCTGTATGTATCCTTTCCTTAAAGCATCAAATAAAGCAATAAAGCAACTTTCTAAACCCTCAACAAAAAAAAGAAAAAAGAAAGATACTTGGGAAATAGGATTGTTAACAGAGTTGCAGATGGTGGAGTACTTGATTGTAAAAGTGTAGAGAAGCAAAAACTATCATAGCTGTTCATAAGATGTTTGGAATTAGGTACCTTTGGTTCTAGTCAGCTAGTGTTGAACAATCAGTTGTTATTAACAAGAGACTAACACCACTGAATGAAATATTTGCTTTACTGAGACAGTTGATGCTGTTCAGCTAAGGTTGGAACATCACCTACAATAAACAGACTACCATAATTTAGATGAAATCTGGGAGCATTTCCTAATGGTCAGCAAACAGAAGCTGTGGTCCAGAAGGAGCCAATGCTACATCTCTTTCAAGAAGCCAAGCTTGGCAATTTCTAAGAGTTTCCCAAGCCATACTGGGCTGAAGCCATGAAGATGTCATGGAGAGTAGATGAGGTTTGACACTGAGCAGTCAGGAGAGGCCAATATTGAGGTGTAGCCTCAGTTACAGTAGAGATTGCAGGATTAAGTAGTCACGGAGAAAGGCTGAAGGCTGATATCACGTGAAAGAGTCAAGTGTCTCTGAAGAGAAGCCAAAAGGCCAGTGGTACGTGGGCAGCCTATGGAGAGTGAAGAATATTTAAGATTCCATGACTGGTAGAGAACATCCAAACACAGCAACAGCTGTGGAGTGGAGCCAGTCAGAACCCAGGAGACAAAAGTGAGAAACAGATGGCAGAGCAAGAAAGTAGATCTGCCCCTTGGAGCCCAGAAGACAGTGAGGGGGTCTTCTGACAAGCAGAAATGGAAATCCTATAGTTTAGCTGTGTCTTAGTTTATATTATATTGCTGTGAGGAGACATCATAACTAACATTTATAAAAGAAAGCATTTCATATGTAGCTCAATCACAGTTTCGAGGCTAGTCCATGACCATCATGGTGGGAAGCATGGTACTTGAGCAGTAGCTGTAGCGATTTATACCCTCAGGCAGCAGACAGAGACACTGGGACTAGGGTGAACTCTTGAAACTTCAAGGCCCACCCATGCTAACATGCTTTCTCCAAGACTATGCCTCCTAATACTTCTCAAGCACTTCTACTAACTAGGGATCAACCATTCAAACATATATACCGACAGGGGCTATTCTCATTCAAACCTCAATAAATACTAATGCATTGATATATCAAGTTAACAAGGGATTAATTTGCCTGATTAATTTTTTTTCAACTTGAAACAAACAATTGGAAAGAGGGAACATCAATTGTGAAAGTTCTTCTATCATATAGGCCTATAGACAACTTTGTGGGTCCATTTTCTTGATTAACAATTGAGGTGGGAAAGCCCAGATGACCATGGATAAGCCATCCCTGGGCATATTTTTTTATACATCCATGAGGTATATGAATAAGCAGGCTGCCCCATTCCTTGTAGCAAACTACCATGCAGCATTCCTCAAAGGCTTCATCCTCAGTTCCCAACTCTAGATTCCTAGCTTGTCTGAGTTCATACCTCAGCTTCCCTCAGTAATAGACTGGCATGAGGAAGTGTAACCCAAAGGAACCCTTTCCTTCACAAGTTCCTTTTGGTCACAGTGTTCTATAACAACAATCAAAAAGCAAAGTTAAACAAAAAATTCAAACTATATCTTAATCCATGGGTCAGGAACAGGGGTGACAATACATACCTGTACAAATGGTCCTGACTTCCCAAGAAAGTTTTTCAATCTCACCCATGACAATCAGAAACTGTCCCCTCAGATGCCTGTTCTTTTTTATCACTTCGAACTGTTTTGTAAACAGCTGCTCCAAGGCCTTGAAACTGATTGTACATTTCCACTTTCCCTGTTCTAAAAAGGCAATCATCATTACAGTCATTTACTGTGGGTAAAAGAGCCAAGTTTACAGCACTAAGCACTACCTAATGGCCATAAAGGAATAAACATGGGACTTCGGTATTGACCTAAGCTTTCAAAAACCTTAAGCAGACAAAGTATTACAAAGGAATGTTTAAAAATGTAAAGACTATGGAAAATTCTCAATAGATTTTCAGAACATAAATGATCACTTTTAAGCATAGCAAATATATACATATGCATATACATATACATATACATATACATTTACATATGTACATCCACTTCAAAGAATACTCCCTATGATTATTTCTGCTTTAGTATTTATATTTGAAATTTTCAGATACAGAGTATGAACCCAGACTACCCTTAATCTTGCTGTAATTATCCTGCCTTGGACTTCAAACAGCTAGTGTCTCACCTCATTATTTTTTTTAAAAAATGCATAATAAACGAATATATTGACAAATCAATACCTTTACTCAGATTTACAAGATCAAGAAATATCCATTGGGATGGACCCCAAAGTTCTTACAGTGGTCTGCTGCTTAAATAACATTGGGCTTCTGTAATATATTCCTCAGTTTTAAATTTTTGAAATCAGCTAGCCAAAGTAGTTATCTGCCTTAGTATCCTTACAATTCTATAATACTAAAAAACCTAAATTTAGATTTCTCTTAAATAAGAAATCATTTAATTAAATCTGATTTTTTTTCTACAGCTACGATGATTTAAATGAGAACTCACCCATAGGCTCATTTATTTGAATGTATCATTCCCAGTTTGTTGAAATGTTTAGAAAAGACTAAAAAGTTTAGCTTTGTTGAAGGAGGTGACTCACTGGAGGTGAGATATAAGGTTTAAAAAGCCCAATATCAGGCCCAATCTCTATTTCTCTCTCTGCCTATCATTTGCAGATTAATGTGAGTTCTCAGCTATTCTGCCAGTGTAGTGCATGCCTGCCTGCCCCCCCCCCCATGCTGCCCACAGTGATAGTCATGGTGTAGTCCTCTAAAACTGTTAAGCAAGGTTCCAACTAAATGCTTTCTTTCATAAATTGTTTTGGTCATGGTATCACTTCATACCAAGAGCACAGAAGCTATGACAATGACTCTCTTGCCTTTTATTTTTTAAATTAATTCAACAAAATCCTATACATCTTATTACTATACATTTGTAGATTTTTAAAGCTAATCTCTGAATATTTTTTTGCTTTGTGTAGTTGTTATTGTTGTTTTGAAGTTTTGTGCATCCCACACTGGTTTGGACCTCACCTAGTGAACTATGCAGACAAGGAGCAATGTGAAAGTCTGGTTCTGTGAGATGAATAAGCCTGCTCAGCAGAGGTTTGGAGATCTGCAGGGAGTATGGAAGATTTCAATACTGCTGTTATACAAAAAGTAAAGGCTGCTCCTGAAGTCAGAGGAAAACAGAGCTGTTTGTTTTATCTTTCTGGCAAAAATTGTCTAGCTGTATTCTTCCTGTGTCCTAATGATTCCAGTGAAGCTGAACTCAAAATAGACCAAATAGCTTGGCACAATGCATTCAAAGAGAGCACACATTCAGATTGTGACATAGGTATTGCTCCCTGGATTTACTGAGGTTTAAAATAAGAATTTAAGGACGAAAGATACTACAACTGTGCAGTTTGGTAAGGAAAGGAATGTGGAAGGATTAAAATTGTAGATTGTGTCTCTATCAACAGGATAGCTACAAATTTCCTTAGTATCTTATTAGTTCATTTCCATTGTATATAATACTGCAAGTCATACAACTATTTTCATGAAACCATAGCATGTACTTTGACTATAAATGCCTTCTTGCTAAAATTCAGTCTTCCTCATCCTCCTTCTCCTCCGCAGGTTTCTCCTTTCCCTCCCATTTACTCCCCAGACACTGTAACTTAAACTTCACTAGTGTAGCTGAACATAGGAACAACCCTGCTATACAGGACAGGTAATATTTGGAAAATATGTCTGTACTTTCTTGATATCAGCACTTCCCCTCCTGTGAGTGATTTGGCATTGGACACTTACAAGAAGGAGACAAAGAAGAAGAAGGAGGAGGAGGAGGAGGAGGAGGAGGAGGAGGAGGAGGGGAAGAAGTTGTCGAGGAGGAGGAGGAGGAGGAAGAAGAAGAAGAAGAAGAAGAAGAGGAAGAAGAAGAAGAAGAAGAAGAAGAAGAAGAAGAAGAAGAAGAAGAGGAGGAAGAAATTAAGAATAGCTTAAACATTTCACTGTATGGCATGTAAGATCAATAAGGCCAAATCTGCCCTTGAGATACCCTGCAAGGGGGGAAAAAAACTATTCACCATTTCTTGAGAGTTTATGACAGGATATACATTTGCTTGAAATTATGTCCTGTATTGCTCATGCATGCAAAGATCATCCAGTGTCATATGCTCATATACCAGCCCATCTACCAATTAAGGTAAAGCTGAATGGATTAGGTATAGAGATTAGGTAACCCATTATCTTACTGCAGGATGCATGCTGTCAGAGTCTCTGTGAGTTCATATGTAGGTAGGTACAGTTGTATCTAGAAAGCAAGGCTCTTACAAATTTCTTTCTCATCTTCCTCAAAGCTCCTTGAGCTCTGAGGTGTTTAATAAAAGCCTTCCATTTAAGACTGAATATCCATCACAGTCACAATTTCTTTCATTCTCTGTACACGGTCCAGCTGTAGGTCTCTGTATTAGTTCTGATCTACTGCAGATGAAGCTTCTCTGATGATAGCTGAGCTAGACAGTGGTCTATGTGCATAGCAGAATGCCAAAAGGAGTCTTTGTATTGCTATGTTCCTTTAAAAAAAATTTTTTTTCTAAAGTGGACGGTGGGTGAATATAATCAAAATATACTATACAAAATTCTCAAAGGACTAATAAAATGTGAAAAAGAAAAATAAGGGAGAGAAAAAACCAAACACTGCATTTTACAGCTAGTACAACTTCAGAATGAATTGCTAAAAGTGCCTCCCTCACATCAAGCACATCTCTAAATGTTATTGTCTTTATTAATTATTGTTGAAAGAACTAGTTTCTCTATGTAAGTTTTGCCACACAATAACATACTACTCTGGATAGTGTAGTGCTGGGAGCCAAATCCATGAAATTACCTGCTGTTCTGGAAAAATCTAGTCAGTTTAAAGTACAAGGTTAAGAAAGGACTTTCGCTGTCTCAGGTCCCAGGAACTTAAAAAGAACGCCTGGCATTTCCTGGAAACCAGTTACAATAGTAGGATGGTCTTACGCAATGAAGATATGATAGTGGCATAGACTTGAGCAATGATCCTTGCCTAAACTTCCCTGTTTTGCTATGTCTTATAATCTGCCATCTGAAATTAAAATTTTAGAGCGTGATCAAAACCTTTGACTTGCTCTCCTTCATGTCTCTTGTTCCTTCATTCTTTTGCCCCCTCCCTAGGTCTTTGTTGAATTTCCAGTGGGCAGGGGCAATGTGGTTTAAATTATAGACTTATACTAATTTATTCAAATCCTATTTACAATGCTACTTTATGATGACAGGTTTGTTTCTTTTCAACATTTTCATGGCACATACAGTGAAAGTGTGAAATAAAATTTCTATAGAATGAAACAGCTTTAATCTTTCCAAGCTATACCTGAAGACTGCTCTGAAAATATAATGATAGGCTAGTCATAATGCTTCAGAAAAACTGTCTTAATCTTTTTCTTAATAGGAGAGCCAAAAATAATTTATTTGGAAACCTTAATTACATATTTCCAGATCTATAAATGTAAAATACTGTATGGAATCTAAACATATATGTAGTTCTGGTAGCATTCTAATTAGATCCCATGTTCAACATGTTTTAACTTATGCATTCATTTTAGATAGAATGCTTCAGATGTGGGCACAAGAAAAAGGAATGAACTGGTAGACTGGACTCAGGTCTTTAAGCATGTAAACATAAGAGGGCTTGAGTGTATCTGAATGAACTCTAGTCTGATTTTCATCATAAATATGGAAGTATTAAATGTCTTTTCTTATAAATGATATAGAAGGCTATTTTGGACATTTAATAAACTTATGATCTCATTTTAAAAGTTACTAAGTTCTTAAATGTTGCTGATCAATATCTTTAAAGCCATTGGAAGCTTAGGTATGGCAAACATATATTAGAAGATTGATTTTTACAGCAGAAATCTATACATCAAGCAGGTCCATTGGAAGCAAATAATAAAATGAATTTCACTATAGAAAAAGAGCCCTCAGAAAGTGTGCTATCAGCCAAGGTGATATACATTATAAGAGACAACAGAAGGGGAAAGCTAAGGACAGATAATCAATTTTTTCTTGGTGTACAATGACTCATATGTCTCTTCTTAATGCACAGTCAAATAAGCAATAAATGTTTGACACTTGGTGATTTTTTTTTACCAATAGCATTATTGTAAGAGGCATTAATAATTGCCTTTTTAAAAGACTAAAGTATAGCAACCTAACCAGTAGGAAAACTATTTCTGCCATAAGTATTAATCATTGATAAAATACTAATATAATGGTTTTGAAAGACATAATATCTTTCATTTCAGTATAGAAAAGAAAATGTACTTTCCTGACCTAATTCTCAACCCAGAATATTTAGTGTCTCATAAATAGGTCACGTGCAAACTTTTCCTAAAGCAGAAATATCTACTCAACATCTTTAAAACTTGTCTTTCCATTAAAGCAAAGTATAGTCCTCAGGACCACATTTCCTCTCCTGCTATAGATAGATAGATAGATAGATAGATAGATAGATAGATAGATAGATAGATAGATAGATAGAGATAGATAGATATAGAGAGATAGAGGGAGAGATAGAGAGATAGAGAGATAGATAGATATGGACAAATAGAGGTAGATAAAGATGATATGCACATATTGAATTGTTCTTATAATTATAGATTATATAGATATAGTTACAGATGATATAGATATATAGTAATAGGTGTAATGAGCTATAGAAACATAAAACTGTGGCTGTTCTCTAATGACTAGGAAAAGGTGAAATATGCATTAATAAGGAAACTAGGTCATTTATCTTAAATCAGAAAGTTTTAAACTTGCTATTTACAAGTGCAAAGTAAATATAAGTTCAGTATACAAGAAATGCATATGCTATTAAATACCTATTATGTCTCTAACTAATGCTTGATTTCTCCTCATAATGCTCCTTGTTTACTGCACAAATTCTTGGCTCTCTGCCTTGTTGGTAAGTCAGTGATATAAAAATGTTCTTTATTAACCAATGTTTGAGATTGGAAAATGTTGACATTTTTTTTAATTCACCATATTTTTCTTTCCAATTATGAGAAGAATATTATATAAATTTCACCACTAATTTCACCTACCAGTGATCAAATTACACATAATAGACTTTGAATTAATAGTGAAAGCAAATTAATATGCATTTTCATTGAATAATCCTGGAGTGTCTGCAAAATTCAAATTTATTCATAAGAGGTCAACAGTGTTAGTGGACAATTTAATTAAATAAAAATTGCATATTTTTAAATCTAGATTGGTTTGCAACTACTATGAAAAAGTAACTAGCTTGCTGCTGTTCCATATATGAAGGAGGTAAGAAAGTTGCTATGTTTTTAATGTTACAATCTTATTTTTCAATTTTTAGTGGCCAAAGAATGAAGGCTGAAGAAAAGTTTTGACATATTCATGGTTATTTCAAAACATTGTAACTTATCACTAATTAAAGAACTGCAGTACAATAAAAATGTCTCCAATTGGACAAGTTATGAATTTTTTATTTTGAATTGTATCAGACCAGAGCCATATACTTCATAGGCATAAGACATGCTAACAAAATGAACTAATTTCCTTGAATTTAAAAATGTAAAATAGAAGCCCCACCTTACTTCCTACCTACTTCCTGCCCAAGCCAGATCAGCTGCCAGATACTCACCCACACCTACAGTCTGCTTGTCTCCCAGGGGATCAACAGTAACCAGGGACAAAGGCCTGCTCTAACCAGAGACAAAACAGGCTGACTCTAGCCAGAAACAGCACTGCCTGTCTCCAAGGAGAGTGTCTACCTGCATCCAAGGAGGGTGGCTCCAAACAGAGACACCCAGACCAGTTAACACCAGAGATAACCAGATGGCCAGAAATAAGCTCAAGATCATAAGCAACAGAATCCAATGCAATCCAGCCCCAAAAGAAGCCAGTTCTTACACAGCAGCAGGTACCCCACCACATCTGAAAAACAAGATAATGATCTAAAATCCTGTCTCGGGAAAATGATAGAGATCTTAGACAAGAACTTCAAATCCCTGGAAAAAGAAATCAAAGAAGAATTCAAAAGACAGAAAGATCTCACATGCTAAGGAATTGGTAAGATTAACATAGTGAAAATGGCCATCTTAGCAAAACTAATCTATAAATTCAATGAAATCTCATAAAAATTCCAATACGGTTCTTCACAAACTTGGAAAGAGCAACTCTCAACTTTATATGGAAAAACAAAAAACCTGGGATAGCCAAAACAGTTCTCAACAATAAAAACATCTTCCAAAGGAATCACTATCTCTGACCTCAAGCCGTACTACAAAACAACGGTGTTAAAAGCTCCATGATATTGGTATAGGGTCAGGTCAATTAATGGAATAGAATTGAAGACCCAGAAGTAAAGCCACACACTTATGAACACTTGATCTTTGACAAAGAAGCCAATAAATTGTGCTGTTCTAACTGGTGGTCTGTATATAGGAGAATGAAAATAGATTCATATTTATTACCTGGCACAAAGCTCAAGTCCAAGTGTATCAAGGACTTCAACATAAAAACAGATACACTGAACCTAATAGAAGAGAATGTGAGAAAGAGCCTTGAACACATTGGCCTAAGTGGAATTTTCCTGAATAGAATAACACTGATGGCTCAGGGTCTAAGATCAACAATCAACAAATGTGACCTCACGAACCTGAAAGCTTCTGTAAGGCAAAAGACACCATCAATAGGACAAACCAGGAACTTAAATATTGGGAAAAAAATTTCCACTAACTATATATGATAGAGGGATAATATCCAAAATATATAAATATCTCAAGAAGCTAACCTCCAAAACACCGAATAATCCAATTTTTAAAAAGAGTCATATCTAAACAGAGAATTTACAACAGAAGAATCTCAAATAGCCAAGAAGCACCAAAAGAAATGTTCAATGTCCTTAGTTATCAGAGAAATGCAAATCAAATGACCCTGAAATTCTACCTCACACCAATCAGAATGGGTAAGATCAAAAATTCAAGTAACAGCACATGCTGGCAAGGATGTGGAGAAAGAGGAACACTCCTCCATTGCTGGTGGGATTGCAACCTGATATAACCATTCTAGAAATCAATCTGTCAGTTCCTCAGAAAATTGAAAATAGTCCTACCTGAAGACCCAGCTATAACACTCTTAAGCATATACCCAACAAACACCCCACCATACCACAAGGATATATGCTCCACCATGTTCATAACAGCCATATTTGTAATAGCCAGAAGGTGGAATCAACCCAGATTCAACTGAAGAATGGGTATAGAAAAGGCAGTTCATTTACACAATTCAGGTAATTTAATACTATTGAGCTATTAAAAATGAGGAGATCATGAATTTTGCAGGCAAATGGATGGAACTAGAAAATATCATCCTGAGTAAAGTAACTCAAACCTGAAAGGACATATATGGTATGTACTTACTGATTAATAGATATTAGTCAAAAAGTACAGAATACCTAGGATACAACCCATGGACCATAAGAAGTATAACCAAGTAGAATGGTCCAAGTGAGGATATTTCTAAAACTAAACCACCAACCAAAGAATACACATGGACGACCCATGGCTCCAGCTACATATGTAGCAGAGGATGGCCTTGTCTGGCATCAAAGGGAGGGGAAGCCATTGGTCTTGGTAAGGCTTGATGCCCCAGTGTAGAGAAATGCTAGGGTGGTGTGGGGAGTGATTGTGTGGGTGGGGGAGCACCCTCAAGGAGACATAGGGAGGGGTGGGATGGCAGTTCTCAGAAAGGAAACCTGGAAGGGGGATTAACATTTGAAATGTGAATAAACAAAGTAACCAATAATAAATTAAAAAAAAAGAATGGGAAGGAAATAATCACTGAAGGCCAGGTGGGAGAGACCTTGGTGGGAGAGGGTAGGAAGAGGGGTGAAAAGAAACAAGATCAGGTATGAGGGATGGAAAACAGTAGAGAAGCCCAAAGGGTCAAGAGAATGAGTGTAGATAAGCAGTCTAGAGAGGGAGGTAGGAGATGAAGGAACCCCTAGATTGTACCAGAGACTTGGGAGATGAGTGACCAAGGACTCAGTGGGGCTGACCTAAGCCAAAATGCCCAACAGTGGCAAGAGTGAACTCGAAGAGTCCATCTTCAGTAGGTAGACAAGGCCTCAAATAGACAGAAAGGGTTACTAACTAACAGTCAAAATTTCTGACCCAGAACTGTTCTTGTCTAAAATAACTCCAGGAAAAAAAAATGGAGAAGAGATTGAAGGAAAGGCTGTCCAATGACAAGCCCAACTTGGGATTCATCTCATCATGGAAGGGCACCAAGGCCTGACATTAGTACGGATGCTTTGATGTGCTTACAGATGGGAGCCTGGCATGGCTGTCTTCTGAGAGGTCCTATCAGTAGCTGACTGAGACAGAATCAGACACTTACACCCAACTATTGAACTGAAGTCAGGGACCCCTACGGTTGAATTAGGGCAAGGATTGAAGAAGCTGAAGGGGAGAGTGACCACATAGGAAAACCAGCAGTTTCAACTTACCCAGACCCCAGGGAACTCCCAGGGAGTGAGCCAACAACCAGAAGCATACACTGGCTGGTCAGAGGCCCCTGGCACAAATATAGCAGAGGTGTGCAGGCCTTAGTGGAAGAAGATATGCTTAATCCTCAAGAAACTTGAGGCCCCAGGGAAGGGGGAGTCCTTTTGTGGGGGGAATACCATCTGGAAGGCAAGGGGGAGGAGGAATGGGATGTGGAGCTGTGGGAGGGAGGACCAAGGTGGTAGGCAATTACTGAAATGTAAATAAAAAACTATATAATAAAAATAATAATAAAGTAAAAAAATAAATGAAAATGTAAAATAAATTCTTTCACTGAATTGAGAAAAACAGATCATTCAGGTTAACACATATGATATTTGCCAGCTTTGAAATACTACCATGTTACATAATCCTCTCTGGCACTGATTGTAGATCCAAGAATCTAAGAAAACAAAATAATTTGAAGGCTTTATTTTTAAAATGAAACTTTATACCAAGCACTACTATTATTTCTATCTAGTCTATTTTCCCACCTAAAATCTACAGGAAGGCTCAACCCACTGATGAAGAATAAAGTGATCAGAAATTTATTTTTCTTCTTCACAACCTCTATGGTCCACTTCAAGATGCCCATTGCCCTTTTCCTTAGATTATAAGATCAATCCTAAGTTTCAGAAGTCCTACATGGTTTTAGTGAAAGGAAAGCAAATAAATATTTTAATCTAAGCGCCATGGTACCATAGTGTGCACAGTACTGATGGAATTTACTAACAAAGGTGATGTGGCCTTCTGCTAGAACCTTTATACACTTTTGAATGCTTTGCCCTCTCTAAATATCTAAAATTATGTAAAAAAAATTCCAATATAAAGGCTATCCTTGACTCAGTACTGTGAAGGTAATACACATGAAAAATGCCCAAACTAGAAAATAAGTAGAGATAACATAATTTTCAAAATGAATGAATTCATAGGTGGACTTCAGGACAAATAGTAATTGTCCCCATTCATCGATTGCCTCAATCAACAAGCTGCATATTGTTACAGTATTTTTCTATTCCTGAAGCAAGACTGTTTAAAATATTTAACTTTGTACTCAGTGGACCCTTATCCTGAATAAACAGATGGCATACAATCAACTGTATATGAATAGGGAAAAATGTCATCTTCAGACAGTTAACTTTGAGACATACAATTCCCTTTTCCCTTACCTATGAGGAAGTACCACCTTCAACAGGATAACACAGTATAGCAAGTGCTTTACCTCCCCACATCTGTTTTCCAGCAGCTCAGGATGGCAAAAACAACACTCCAGAGTGGCAAAAAATATGTCCTGCCTACATTGGAGAGCAATGCTGAAATAAACTGTAATGACCTGATACTTTTAACTACCTACTTTTAACAACTTATTTTACAATTTTCCAGCAGGGTCTTGAAATGGGCTGATAAAAAAAGAAAAAAAAAAACTGTTATCCACAAACTTAAATCAGACCTGGGGCTTAATAATAGATTTTTCTTTCTCCTAAACTGCTCTTTTTCTTCTTCATCTTTCTAATTGTTGTCATCAATGCACACCTTTTTCTTCAGAGAAAATATTGATGGTTTAAACTGAGAAACTGGAATGGTACATTTGTTTTATTGATGAATCTACTGCAGTTAACGTTCAAGAGCCAAGAGCTGCAAAACTTTGTTGATTAAGCCGAAAGTTTGGAGTGAATTGAACAGAGGAGTAAAACAGGACTTACTAATTAATTAGTATCATTTTGTCTAATATTCTCTGCATAGAGATATAGTTGGATGAACTAATTCTTAATATTTGGAACTGATTAAACATTCTGAGTAGGCAACCCAACAGCAATAAACTGCACCCCATACCCTGTGCTCCATTTCCTACACAACAGTACTGCCTCCTTACCCAGAGGCCTGCCTGCACCGTGAACAACAGGCTACATAGACACCAGGGACCCCAGGCCACATTGATGATAGTTTCCTTAGAGTTACCTTCAGCACCCAAAGTATCAAGAGTCCTCTCAGGTCAAATAATTAAATAAATAAGTGAATGAATAAATAAATGAATGAATAAACAGTAGATACACCCTACTGTACTTGAAGACTTATTGATCACCAGAACCCCGGGACATTCATAATGGAAGACCAAGAGGAAAGAGAAACCAAAGGAAAAAAACATGCAAAAACATTCATACACTAAAGATAAACTCAGAAATCAACCTCTGACATTATAATAACCACAAAATACAGATAGCTAGTAGACAGCATAAGAACACAATGACAGCAACTAGGATAATACGTTACCATCATAGAACAGCTATCCTACTACAGCAAGCATCGGAGATCCTAACAAGGCCAAGCACAAGAAAATTATCTTAAATCCAATCGTATGAAGATGATAGAGGCCTTTAAAGAAAGAATGAATAAATTCCTTTAAAAAACACAGGAAAATACATTCAAACAGGTGAAGGAAATCAGTAAAATCATTCAAGACATGAAAATGGTAATAGAAGCAATAAAAAAAAAGAAAAAGTAATGCAGTCTTGCAGACGGAAAACTTAGGCAAGAAAAAAAGATATAGACACAAACTTCAACAACAGTACAATAGACAGAAAAGAGAATCTCACATGTCGAAGACATGAAACAAATAATCAAAGAAAATATTAGATCTAAAAATTTTCTGACACAAAATATCCAGAAAATCCTAGGCACTATGAAATAACCAAAACTAGTAATAATAGGAATAAAAGAAGGAGAAGATTCCCAACTCAAAAGTCCAGAAAATATTTTCATTAAAATTATAGAAGGAAATTTCCCCAAGCTAAAGAAAAAAATTTATAAATATATAAGAAACTTATATAATACCAAAAAGACTGGAAGAGAAAAAATAATCCTGCCATGTAATAATCAAAACACTAAATATATAGAATGAAGAAAGAGTAATAAAACCTGCAAGAGCAAAAGGCCATGTAACATTTAAATATAGACTCATCCAAGTTGTAACCAACTGCTCAACAGAGACTCTAAAATCCAAAAGGTTCAAGGTAATCTCTATGGCTTTAAGTCTCTCTGAGACCATAGATGCCAGCCCAAAATATTATACCCAACAAAAATTTCAATCAACATTGAGAGATGAAAAAAAAAGATATTCTGTGACAAAACCAAATGTAAATAATATTTATGTACAAAGCCAAAAGAAGGGAATCTCTCTCTCTCTGTTTTTCTCTAACACATACATACATACATACATACATACATACATACATACATACATAATACATACATAATACATACATAATACATACATAATACATACATACGTACACTCACCAAAAACATCAAAATACCAAGCATTAACTATCATTGGTCTTTAATATCTCTCAACTTCAGTAGAATTAATTTCTCAATGAAAAAGACACAGGCTAATAGAATAGACCCATCATTGTACTGTATACAATAAACATACCTCAGCATTAAAGATAGAAAATGTCAAAGATAGAGTAAATGGATTTTTCCAAGCAAACAGAACCAAGAAACAACTAGAGTATCCATTTTAATATCAATATGTCAATAAAATAGACTTTTAACAAAAATTAATCAAAAGAAATTGGAAAGGAAACTTTATACTCATCAAAAGAAAATACACCAGAAAACATTTTGTCAGATCATCATGGATTAAAGATGGACTTCAACAGCAGAAACAACAGAAAGTCTATAAACTCATAGAAATTGAACAACCCTCTATTCAATGACCACTGAAGCAAGAGGAAGAGAAAGAAAGGAAGGAAGAAAGGAAGAAAGAAAGAAAAAGAAAGAAAGAGAGAGAGGAAGGGAGGGAGGGAGGGAGGAAGGAAGGAAGGAAGGAAGAAAGAAAGAAAGAAAGAAAGAAAGAAAGAAAGAAAGAAAGAAAGAAAGAGAAAGCACTTTCTAGAATTCAATGAAAATGAATGCACAACATACCTAAACTAATGAGACACAAGGAAATTAGTCCCAAGAGAAAAGTTCTTAGCACTAAGTGTCTAAAACGAAATTAATGAGATCCCATACTAGCTACTTAACAATACATCTCAAAGCTCTGGAAAAAAAATGAAGTGATCATACAGAAAGGGAAATATTCAAACTGAGGATTGAAACCAGTAAATTAAGAACAAAGAGAACAATACAAAGAATCAACAAAATCAAGAGTTTGTTCTATGAGAAAATGAACAAGCTAGAGCAACACTTAGCCAAGCTAACTAAAAGGCATGGAATATCCAAATTAACAAAATCGGAAAATAAAAGAGGATAACAAAAACAGAAACTGAAGAAATCTGAAGAATCATTCAGTATTACTTCAAAAATCTGTACAACACAAAATTGGAAGATCTAAATGAAATGGATGATTTTGTTGATATATGCCACTTAATAAAATTAAATGAAAATCAGAACAAAAATTAAATAGATCTATAACCCTAAGGAAATAGAATCAATAATTAAAATCTCCCAACCAAAAAGGCTGACTTTGAAAGAAAACACAATATCAATACTCCTAAATGATTCCACAAAAGAGAAACAGAAGGAATTTTGCCAAATTCATTTTCTGAAGTCACAGTCACCCTGGTACTTAATCTTCACAAAGATTCAACAAACAAACAAACAAACAAAAAACTTCAAACCAATTTCTGTCATGGACATTGATCATTGATGCAAAAATACTCAAGAATATACACAGAAAACTAATCCAAGAATACATGAAAAACATCCACCATGATCAAGTAGGCATCCTCTCAGAGATGCAAGCCTGCTTCAAAATTAAATCAACAAACATAGCTCACAATACAAACTGATAGGAAAAAAAAAGATCATCTCATTAGATGTTGAAAAAGCCTTTGATAAAATTCAACACCTGTTAATAATAAAAAAATTGGAGATCAAAGATACAAGTCACATACCTAAACACAACAAAGGCAATATACAACAAGCCAATAGCCAACCTCAAATTAAATGGAGAGAAACTTAAAGCAATTCCACTGAAACTAGGAACAAGATAAGGCTGTGCATTCTCCCCTTATCTACTCAATAAAGTACATGGAGTTTTAGCTAGAGCAATAAGGTAACTAAAAACAATCAAGTAGGTATAAATTGGAAAGAAGAATTCAAAGTAGTTCTATTTGTACATTATATGATAGTATATAAAATGATCCCAAAATTCTACCACAAAACTCCTACAGTTAATAAACACTTTCAGAGAACTGGCTTAAGGTACATTAACTCAAACATTGAGTAGCCTTCCTATATACAAATGGCTGAGAAAGAAATTAGGGAAGCTACAGCCTTCACAATAGCCACAGATAATATGAAATATTTTATGTAACTCTAACTAAGCTAGCAAAAGATTTATATGGCGAGAACTCCAAGTCTTTGAAGAAAAAAATTGAGGATGATATCAGAAGATAAAAAATGTCTCTTTCTCATGGATCAGTAGGATTAACATAGTAAAAATGAGCATCTACCAGAAGCAATCTACAGATTCAATGCAATTCCCATCAAAACCCCAACATAATTCATTACAGATCTTGAAAGAACAAGACTCAACATCATATGGGAAAAAAGGATAGATAGAACAATCCTGTACAATAAAAGAATTTCTAGATGTATCACCATCTCTGATTTTTAAGCTGTACTAGAGAACAATGATAATTAAAAAATAAAAAAAGATGTTATGAGCATAAAAACTGAGAATTTGATCAATAGAATAGAATTGAAGACCTAAAGATGTAGAAGTAAACACACATATCAATGGACACTTGATTTTTGACAAAGAAGTCAAGGGAAGTTTCTATATAATGGAAAAAAAAAGAAAACAAATGGTGCTGGTCTAACTAGATTTCTGCATACAGAGGAATGTAAATAGATCCATATCTATCACCTTGCACAAAATTCAAGTTCAAGTGGATTAAAGACTTCAACATAAACTTGATTAAATTTGACAGAAGAGAAAATGATGAATAGCCTTGAATGTACTAGTACAGGAGACAACTTCCTGAACAAAACACCAACATCTCAGGCATGAAGATCAATAATTAATAAATGGGACCTCATAAAACTGATAAGCTTCTGTAACATAAAGGACACCATCAAATGACAAAACAGCAGTCTTCTGAATGGAAAATATCTTTATGAACCCTATATCCAACAGAAAGCTTATATCCAAAATATTTAAAGAACTCAAGAAACTACAGATGAATGAATCCAATAAACCAATTAAGAAATGGAGTACAGACCTAAATAGAAGTCTAAAAAGAGGAGTCTCTAGTGGCCAAGAAGCAATTTTATTTGTCATTTTTAAAGAAAATTGGGAATAGCTCTACCTCAAGACACAGCTATACCACTCCTGGGCATATACTCAAAAGAAGTTCCACAATAATGAAAGGACACTTGATCAACTATGTTCCTAGTATTTATAATGGTAATAGCCAAAAACTGGAAACAACCTAGATGTCCCTCAAAAGAATAATAAATAAAGTAAATTGCTACATTGACACAACAGACACAAAACAATGACTCCATGAAATTTTTCAGGCAAAGGGACGGAACTAGAAAATACTACCCTGAGTGGTATAACCCATACCCAGAAAAAAAAAAAAAACATGATATGAACTTACTTATAAGTGGATATTAGACATAAAGCACATGATAACCATGCCATAATCCACAGACCCAAAGAAGCTAAGTAACAAGAGGGCCTAAAGTGGGACACTTGAATCTATCTCACTGAAAGAATGAATAGATTAGACATGGGGGTTGAGGGAAGGAGGGTACTATGTTGGTAAGAGGCTGAAGAGGGGGACAGGAGAGTTCAAGTGGGGATAAGATAGATTGAGAGAGTACTAGGGGAGAGAACTGGACTTGTTGGGGCAAAGGTGGAGGAGTGGGATGGACATCTCTGAGTTGGCCTAGAAACCTAGAAACATGGGACAATGGAAACTCTATCAATAGGGGATGAAATGTCCAACTCCTCCAACCAGAAAAGCCTCAAATGGAAGGATCGAAACACCAACCCAGCCACAAATCCTTTGACTCACAATCTGTCCTGCCTATAAGATATTTAGGGGTAAAGATAAGGCAAAAATTGATGAAATGGCCAACAATAACTAGCCCACCTTCAGACTCATGCCATGACAGAGAGCCCGCCCCTCACAGTATTAATGATATTCTGTAATACTTGCAGACAGGGACTTAGAATAACTGTCATCTGAGAAGCTTCCCCCAGTACCTGGAAACAGATGCAGAGACCCATAGCCAAACATTAGATGGAGTTTGAGTATCTTGTGTAAGATGTTGAAGGAGCCAGAGAGGTCAAGAATACCACGAAAGAAAATCCATAGAATCAATTAACCTGGACCCATTGGGGCCCACAGAGACTACCTTCAACCAGAGAGAATGCATGGGATGGATGTGGTCTCTCTGCAAATACGTAACAGTTGTGCAGCTTGGTCTTCATATAGGACTAACAGCAGGAGCAGGGGCTATCTCTGACTCTGTTGTCTGCCTTTGGGTCACTTTTCCCTAACTGGGCTTTCTTGTCCAGCCTCGATAGAAGATCCAACTAGTCTTACTGCAAGTTGATATGCCAAGACAGGTTGACATTCATGGGAGGCCTCCCCTTTTCTGTGGAGAAAAGAAGTAGGGAGGTAAGGGGTGGGGTGGAAGAAAAGGATAAGGGAGGGCCTGGGAGAAGAGGTAGGGGAAGCTGATGAGATCAAGATGTAAAGTAAATTAATTAATTAATTCATTAATTTAAAAAACTTCTGTGATACCTAACAAAAATGATAATGCTTCCCTCATGCACATTAAATATATTTTTTAGAAACTTCTGAATCCAGAGCACGATTACTTTTTAAAAGAAAGAACAATCTTTGAACAGTCAATTTCTGATTTTCAGACTGATTAATGAGCATGTTTTAGGAATAAAACATAATAATGTAAATGTAAAGGAGATATTAACTCATTTTTGAATGAGATAAATACACAATAGATTAGGTAGAAGATAGATTAATAGATGGTAGATATAGATGATAGAGAGGTAGATAGATGTTAGATAGATATAAATCATAAATAAGTTGTAGATTTTTTACACAACAGTCTTTCATTGTTATGTTCTTGTATCAGCAAAATTATTCTGGCATAATTCACACAAGAACTATTAAACCTATATTCTTACATTTGAAGGAACTCTTACAATATCACAGTCACACCAGCTTGTGGTTTTGTGTAGATTTCTTAGATTTTAATTGATGCAGCTTAAATATAATGATTAGGTAATTCATGGAAAGTTAAAAATCAGTGACATTACAATCTGTGTTACAAAAAGAAACAGTCTATCATGTGGTTTGTTTACAGTAGGGATTTATATTAGCCTTACTGTTTGTTTGCTTGCTTGCTTGCTTGCTTGCTTGCTTGCTTGCTTGCTTGCGTCCCTAACAATACAAACTTCTTTTCTTGTTATTTTTCAAGTAAAAGATATAGTCTCAATATTTGAAGTATTAATGGTAGAAATGTCATAGCAGAAATGAAAGCATATATTTGTATGTGTGTTCTCTCTCTCTCTCCCTCTCTCCCTCTCTCTCCCTCTCTCTCTCTCTCTCTCTCTCTCTCTCTCTCTCTCTCTCTCTCTC
>NW_021620970.1:4655230-4774180 GCF_004785775.1 Grammomys surdaster
CTCTCTCTCTCTCTCTCTCTCTCTCTCTCTCTCTCTCTCTCTCTCTCTCTCTCCTTCTCTCTCTTGACATTTATATCAAACTTTTAAAGGTTATTTAACTTGCAATTAAAGCTTAAGTCACCACAAAAACACTTTGACATAAGAGTAATTTCTTTACTTCAGACCTAACCACCATAAAAACCCTATTTGAAATAGCAGCCAAAATTGAAGACCCTGATTTCTTAATTTACAAAAAAACAGTTTAGTAGAAATTTCTCCTGTAAACTTTCCCTGGAGAACTGGTTTGCTCAAGAGCACTCTACAGTGATTGACAAAATGCCAGAGAATCCGCCCTCCTCATATCTATATCCAGATACATACTGCCTTTCCAGTAAATCTTTCAGATTCTACTTTTGAGAAATTCAGTCTCGCTGGCCCAGTTTTTCTAAGGTTCCCTAATTAAATTTTTGTATATTGAGATATAAACCCTTAACTGCATGAGATCTAAAATCATGTTTATGACACTGCTGTCCAGATGTTGATGTTTTGAACAGTGGTATAATAAATGTTGAATATGAGTTGATTCGAATAGTAAACAAGTACAAAATTCTCATAAAAATAAACATCTGTCATGTCAAGTTTTAAAGAAGGTAATCAGTAGCCAGAATCTTTCTTTATTATGTTTCCTATAACAGAAAAAAGTGCTATTAGGCTGGTACAGTGTCACCTTCCTTCTTTGTACTTTAAAACATTTTTTTTCTCATGAAATTAGCTGGTGCATTTTACAGTGTACTTATGGTCCTGTCCACTGGAGAAAGAATGTAAAAGAGAAATTATGGGCTCATGATCCCCAAGACCAAGTTATCAGTACAAAGGAGACCTATTTGCCACAGAGAGACAGAGGGCAGGGAATAAAAGACAAAGGTCATAGAGGAGTAGGGAGAGAGGGAAGAGAACAGGGCAGAGCAAGAGGGTGTATTTGTCCTGGAGGACAAGACCGCCTCTGGATAAAGAGGAGACAGATGTGGCACAGTGGAAAAAGACATTTTATAAAGGTAAAGGGAGAAACCTTGTGTTTCAGTATACAGCAGCAAACAAGAGGCTCTGTCTTGAACAATGTGGAGGCACAGGACTGACACCCAAGGTCCCTTAGTCTCTTCATTTATACAATATACAAAAGAAGAGGCCCTTTGTTAGGATGCATTGTTTAATTTTAATTGTGCATGTTAATTAGGTGAGTCAAACAGGGCTTTTGATTCCTGAACTTCAATACTATCGAATACAATACACTATCAAAATGGCTGAAACTTGGTAGTCAGCTGCAGGATGCAGAAGTGGCCAAATAAAGGACTAGACCTTGGTTGCTAGATTCAGGTGAGTAATCTAATAGACTTTAGCAAGGCCGAGGGAGTCGGAGAGAAGGGGAAGGCCGGTGAGAGGCATGCTTGCCATGCCCAAGCTCAGAGTCTCTTCGGGATGCCTTTCGGAGAGAAAGCAGAGTACACCCATCATGAATCTCCTTATACATCTGTCTAGGAATAGAGAGCTTTCTCATTGTCAGCTCCCTATACAGACAGAGCCAGCCTGAAATTGTCATATGACTGAAGTGGATTTCACCTTAAAATAGCCTGAATGGCACTACTTATCATATTTTTCAGATCTGTATTGAAGAAACTAACAATATTAAAAAGTGTCCTGTATCAAAATGTTATCAAATTACCTGTCAGAGACCCAATGGCCAATCAGAACAGTAATCTTTCAGTAGATCTCTTTTCTGCTTCTCCTGTCCTACTTTACATACTCAACTCATAAGCAAAAATATATTTGCTAATGTAACACTCAAAATCTAAATTTTCCCTCTCTATGATCAAGACTATAAGCCAAGCTACCGTCTTCTCTCACTTCCTAACTATCTACACTAATTAGCTATTGCTCAGTCAGTTGAGTCTACACACCATTGCCAGTCATTTATAAGAAGTTCAAATCACCTCCTCCCAAATTCTCTTATAACTTTGATGTGTCTCACAATGCTCTCATATCAAGGTAAGACTCCACCTATGCACTTTGGCCCTTGCTCTTGAGACATTTGTTTGTTTGTTTGTTTGGTCGGTTGGTTGAGTATTTTTGCTTTTGTTTTGGATTTTGACACAGGGTTTATCTGTGGAGGCCTGGCTATCCTAGAAGTCACTCTCTTGATAGTGCTGGCCTAAAACTCAAAAAGATTTGCATGTCTCTGCCTCTTGTGCACTTGGATTAAAGACCTGAACCACCACTCCCTGATCTTACATTGGTTTTTATGAAAGGTGTATATCTGCTTCTGTGAGTGTGAGTGTGTGTGTGTGTGTGTGAGTGTGTGTGTGTGTGTGTGTGTGTGTGTGATGAATTCATGTGATCTTTTTTATTTGAAATACTATTTCCCTTATCTTTTAGTCAACTTCTACTAGATCAAAAATTATATCATGATTATATCATGATTATAGTTTTTTATTTTGTTTCTCTTTAATAAAAACCTATTTCTAAAGTTATAATATTAAATTATAATAAAATATAGAAACAGAATCTTATAAATAAACACTTCAATGTCTATAAATTATCAGGTTATAGGATATAGTCTAAACAAAACAGAAGATTTAAAAATTTGGTTTAAAAATACTCTGGATGACATGATTAGTTATACTCAACATATATGACATTAAAATGTCTTTGTGAACTTGATTGTACACTAAACATGTGCCAAAAAAAATGTACTGAGCCAGCTACTTTTCATAAAAATTCAAATTGAGAATTTAAGATATCAATGTAGTAAAAAACAGTTGTTTTTAAAACAATATTTACATCACTAGCAACTTACTAAGACAACAATTTTTATATTCATAATAGAAACTTTTACTGTCTATAGTATGTTAGTTTAGATATTCAAATTCTTTCCAAAAGCAAAAAAGAAATTCCACAAATGGACAAATGACATATTAAGGCAAGACATAAGAGCATATTCAAGTGGCTAAATATACAGGAAAATAGAAGATGTAAAAACATTAAAGTAATTAGTTAAGCAAAAATTTAGTAAGAAGAAAAATATTTGCATCCATCAGGCTAAGGTGTTAAATTGTGATAGGATTTATTGTATGAAGTGTGGAAAGATTATGAAATCACATTTTTAAAGAAAAAGAGCTTGCTTTTAGCACATCAAAAGTAATCTTGAGATATTTATTTAAATACAGCATTGAAAACCAGCCACATGGCTAGGTGGATCAAAGGTGTTAACAGTGCCAACATGTCCACTTAAGTTAGATTGCTGGGACACTGTTATACAATATACATGGCCTGTGTACACAATAATAAATTTTTAATGTTTATAAATAACAAAACTCAAACATATATCAAAATAACACATCTACCCTTGAGAATATATTCCATACTAATGAGGAAGATAATTCAGAGTGTAAATATACAATGATACAACTTTCTGATTATACCATAAACAATTAGTTATAATGTAAACATTAGTTATAGGCAGTAATCAAAGCACTCCTTCTGTCTCCACACCAGGATTACATATTAGGAATCCAGTTAAAGAATGATCTACAAAAATATAATTTGGAGAATCCTCCAAAAGACTATTGTTAAGAAAAAAGCATAACATAATGAAGAACAATCCCACTGGAATAGCAACAATAACAGAACAGCATATTTGTGTGTGTGTGTGTGTGTGTGTGTGTGTGTGTGTGTGTTTGTGTGTGTGTGTGTATACAAAGAGATAATGATAATATACAATATTTTATATGTGAATAGGAAGAATTAAAATCATAAAAAGTACATTTAGCAGGAATTTCTAGGATTGAAGATATGGAAAAAGGATATGTAGAAGCAAGTTAAAAGCAAAGAAAATATAAATTTCTTATTAAACTTGAGTAAACAAATCTTTTACCTTTTTAAAACCATTTCTTTGAAAATTTTGCATGATGTACTTGGATCAGAGTCTGCTCCCAACTCTTCCTAGATCCATGTTCCCCTCTATACCCACCTATCTTCATGTTTTGTTGTTTTTAAGTTCCTTGCATCCAATCTATACTGCTCATAAGCTCTTGAACGTATGACCTCCAGTAGAGAATAGTTAACCTGCCAGGGGACATACCCCTAATGAGAACTGGTATTCTCTCTCCCAGTTTCCCAAAGGTCCTGGGATAACAGTGAAATTTAATGCCCATCACTTCTCTCCATGCTGGGATTCTCTGTGTAGCGCTTGTAGGGGTCTTATTTGCATTGTCAAAAACCACTGAACATAAACAAATACACACAGATAAATTAGGCTGTTAGCAAGTCAATAGTTTGCTTTCCACAAACTGATGGCTAGAAGGTCGACATTGCGGAAGGCAAAACTTACACAACTCAGTGAACCTGAAGATGTTCAACTGGCGTCTACATAGAAGCTTCAGCCTTATATCCTAGTATATTTGGCACAGGAAGGCACTCGGCACAACCAAAAGAGTAAAGTAAACACAAAGTAAACCAGAAAACCATCAGTCTGCAATGCTGTCCTGTCTGCAAGATATGCAAAGCAATTGCAACACTAATCTGGTGGAGGTAGGCTACCACAAAATTTGATCGGGGCACCCAAGATCAAGTTCTCATCACAAAGGAGATTTACTTGACCCAAAGGGGCAAAACCTCTTTTAATGATGGTTTTTAAATGCTTTAACATCCCTTCTAGCCTACCACTCACCAAAGATAGTGGAAAGAAAGGTTATTAGGATAGAGGTAAAGTGGACCTGTTTAGAAATTTTTCTTTGGAGCAAATACCATCTGTATTATCAGGCTACAGCAGCAGCATCTTAATGCACTAACAAACACTTCATGAATATACCAGCTGTCCAGTTCACTTGTGTGGGAAGAGCTGCAGTGGTGACACAACCAAGCAGGAAGAGGCAGGCCTCACTCAAATCAGCAGGAATAAGCAGGAAGAATTAGGATCAACAAGAACACCAGAAGTTCGCTGCCATACCTCTCTTCACCTGTGCTTGCTTCTTTTATTTTTATAATTATTCCTTAATCTTCTCTTACAGTCTAGTCGTTATCCCCCTCCAAGTCTACACTCTGACAGTTCCTCATCCTATTCCCCTTTCCCTGTCTTCAAGAGGATGTCCCCACCCCCTCCAGATCCACCAGACCTCTTCACTCCCTGGGGCCTCAAGTCTCTCTAGGGATAGGTGCACCTTCTCTCCCTGAGGCCAGACCAGGCAGTCCTGTGCTATATATGTTTCAGAGGGTTCATATTAGCAAGTGTATGCTGTTTGGTTGGTGGCTCAGTGTCTGAGACATCTCAAGATTTGAGGTTACTTGAGACAGCTTGTCTTCCTATGGGGTCAAATTCTACCACAGGGGTCCCCAGCTTCTGTCCGTTGGTTGGGTGTAAGTATCTGCATCTGACTCTTTCAGTTGCTCATTGGGCCTCTTGTAGGACAGCCATGCTGGGCTCCTGTCTGTGAGCACACCATAGATAGCATCAGCAATACTGTCTGGCCTTGGAGCCTCCCTTTGAGCTTGATCCCAAAAGGGCAAAACAATGGACTTCCTTTCCCTCAGTCACTTCTCCATTTTTGTCCCTGCAGTTCTTATAGACAGGAACAATTCTGGGTCAGAGTTTTTGACTGTGAAATGGCAACCCCATCCTTCCATTTGATGCCCTGTCTTTCTTCTGGAGGTGGACTCTCCAAGTTCCCTCTCCATACTGTTGAGCATTTCATCTAAGGTTCCTCTCTTTGACTCTTGAGATTGTTTCACCTCCCAGGTCTCCGGTACATGCTAAAGGGTCCTCCCACCTCCTACCTCCTAAGGTTCACTGTTTCCATTCTTTCTGCTAGCCCTCACAGCTTCAATCCTTTTCTCTGACCTAATGCCTGATCATGTTCCCCTCTTCCAGTCCCTGTCCCACTTCCCACCCACTTCCTTTCTCTCTCCCTCATTGTGATTGCTTTCTTCTTCCTTCCAAGTAGGATTGAGGCATTCTCACTTGGGCCCTTTGACTTGTTAACTTTTTTGAGTTCTGTGGAGTGTATCCTGGGTATTCTGCACTTTTTTGTCTAGTATTCACTTATTAGTGAGTACATACCATGTGTGTCCTTTTCAGTCTGAGTTACCTCACTCAGGATGATATTTTCTAGTTCCATCCATTTGCCTGCAAAACCCTGGATGTCCTCATTCTTAATATCTGAGTAGTATTCCATTTTGTAAATGAACCACGTTACCACACTTTCTATATCTATTCTTCTGTTTGGGGACATCTGGGCTATTTTCAGCTTCTGGCTATCACAACCAAGGCTGCTATGAACATAGTGTAACAGGTGTCTCTGTGGCATGGTGAGGCATCTTTTGGGTATATTCCCAAGACAGGTATTGCTGGGTCTTCAGGTAGATCTATTTCCAATTCTATTGTTGAAGGAACCTCCAGGCTAATATCTAAAATATATAAATAACTCAAGAAGCTATCCCCCAAAAGACCAAACAACCCAATCAGAAAATGAGGTATAGAACTAAAAGAATTCACAAAAGAGGAAACTCAAATGGCCAAAAAGCACTTAAAGAAATGTTCAAAGTCCTTAGTCTTCAGGGAAATGCAAATCAAAATGACCTTACACCAATTAGAATGGCTAAAAATCAAAAACTCTGGTGACAGCACGTGTTGTTGAGAATGTGAAGAAAGAGGAACACTTCTCCATTGCTGGTGGGAAATATTCCTTTTTATGTCTGCCTGAATGAAACATCCTCTCACCTGTGTCTGCTTCAGGAAAATACTCCTTCACATGTTTGCCTTTGCAAAACCCAACCAACATATCTGACTTTCCAAAAAACCCTAAAGTTTCCACTTCAAGGACCAGTGAGTTTTAACACTGAAATTCAACATATTTTCAAAAAATAGCTAGTATCAATATTTCTCAAATTATTCCAGAAAATAGAATTAGAAAGAGCATTGACCAATCCGCTTGACACACAAACTGCATAAAAACACCACAAAGAAGGCAAAATAAATACTATTTTCTGTGATGAAGTTTTATGAAATTATACTCTGTTAAATATTTGCAAACCATTTCTAAGAACAAATCTGAAAGATTATCCAGCATAATCAAGTAGGCTTCATTACAGAGATACAGGACTGATACAACATATGAAAGACAATAAATGTGACCCAGTGAAAGGCAAAAACCACATGATCATCTCATTAGATACAGAAAATAATTTTACAAAATTCATCATCCCTTCAAGTCCTAGAGAGTTTATGAATACAAGAAATATACTTATATATAATAAAAGGGGTCTACAGGAAGCCTATCCCAACATCAAATTGTATAGAAAGAAACTCAAAGCAATTCCACTAAAATCAAGAGCAAGAAAAGGTTGACCCCTGTCTCCATATCTATTCAATATAGAACTTGAAATCTTAGCTAAAACAATGGGAAAACTGAATGAGATCAAGGGAATACAAGTTGGCAAGGAAGAAGCAAAATAGTATTTGCAGATAATATGAGAATATATATCAGAGACTTTAAAAATTCCACTGTGGAACTCCTCTAGCAGAAATACACTTTTTGCAAAGTAACTGGATGAAAAGTTAACTCACAAAAATTAGTAGCATTCATAGCTATATGCAACTGAAAATTTGACTAAAGAAGAAATCATGGAAACACCTTTCACAAATATCTCAAATAATATAAACTATCTTGGAGCAACTCTGAACAAGTAAGTCAATAACTCATGTAGAAAAACCTTTAAAATGAGAAGAAAGAAATTTTTGAATGAGCTAGTAGAAGATGAAAAGATTGACCATGCTCATGGATAAGTAGAGTTATCAGAAGAAAAATGCCCCTACTATCAAAAGCAACCTACAGACTTCACAGACCACAAAAACTCAGGATAGCAAAAATACTCTTGAACAACAAATGAACTGATAGATGTCCTGCCATTCCTGATTTTTAAGTTGGTGTACAAAGCTTTAGCAATAAAATCTGCATGGAATTGGAATAAATACAGAAAAACTGATCAATGGAATGGAACGGAACACCAACACACGTAATTTTTTATGAAGAACCCAGAAATACACTTTGGCAAAAATGCAGCATCTTCAACAACTGGTGCTTGTCTAACTGGATATCTACATGTAGAAGAATACAAATAGATACATACTTCTCACCTTGCACAAAACTCATATCCAGTGAATCAAACACTTCAACATAAAACAAGATGCACTGAACCTAAAAGAGGAGACAGTGAGAAATAATGTTGAACACAGTGGCACGATAAATGGCTTTCTGAACAGAACACCCTTAGCACAGTCACTAAGATCAACAGTTAATCAATGAGACCTCAGGAAAGTGAAACATTTCTGTACGGCAAAGAACTTTGTCAAGTGGCAGGCTACAGAATGGCAAAAGCTTTTTACCAACTTCTCCTTCAATAGGGGACTAATATCCAAAATATATAAATAACTCAAAAAAGTAACCCCTCCAAAAAATATTCAATTTAAAATTGGGTGCATATCTCAAAATAGAATTCTCAATACAGAAAACTCAGCCATCAGAGCAATGCAAATCAAAACTACTTTGAGATTTCATCTTAGACCTGGAAAAATGGCCAAGATCAAAAATACAAGTAACAACTTATGCTGGCACGGATGTGGAGCTTCTAAACAGAACACACCACAATTTCATGTGGAATAGAAAATTGTAGAACAGTTACACAAATCAGTGTGGCAGTACCTCAGAAGACTTGGAATTGATATACTCCAAGATCCAGCTACACCATTCTTGGGCATACCCAAGATTACCCAAAGGATGCTCCATCCTATCACAGAGACACATGCTCTACCACATTCATTTCTCATCTATTCATAATAACCCAAAACTATAAACAACTCAATATCCTTCAACAGAAGAATGTATTTAAAAAAACTGTTGTACATTTACACAATGAGGTATTACTCAGCTGTTAAAAAAAAAATTACCTTCATGAATTTACAAGGAAATGAGTAGAACTAGAAAAAAATCATACTGAGTGAAGTAACCCAGACCCATAAAGATAAATATGGCATGTTTTCACTTGTATGTGTATATTAGCCATTAAATAAATGATAGCCAGGCTACAATCTGTAGACTCACAAAAGTTAGAAATAGAGGAGGGTCTAGGGAGGACACAAGGATCTCCCTGGGAAGAAAACATAGAGTAGCTGATGGACTGGGTTGTGCATGGGAACAGGATGTAGGATAGATATACAGAACAGAAGATACAGTAGAGGGAGAAAATGAGGGGAAAGATGGATAGAAATGGACATTTGAGGGTTAATTTAGTGCAGTGGAAATTTCCTAAAATATATGAAGGCGATCCTAATGAAGTCTTCTATTAATGGGTATTATGGTTTCTCATTTGGACATATCGTGATACCAAAGAGACTCCTAGTAGCAGGACTGGCTTGCATTCAATTAAAATACTAGTCAAAGGAGTCACATGAAAGTCCCCAAACAACTAAATTTATTTCAAAGACAGTGGGTTGCTCTCTGCAAAATGACAACAGAACCCATTGCCTCGGACTACAGTCACACTAGTCATTGAATATAGAGAAGTAGAGCTTATGCCTACATGGAGCCTTCACCCCTACATTCTAGTGTCTTTGCTGTAGGAAGATATTCTGCAGGCTGACAAAAGAGGCATGTAAATGCCAACCTAGCCACACAACCTTTGACCTACAATCTGTCCTGCCATAAAGTCATAAAAGAGCAGCTGTGGGCAAGAACTTGTGGAAGTAGCTGACCAATGTCAGATGTGACTTAAGACCCACTCCATGAGACAAAACCCATATCTGACACTGCTTAAGTGACCAGGTCTTCTGCCTATATATTCTACCTTTTATCTTAGTAACCTGAGGGGACTTCTGAGTATGAATGAATGGTTTTCTTATTCTCATACATTAACTTAGGGATCTTTTCCTTCCTTTGAGTTCTATTGTCCAAGTTCAGTGTGATGGATTTTGCTTTATCATTTTATATTCTATTTTGTGATGTTTGTTTGTTATCTCTTAAAAGCCTGTGCAGAGGAACTGGGTGGAGTAAAGGACAGGAAACTATAATCAAGTCACATTGTACAAGGAAAAAATCCATTTTCAATAAAGGGGGAAAAGAATTAAATATATTTATTTACTATTTAAATATATTCTATTTTAATTTTTGAATATTTGGTGGTTGTGACTTGAGATGCTATTTTTTTAATTGTACATTGTGAGAATGTGCTCTAGTATATTCCTTATTGTGAAATGTCAAGAGTTGGATCATAAGATCATTCAAATTAATATTTACATGTTTTACATCATCAAGATAAAAAATATTTCTTACACTGGTTGGAAATATGTCATGGTACAAGAAATCCACTATCCTCAGTGCCAGACTTTAACACAGATGATCTGTGCAAGCCCATATGGAAGATAACAGAAAGTGAAGCATCAGAGCTTGAAAGAAAGGAAGACTACACTATGGGAAATGCCATAAAATGTTTAGAAGGCAAACATAAACACAAGTCACATGGGTAGAGAAGTGCTCAGCAGTCTCTTCCTCACCGTCCTACAATTGCATGTGCATGCCATGCTAGCCACTATGGAGAGTCTGCTAAGATTTTAGAACCTGATATTTTATAATATGTGTTCTTACATCCCGATTAGCTTGAAACTCCTCAGAGGAACATCTAAATAATGAAGAAAAAAGGCTCATCAGATTTGGATATTCCTGGAAGTAAAACATTTGTAAATAATCAGATCTCTTCCAGAAATTTAGTTTCAACCAAGACTAAGCTGTTTTTCATATCTTAGGGTAAATTATTTCCATAAATCTATTAACTCTAATTAATCATTAAGGCATTAGTACTTGAACATCCTAAGCTTTTTTTTTCTTGTTAGTAAAATGAAAAATAACTACACTTTCATGGCTTTATTGTGCAAATGAGACAGGACATAGAAAGAAGCAGTCCAGTGCTGGGTACATCACATTCTGTCATTCCCATCAGTAGCCTGACTCACACTGCCACAGCCCTGCTTAAGTCTGAGGAGCAGATGATTTCTCCTTTCAATATCGCTCTTGTTTCTTTGGTTCCACCTTACACTCCTACCTTTTTGTATATTTCTTCTTAATCAAAGCTTTATTAAAGGGACTTGCAGATATAGCTCAAGTGGCACAGTGCTTGCCTATCATGCAAAGAAGCCTGGTTCCATTTCTAGCTCTGCATAAAGCAGCTGTGGTAGCACACACCTACAGTCTTAGTACTAAATTGAGGCAGGAGGTTCAGAGGTTCAAGGTCATTCTTGGCTGAACGCAAGATGAGTTCCAGACCAGCAAGGCTATACGAGACCCTATCTTAATATTAAAATAAATTTAAAAGTCTACGTTCTGCTTTGTTCTACTTAGTAAAAATGTCTGTTGATAATTCACAGCATTGATTATTGAAAAAATTTTCACATACCATAAGAGCTAAATAACTTTTATATTACCTTTTCCCATTATTATGTATTCTAACCCACATATGGCTTATGTTGGATACTTTTAAAATGAGGTCAATTTATAGAACGTTTATTTAATATGGACAGCACCAAAAGATCACCTGCTAATTCCTTAGATGTTTATTTCAATCTCTTTTTTACTGTTTCATAATTGCATACATGTATAGGGTGGGCTGTGACCTAACCAACCCTCTATTATCTCTCCTCTAATCTCTCTTAAGCTCCTACTTTTTTGTTCCCTGCTTTATGGTTTGTTTCAAATCCACAGAACGCATTTAGTTCTGTCTGTAGGCTTATGAGTGTTAGACCATCTCCAAGATGATTGGCAGACTCTGAGAGACCACGACTCTGAAGAAAACTGACTCTTTTTTTCCTAGCATCCGTCAGTTGATGGAAGGTCCGTAGCTATGGTGAGTCCTTAGAGTTTAAGTTAACACTGACTGTGTGGCAAGCACATTCATAGGACTTTGTGGATATTATACAAAGCTTTGTCGTCGTTACAATCATGTAAATGTTTCCTGTCATCAACACCACTGTCATTTCTGTTTTGAAGTTGTGTATACACTTTTCTCAAAATGCACAAGAATAGACCGAATGGACACTCAAAACCTCCATATGGACCTGAAATTATCCACTTTCAAGAAGTCCCACAAAGCTATCAACTGACTTGTCTGCTCATTTTCTGAAACTTTTCTGAAGATTGTAGAACAACTCTGAGAATTCCTGAATCAATCTTCAAAATAATGTCTCCTATCTTGCCAAGTGCCTGCTTTCTCAGAATAGCTAATGGTGCCCATTACAGCAGCAGAGACAGAGGCAGCCTGCAGTAAATCTTTTCCTTTTTCAGTTGGTTCTGGTTTAGGAAGATTTACTTTTATAACTGTGTGGTGATTTCTACCTTATCAACCTCTATTCCTTTAATATCTTCTCGCCAACCTATTCTACAGCCTCTTGAGGTAATAACAGGTCCTAAGAGTCAGAACCAGGCAAGCTTTCTTTGTAGCTATCAATGTGCTTGATTTTGACAAATTACTTTTATTGTCTTAGCTGCTGTAGAATATCCTTGATTTTACTTTGGAAAGTTTTCACGATGTGAAATTAAAGTGATTTTTCTTTTGGCTGTAAATCTAATTCCCTTACTGTTTCATTTGTTTATATCAATTCAACTCTCTTGCTTTTACAGTGTAAATCCAGGGGCCATATGTCACCCAAAGGTAATTCTGACTCCAGAATTTAAGCTGAAACTGATGTTTTACTCTCTAGGTCGCAGCACTTCATGTAGAAACACAGGTCAGTGAAAAGGGTTAGGATGCAATGAAAACAGGCTTCTCACAGCTGGAAGTACAGTTAAGGGTTTTAATTTCTCCTCCTTTCAAGTATTTTTTTTCAGCATGTCACTGAAAATAAGAGATGGAAAATGGCCAGGTACAGTGGTGCACTCCTGTGATTATAGCACCCCAGCGAATTCTAAAGTAGAAGTCAACCTGGTATAGATAGCAAGACATTCTCAGAATGGTGGGCAGAAGAAAAGGAGCAAAGGAACCAGACAAGATGCTCTCAATGAGCGAACATGCACAGCCTGATCCGGTGCACTGCAGCTTTTCACTGTGTTTTCTGCTTCCTCATCTGGGTAACTGGTCCTTCTCTTTCAGACTTCTGCAGGGCCTGGCAGTAGCAAGGTATTCAAAAGTACTTTTGAAGAAATGAGATCTACTTATGCAGACAAATTCACAAGAATGTGATTGTATGCAAACAACTTTAATATAATATAACAACCCACATTTTAACATTTCTTTATCCTGAAAATAAAATGTCTGTTAATCACTTCATACTTTAAACAAATAAAAATTGTAAATTTAACAACAGCATCATTTATTCTAAGTACTTATTATTTTTAAAATATTGACTTTTTCTCCTCACTTTATATACATATGTAAAACTAAATAGAATTTTTTATAAGTGAACAGTTCAATAAGTATTTACTGAAAAGCTGCATATACTAGTTCACTTTTTCTACTTTCACTTGCGTGAGGGGAATAGACATTTTTCCAGTATATCTCAACAAGTAAAACTTTGCATTCATTACATTATCAAAATTAATAGTGGCCTTCTTATAACATTGAATCATGTTAGTTGCTTAAACAAAATGAATTGTGGAGATGAATAGAGGTGTAGTGGTGAAGCACAATGCCTTCTCATCCACAGGACTTTGTTCAATTCCAACGCACACACAGAGGCTCATAACCATCTGTAACTCAGGTCCCAGGGTATCTTTTCTGGTCTCTGCTGGCACTTCATGGAAGTCACATATTCAGCAAGCACTCATGCACATAAAGTAAAATCTAAAAGACAACAAGAAGCTAGATCATAGAGCTAAGACCTCTCTCCCAGCAACTAACAAAGTGTTAGCATCCCAGTAAATTCTGCTTTTACAAGAAAAAAAAATCTGAAAATTAAACTGCATGTTATTAGATCTCATGATGCTTTTTGAAAAAAAAATATTTTTCTACTCAGGCATCTCAACATTTTCTTTTTCCAAAACTAAACCAAAATAAAAAATAAAATAAATAAAATTCTTTCATAAAACTGAATAAGTAAATAATCTTTCCTATAGTTTTACTGTACTATATATAAAATTCCTTCTAAATTAGGAGCAGAAGAGACCTCTATGGTTTCCTTTTGTATGTAAATTTGAAAATTGGGTGATAATTTTTAATGATACTTAAGGAAAACATGTAAGAAAATCTTTCTAAATTTGGAAGAGTTCTATGGGAAATTGTTTGCTGAAGATAAAAACTACCCTACATTTTTCTTTCATTCCTGATTCACTTCTTTCACCGAACACTTTTACTTAGTTCTTTGAATTTGATTCTTTGATTCTACACTCTCTGTGAGTTTCAATAAGCCAGTAACACCAAGCCCAAGCGAGTGTTTTGGTCTAAATCCAAAGGAGTTGTATGATAGCTTAAGAAATTAGTTGACTTTTAGTGGACTCTCTGGCCTCGATATGATTGTAATATTAATTGGAGTCACAATTTGAGTTGTGTCCAGATTATTGACACATGGAAACAACCACAGCATAATAAAGGACAGGATAACCTGCTACCTCTCCTCCTTTACTAGGCTGTAAGATCTCATGGAATGACACTATAATTACATGGAAAGTAATTGTCATATATTTGCCAAGAAATTACATGGTTGACAGTACTCTGAAAATTGTTCTGCATTTCTAGTGCCAGCAGCTATGTTAGCAAAAAATTGAAATTAGAAACAACCACAGGTGGTGCTTTCTCTTCGTTTAGAAAACTATTTCATTTAAGAAGTAAAATTTAATTTACAAGTAAATATTATAAAACTAAAAAAAAAATGGAATGACTTAGAAACGTTCCTAATGCTCATTGTTATTTTGGTATAATGCTGGCTTTATGGAATAAGCAAAGTCATTTGCTACATCTTAAGCTAATTGTGTATCATATTGCTCAAGTTGCAGGACAATAAAGCCATCTTGACAATGTTATTTCTTGCAAACAAATGAATACTGAGAGTTCACCAGGGCAAAAAAGAAACAACTGTATTTTCTACAGCTCATAACTTTTTCCAGATAATAATATGAAAGCAATTTCTTATGAATTATAACAGCTGATATTATAAGAAATGAATAGTTTTGTACTGATTCGACGTAAGTTTCAAATGCTCTAATGTGAAGTTTTCATTCTCACATCAATTGTAACATAAATTAAGACACATTAAAAGACAAAACCACCTCTTGCATCCAGCTCACAAACTACCAAGATTTAAAAATTGCTAAAGTCTTAGTTGTCAAGAAAATTGAATTACTGATCACAGGTTGTATATAAATTAATCACAATTTATCTCATATTTTGCTAAATATATCTGGCCTATTCATACAATTGAACATTACTCTAAAATTATCCACCTGAATAGTCTTAGAACCAAAAAGATTCATTTAAATATGTAAGAACACGTTTCAAAATAAGATAATAAAATGCACTCTCCTTTTGTAGTAAATAATTAATCTCAGTTAGGGGTATCTGCTCAGTGTCTTGATTATTCAGTTCCTAGATAAAAGCTACACAACATTTATATTTATGATAAGCACTTAAAGCACTAGAGCTAGGCAAATATCTAACCCTCTAAACTATTAAAATTTACTTTCCCATCAATAACTCTAAGTTATATCTTGCTGTGTTTCATCTATGCAGCTCTTCACTTCAATTGGCCAGCCCTCATGGCGAAATTTTCATGACTCATCCCATGATGTCTTCTCTCTCCGCTTTCTTCTTTCCCGTTGTGATCTTCCTCAGCCCTGGAAACTCCACCTACCTCTCTTCTCCCCAAATACGCTGTCAGCATCTTTAGTCAACCAATAGTTTTAAATTAAGGATTAAGGACACATAGTATTACTTTGTGTAGGATAAGATTTTCTTGTACTTGAGACAACCAGGGCCAGTATTTAGCACTACAATACATAGCAACAGACCCATTATCAATACTCTGCAGCCAGTGTATTCAATTAAGGCAACCATTTGTAATATTACCTACATATTCATGTATTTTTATGATAGTTAAGTCTAAACACAGAATTGTGGCATCCAAAGAAGACACATATTATTAAAATTATTAAATACTCATCTCAATTTTTTTTTTACAATACATTAGAGAAATGACTTTTACTACAAAATATAAGATTCTTCTGCATTGTACTCAGAGGCTAAAACAATGTTACAGTTAGGAATATTATTTATGCAACTTAACATGTGTTTAAAAAAATCAAAGAAAAAGAGAACATCATGTGTGTAAAAGGCTATGTCAAATCATTATTCCTGATGATTACAAACAGGAAGCATTGTAGAGTAGTATCGAAACTGGGGAAGTAGAAAAGTTTAAACAGACACAGATTACCATCAACCAATAATAGAGGGTATTTTTGTACCCTACTTTCTCCACTAGATGAGCCATCTCTACAAAAACTGGTGAAACACGTGAATTAAATACAGACTTACAGGCACACATGCACACGAACACACACACACACACACACACATACACACACGCGTGCTCATGCAAACATACACACTACAAATTTGAGCTCATTGTCAACCAATATCTTGTAATCCAGTATCAAACAGGAGGTATTTAGCTCACAAAAGCTCCAGACTAAGAAGAGATTCATCCCAGTTTTACGATTTAGGCTTCAAATTCAATCTGTTTTTGTATTTCCTCCTGCCCTGTTCTCTGTAACCTTAACTTCATGTCTCAGTCACTTTTATTCCCTCTCTGTCTCCTACTTTCTATTTTCCACCAGTGAATCCCACAGCAGCATGATGCTGGCACCATGACATTAAATTTCTTAGATTCAAGAACAGTGGGAAAAAAGTCTGTTCTTTAATGTGGTGGTTTGTATATACATGGCCCAAGAAGTGGCTCTATAAGGAGGTATGGCCTTTTTGGAGAAGGTGTGGCCTTGTTGTAGTAGGTGTGGCCTTGTTGCAGGAAGAGTGTCACTTTGGGGGTGGCCTTTGAGACCCTCCTCCTAGTCACTAGAGAATAAGTCTTTTTCTGGCTGCTTTCCAATCAAGATACCAGAACTCTCAGATCCTTCTGTAGTAATATGTCTGCCTGGATACTGCCATGCTTCCTGTCATGATGATACTGGACTGGACCTCAGAACCTGTAAACCAGCCCCAATTAAATTTTATCTCTTGTAAGAGTTGCCTGGGTCATGGTATCTCTCCACAGCAATGAAACCCTAACTAAGACAATTAGCTATTTCTCATTCTGTGAGATGCTTTAGTGCTTTGAACAGAAAGAACTATTTATAGTTTGAAAGAAGGTCTGGAAAGAAAAATAAAATTACACAAATCTAGAAAAATGTAGGGCAAAAATAAATATAAGGCATAAATGAAAAGCATGAGAAGTGCGTGCAGCAGGAAAACACAAGGCAACCCTACTTCACAGAGTCACACAGACATCTCACCTCATGCACATCCTATGCTCGTATCAGTCTTCTGGATTCAGCTACTACATGATCTTTTCGGTTGATCCTTTCACTCAAAATGTTACCAGGATCCAATTGTCATTACATAGTGCCAATTCTTTTTTAAAAAATACCTGATTAAAACTTGATTAATTTTCAAAGAGAAGTTCAGAACAGAAGGACAGACCCTGATCTGACTTATAGGTAGAATCTAAAAGTCTCAGCAAGTGAAGTGGGAATGACTATGGGTTGCAAGGGATAAAGAGGAAATGTAGAAGAAAGAGTTCAATATTTCTGTCAGTCTTGAGATATCAGGTTTAATATTCTATAGCACTACATGGTAGCCACAACTAATAACTCTCTCTCTCTACACACACACACACACACACACACATATATATTTCAGAACATAGTTTGAGTGAAAAGACTCCCATAGGCTCATAAAAAAGGCACTACTAATAGGAGGTGTGGTCTTGTTTGGAGTAGGTGTGGTCTTGTTGTTGTAGAAAGTGTGTCACTGGGAATAGGCTTTGAGGTTTCAAAATTGCTAGCAAAGCCCAGTGGCTCACTCTGTCTTCTTGCTGCCTTCAAATCCAGATGTAGAACTCTCAGCTACCTCTCCAGTAAGAAATCTGTCTGCCTGCAGCAGTGCTTCATGTCATTACAATAATGGACTAATCCTTTGGCCTCTAAGCCAGGTCCAATTAAATGTTTTTCTTTGTAAGAGTTGTCATGGTGATAGCATATCTTCATAAAAGAAACCATAACTAAGACAATATCCCTTACAATAGCAACACAATGCTAAGTTGATGAGCTGAAAATGTGGTAATTACTTTGAATTTTCCTGAAATTTTTTTTGTACCATTTCTTTCTTTGCTTATGTGCATCCTGTGACAGACATTTGAAGTGAAAGGACGGCTTTCAAGAGTTAGTTTTCCCCTTCCACCAAGTGTGTCCCAAAGATCTACCTTAGTTCCTTAGGCTTGGTGACAAGTACCTTTACCCACTGAGTCACCTCATGATCCCCTCTCTGCAATTCATATTTAAATGGGAAAATTACATTAGAATCCACAAATGTATACAATTATTATTTGACATTAAAATATGTTTATTTAAACTTTAAAAATTTAAAAACTTAATCACTCTGAAATTTTCAGCCCAGGGTGACAAATTTCAAAATCCAGCTATCTTGTGATGAAATGCCACATAAAACTTGGAGTTTTATTCAGACCTTCTCCCACTGGAATTCTGCCACAGAATTAGTCTCTAGTTATATTTACAGATCTCATGTATACAAATGAATTGACTTGCACTTCAATGCACACAATATAGAAGCTAACATTTATCATCACTTTGGGATGATAGCTGAGAAAATATTTACAAAATTTACCTTTTGTTTTCTCGGATTCGGATGGGGAGAATTCCATAGAAACCATGGTACACAAAAAAAAAAAAGCACAGCTATGATGCCACACAGTACCTTCAGAGTAACTCATTTGTCTGTTTGAAGTTTAAATGTGACATAATGAGATGCAGAGACCATAAAAGTGTTTCTCTCAAGCCAACTTCTGTCTCTCCTACATGTCTTTATGCTACTGGGGCATCACACTTTTACCCAAAGCTTCTCCTGTGATGAGTGGCTAGGGAGCCCCATAGTACAGTGCTCAACTTGGGATATCATAGAAGCAGTGTGTCCTAGTGAACAAAAGATACAGGAATCATAGGAATCTGTCATTCTAAGTACTTTATTCATGAGGATATGTGGGCAGGCTTTGCTCTTTGCACATCTATGTCTACCTCTCAATTTAAGTACTAGAGCTTCTAAAATATAATTACATTTTTAAAGATTTCTTCATTTTTGTTGCTTAAAAATATAAATGTTCTCAACAATATACTTACATACAAACTGATATGCCCTTAAAACATATTCCAATCTTCTTTGTTTATTTGAATGTATATATACACAGAAGCCAAATACACTTTTAAACTTCTGTTAATAAAAGATTGCTTTTATAATAAAAAATAATTTATCAATATCAATTGCTAAAAATGTTTATAAAAATTAAAATAATAATAAAAAGTATCTGGACATTCTTGTCTTCTGTTTTTCCCAAGTTGCAATTTGTTTTTCTCCTTACAGTATCCTTTAAATGACTCAAGTGTTTAATTTTGTTTTTTTTTAATTTTATATTAACATATTATAAGTTCATTGTTGTGTTTTTAACCAATATTTTTGAGACTTTCCTAAAGGCATAATGTATTCACATCATTTCCATGACTCTCTGTCCCCATCCAACTTCTCTTTTCTTCCCATTCAAACATATGACCTCTTATTTAATTACTGTTTCTTACACCCACAGACACACACACACACACACACACTCACGCACACGTGCATGCACGCACACACGATTTATAATTTATTTAGTGTTTCCAGAATGTATATGTGCTTAACCAGCCACCTGAGAGGCATTTAATGTAAAGGCACTTAATGCTCACTGGGAGATAAAGGGGGTGGGGGGAAGAGAGAGAGAGAGAGAGAGAGAGAGAGAGAGAGAGAGAGAGAGAGAGAGAGAGAAGAGAGATTCTTCTCCAAAAATTTATCTTTTTTTTTCTGACTGTGGTACTTCATAAATCTTGACTTTGTACTAGGCTTCATACATTTACTTACTAATTGATTTTTACTTGTTTTTATAGGATTTGGGTTTATATTTAGGTCTATGATCCATTTAGAGCAGAGTTTTTTGTTTTCTGTTTTGTTTTGTTTTTTCTTTGTCTGTGGGGCATGAATGTAAATTTTGGCCACATTTATGTCAAAATATTTGCAAACTGCTTATTTTTGAAAGTCTCATTTCTTCCACATGGCTCATTTTAGCTTGGTTAAAAATTAGTTTTGTTTATGGCTGGCCTAGGCAGTAGGGAAAGACCATGTTTCTTAAAATAGAAAATACTCATCACACATGCTCATGTAGTTCAATTTCCATTTTTTAAAAATCTGTCCACTGTTCATGTTTGCTGAACCAAAAGCAGTCTTGCTTGGTGCATTGCTTGGAGAATTTTGAAGATTCTGTCCGTCATTCATTGATTCCACCTACTCTTTTCTTCCTTTTTCTAATTTATGACAATTTTGGATTGCTTAGCCTTTAGTATGATTGTTTTTTATTTCCTTTTTTGATACTAGTATAAGAGCTTTACTATGAAATAGTTATTCTCAGAAACTTTGTTATTTGTATGGTTGGTTAAGTGCCCCCAATGGAAGCCTAAAGAAGAGATTTAAACATTGGGACATAAAGCATGGGTTCTTTCCCTCCCTCTCTTCCTCCCTCCCCTCTCCCTCACATTTTCCCTCCACATCCTGCGTGTGTGTGTGTGTGTGTGTGTGTGTATCACAGGCTGAATCATCCCATACCATGAACCAAAATATTCTTTCTTTTTACACTCATTGCCTTAGATAATTTTTTGAGTGATAGAATGGTAATATATGTTATCACAGATGATATTAAAAATGTAATGATTTTCTTTTAATTGTTTAATGATCTTTTAAGAAATTTAATTTTTATTTATATTTGCTTGGAATATTTTTTCAGCCTTTTTCTCCAAGATAGTATCTGTCTTTGTCACTGAGGTGTGTTTCTTGTATGCAACAAAATGCTGGATCCTGCTTGCATGCCCAGTCTGTTACTTTATGTCTTTTTATTGAGGAATTGAATATGTTGATATTGATAAATATTAAATACAAATGATTGGTAGTTCCTGTTAACTTTCTTGTTGTAGGTGGCGTTATGTATGTATATGAGAGTCTCTCCTTTTGGTTTTGTTATGAGATGATTACTTTCTTATTTTCTCTTTGGTGTAGGAACCCTCCTTGTATTGGGTGTTTTCCTTCTAGAATCTTCTGTAGGACTGAATTGGTAGATAAATACTGTTTCAATTTGATTTTGTCTTGGAATATTTTGGTTTCTCCATCTATGATGATTGAGAGTTTTGCAGGGTATAGTAACCTGGGCTAGCATTTCTGTTCTCTTAGTGTCTGTATGACATCTTCCCAGGGTCTTCTAGCTTTAGAGTCTCTATTGAGAAGTCATGTTTAATTCTGATAGGTCTGCCTTTATATGCTACTTGACCTTTTTCTCTTGCAGCTTTTAATATTCTTTCTTCTGTGTATTTAGTGTTTTGATTAATATGTGACGGGAGGCTTTCCTTTTCTGGTCCAATTTATTTGGTGTTGTATAGGCTTCTTGTGTATTTATGGCCATCTCTTTCTTTGGGTTGAGGAGGTTTTTTTCTATGATTTTGTTGAAGATATTTTCTTGTCCCTTTGACCTGGGAATCTTTGCTCTCTTCTATTGCTATTAGTCTTAGATTTTTACATTTTCCTTGTGTACTAGAATTCCTGGATGTTTTGGGTTAGGAGTTTTTATGTTCTATATTTTCAAGACCATTGTGTCAATATCTTCTAAGTTATCTTGTATGCCTGAGATTCTCTCTTCTATCCCTTGTATTCTGTTGTTGATGCTTTGCATCTGTCGCTCATGAACTCTTCCCTAGGTTTTCTGTTTGCAGAGTTGCCTCCATTTGTGATTTCTTTATTTTTTCTACTTTCATTTTTAGGTCTTTCACTGCTTTGTTCTATTCCTTCACCTGTTTGGTTGTGTTTTCCTGTATTTCTTTAAGGGTTGTTTCCTCTTTGGGAGTTTCTAGCTATTCACCTGTGTTTTCATGCATTACATTCAATGAGTTATTGATGTCCTCTTAAAGGACTCTGTTATCTTCATGAGACAGGATTTTGTGTCAGCATCATGGTTTTCAAGTATGTTGGGGTATCTAGGGCTTGCTATGATGGGAAAACTGGGTTCTGATGGTGGCAAAGTATATTGACTTCTTTTGCTTATGGTCTTATGCTTAGCTCTCACCATCTGGTTATCTCTGCTGTTAATTGGCCTGGGTGTCTCTGAAGCCTACCTCCTGTGTCCTGCTGCAGGGCTCCTGGGATACCTGTGACCATGGCTGCAGTAGATGTCCTAGGAGTCCTTCAGACTATGGGGTCTGTTCCCTGGGTGCAGTAGATCTCCTGGGAGGCCTTAATACTCTCTTCAGATGGGCAAACATGCTGATGATCTCTGTTGGTGGAAGGCACAGGCCACTACTCATTTATTTTTGCACTTTTAGATATCACAGCAAGAGTCTGCAGTTCATGGTACAATGACTCTTACTACTAATTTGATTTTGTTTGTTTGTTTTTGCAAACCAGTCATGTTTTCCTGGGATACTGACAAGAAAGGCATGGATGATTCAAAGCCAGCTGCAGCACTTTCAAGTCCCCAGCAATGCCACCAGCAGCCTCTCATCTGTGCCCTCATACCATACCAAGTGCTTATGTAACCTTTGTGAAACATTCCTCCCAAAAGGAGAAATAAGCCTGATCTAGTAAGGGTCTTGCACAGCTGATCACAGCTGCTCTCATCAGGATGGTAATGACCATGTCAAATCTGACAGAAACAGCCATCTAACACATTTTTTAAAATATCTGGGTCTAAAGTATCTAAAGGACATATTTTTAAGAGCCAAAAATAGTTGTGATCATAATTTATAGTGGCATAGATGGTAGTGACACATAAATCCACAGCCAACTAAGTAATCTTTTTCTTTTGCTTTTGAGATTTTACAGTTTCCTGATTACTACATGTAAGATGAAACTTGAACTGTTTGAAAAGCTACACTAGTCTACTACATCAGTGACAGTTATTTTTTTTCTTTCTGTTGCTATATTATTCTCAAAACCACAAATGTACTTGCTTGGCAATATAACTACTACAGAAGCAAATATTGAGCAAAAACTAGTAAAGATAAACAATAAAAAGCTACCAGATATACAGAAAGATTGATTCTCATTCACTACTGTGTTTTCAAGTGCCAAGTATTAAATCCAAAAGAGGCAAGAATTTTGCTTATATTCCAGCTTTGGCTACTTCTAAAAAAAAAAATCAAACAAACAAACAAAATCTATTTCATATTTGGGAGACATCTTTTCCCATTCTCTATTGAACATAGAGCAGGTATAGGGTAGCCTCCTTTGGGCATTTTTAGTATGTGAGTTTCTGTGAAATGGTACCTCTCTGTTTCTGTTTTATATTTACCTAGTGAATAATAATTATAAATTATGTATAGCCTACTTTCATATTCTTATTATGCTTATCTATATTTTCTTTGAAGAAATATCTCTATAAAACTTTGCTTATTTATTGATTGAATTGTTTAAATTTTACTGAAGCACTGAAGGGATTCTTTATGGCTATGTGACATATCTTTTGTCAGATACATGAATTTAAATAAAAATTCTGCATAAAAGAATCCTGCATAAAATGAAATTTGATAAGAATTTTGTTAAATCTATAGCTCAACTTAACTGCTATCAATTATATAACTCTCTTTGAAGTCAGAAATATAGAAAATTTATAATGCATTTATGTTGTGGGAGACATTTGAAAAGGTAGCGGACACTTGGCTGCCAGCTCTAAGTTCCCACACTAACGGTGGCACCCATAGCACAAAGATGTCCACCAGCTCCCAGTTTTGGTGTCATGTTGACAGAATTGAGCATTACTAGTAGAATACCTTGGCCCAGCTGAGTGTTTTCATCTCAGAAGTCTCTATAGCAGGGCCAAGCTAACGCCACACCATGATTGTCCACCCCACGGTCATCCACCACACCATCCAACAACCAAGTAAATCAAAACTCTAGATGCTTAAAGATTAACCAAATGTATTTATATATCAGCAAATACTCAACACACAAGATGCCCACACAATTAGAATTGTTATCCCAATTATCTAACCCTGAAATGAATAACTACCTTAGATTGCTAGAGACATGAGCGTAACATCTGCCAACATCTCTCTTCTCTTCCTCTCTCCCTCTCTTCTCTTTCCTCCCAACTCCTAGCTCCATCTCCCTCTTCCCAGACCAATAACAGGGCTCTCCCTGCAAATACATTGGACTGGAAATTTCTACCACAACTTTACTCAATGATGTTTTATTTTTTAATATATATTTTTCCAGTTCTTCATTTAAAAGATAGCTATATTTATTACTTTTAAAAATATGACTACTTTTAATATTTCATTTGTATGGGTTGGTGCTAGTGTAATGAAATACAATTTATTTTTGTCTGTATTTATCTTATGTTCTTCTGTATTACAAAACTTAGTAATTATAACAGTTGTATGTGTGTATGTGTGTTCCTTATGATTAAATATACAAGATAAGTCATATGTAAATAAAGGTCATTTATACTGTTACTCACAATCCTGATGACTTCTATTCTCTTCTCCAATTTCCTAATTCATTATATTCTATACAAAATTAAAAAGACGTGAGAAAAAGGAGATACCTTTAGCATGTGCTGGATCAAAAGTAAAAAAAATTTTGTTTTCTGTAATTAATCGTGATATAAACTGTAGATTCCATACTGCTGGCCTCTACTATGTAGAAGATAATATCTTACATTTCTAGTTAATAAACTTGATTTCTTTTTTACATCATGATATAACTGTGTTACACCTCTGAAGGGATATGTATCCAAGGAATACCACAAAGTTACACCATGTAACAAATCTCACACAATAAATAGCTTTATTAGGAAGGAAGAACCCAGGAGAGTGCTACCTCTGCTCAGAAGAAAAATGGCAAAGAACTAACTAAAAGACAGGTTTATATACTTTGTGGGTGGGGAGGCTTTCCAGGGTAGAGAGTTCCAGGGTGAATATTTCCAGTATGGGACTGGTGAGATTTCAAGTCCTGAGTTTGGGTTCTTTACTCTGTAGACAGGGACTAGGACAGGCAGGTAAGGCAGTTAAAGTATTCTGTGGGTGGAACCTAGCAGTTAGCTGTCCTCAGAGTAGTGGCCTCACCACTCATGTACCTCAACGGGCTTACAATAATACTGGATTTTACAGTATTTTATGGATGTTTTGAAATGTGTTATAAATATTTTTCATAATTTTACTACGATATAGTAACTTTATGATTTCAGATCCAACAATACCTTGCATTGCTGAGATAATTTTAACTTGGCTGTGATACATAACTCTTTATACTTGGTGAGATTTAGTTCACTTTTATTTGAAGACTATTTGTGCATATTCTAATATTTGCAGAGGATGTTTTCTTGCAAAATTTAGAAGTCTTCTTTCTCCTTGATAACTTTGCCTATGTTTTGATCAGCATTACAATAGCACAAAAAGATAATAAAACATTCCTTCTTGTGTTTCTTATAAGCCTCTGTAAAGTCATATTGTTAATTTTGCTCTGACTGATAGAATTTACCAGTGACATCACCTAGATCCAAGATCTTCCTTATGAGCAGTTTTCAAATCACAATTTTACCTTTTCACATGATTTAGCACACTTCATATTTTTCAATTAAGAAAAGAAGCATGCAATTAAACTGTCTTTTACAGTTCCCTGAATAATTACTGTTTGACTAAGACAACCAAGTTTTTATTTGAATTCAAACTTATGCTTATCGATTTCATTCTGATGAACTTTTGGATTTCTGTAATGTATGCCTTTAAGAAACAAATTCAGTTTGTTCTTTCTGCTCTTGGTACAGCTTCTTTCACATTTGAAAGATGGCTCTCTTAATATCAGACTCTTTGTTTTTGGTTTATAGATTTATATGGCCTCCACTGTTTTGAATATAAATCAGCTATCAATCTTACTGTGATTTTTCCTTAGGCATAATGAATTGTTTTTATCTTATAGCTTTAAAAATATTAGCACACCCTTTGGTTTTCAACACATTACCATCAAAGTGTGAACATGAGTTGTTTTGTGCAAATATTATTATAATTGGAACTATCTTCTTGGGGAAAGATTTTAGCCATTGTCTCTTCAGTGCATTTTGTTTTTGTCTCATTCCTTTTTCTTATTCCCAATAAACATATATGGATAGATATAAGGAATGATCTGATCCAGTCTGTGACAATTATTATTTTCTGAACTCTTAATTTTTCACTCTTTCTTTTCCATTATCTGTGTTTCTTAATCTCTAATTACTGACCTCAACTTTTCTTATTCTCCTCTTGTTAAACTCAAATCTATAACTGAAGCATATAGTTTTGTCAAGGATAATGTTCTTTTATCAAATTCCAAAGTTTCTTTTTTATTTCTTTTTTTATTGGATATTTTCTTTATTTACATTTCAAATTTTACTTCCTTTCTCAGTTTCTCCCCCAGCCCCGGAAATCTCCTATTCCATTCGACTTCCCTCTGCCTCCACCCACCCACTCATGCCTCCCCACCCTCACACTCCCCTACAGTGGGGCATTGAGTTTTCACAGGACCAAAGGCCTCTTCTTCCATTGATGTCTGACAAAGTCATCCTCTGCTACATATGTGGCTGGAGCCATGGGTCTCTCCATGTGTATTCTTTGGTTGGTGGCTCAGTCCCTAGGAGCTCTGGGGGCTCTGGCTGGTTGATATTGTTGTTCTTCCTCTGGGGTTTATATAGCTGTCTCCTGAGAGGCTCTGCCAGAGCCTGACAAATGCAAAGGCAGATGCTCACAGCCAATCATTGGACTGAAGATGGAGTCTCCAATGAATGAGTTAGAGAAAGGATTGAAGGAGCTGAAGGGGTTTGCAAATCACAAATTTTCATTTGATTTCTTTTTTAATATTCTTGGCCTCCTGTTGGTGTCTTTTATCTCAGTGTATATTGTCTTTGTACTTCCCAAGATTAATCAGGTTTGAGAAATTGTGAGTTTCAGCACACGTAAAGTTACTTCTTTATAAGATATAACATGTTCTTGGGCCTAGAAGAGGCCTCAAAGGACAAAGCAATACTAGAGGAAACATGAGTACCTAATTTCATAAAACTAGAAACTAGGTAAAGCCAGCTTTAGTAGCAAGCATCTTTTATCCTCATGTACCTACAGAGAGATGAAAGGAAGGGGAGGCAGAAAAATCCTTGTACCTTCACAAACCAGTTAATCTTGCAAGTACTGAGAAACAAAGAGAATGACTTTAAACAACATGGAAGGAACCACAGTTGTACTCTGATCATCACCCATAGGAACACACACATACATACACGTCACACACCACACACATGTGAACTCACTCTCAAACTGCTGTATGAATTCATATTTTCCTGTGAATAAATAAAAGCAGATCTCAGACCTCATTAGAAAAATCTTTTTGTTAAGTGGACAGTGATTAATGAAGAAACTCACAAATGGTCTAAGCTCAGAGAAAAATCAACCATGGAGGACTTCGCCTCAAATGAGAAGCTTGTATCAATCCCTTTCCCAAAGATTTAGGGATTCAACTGAACAAGTAATGGAAAGATTGGTAGATCCAGAGGTCAGGAGAGAGGACGGTGAAAGAGTGTTTAATGAACATACTGCTTTCCTTAATTTACAGAAGATGGTATTGCCTGAACAAATCCTGTACAAGATCAAGTCATTCTACATTCTATCATGGACTTGGAAGCCCTAACACCCAAATGGGTAGATATGACTAGTTGGTGACATCGAACAAAGGAAGAGTTAGTTTAATTTAAGAGTTTGGCCATGGGCAGGTTGACCATGCTCCAGTGGATAGCCTCACACAGGAGTATATGGGCAGCACAAAAAAATAGTTGGTCTGTAATTTAAATTTAAATTTAAAAGAAAATGACAGGAAATTGCAAAGGGTATGGAAAGGTTAGGACAGGTCACAGAAAACAAAGGGGGATGTATGTGATCAAAATATATTTTCTTAGATTCTCCAATTTATTTTAAATGTTTGCAATAATTTGTGCTGTTACACATATATTTTACAAAATTAAAAATAATTTCAAGGCCGACACAGTCTTTACAACTTAGCCTATCTTATTTCATCATTATTTTCTACTATTCTAGGATCATTCCCTGAACTCTTGGGTCAGCTGTAATCAGCTCCTCCATTTGTCAAACTTGCCATGTGTTTATACATCTTTTGCTAATATAATTTTATCTTGAAATCCTAACTTCTTTTTAGAATATTACTGAGATAAATGTTTATATGCCATACAATTCAATTATGTGAATTAAATAATTAAATGTATTCATAGATAGATTCAACTGTCAACACAGACAGCTTGACATACTTTTATCACCATAAAGCAAACTCCTATGCTCTCTGTCTTTTACCCATTTTTGTCATTGCCCCTTAAACCCCGTCTGTATTATGATTCAGCCTTCTGCCTCTGAATCTTTGCCTGTTTAGAAGTTTTCTTACCAAATGGGTCATATAGTATGTGTGTAACAGGGTGTTTCCAGTATTGCCATATGACATAGATTAATTTGGGCTGTAAGAAAGAAGGAAGCTGACATAACATCATAGAGAACTGCAGCTAATTTCCATATATGTCTCTGAAAATGTTGAGAACCAGACTTCCAAATGAAGACTGTTATTTCCAATATAGGATTGATTTCTAGACCAACTGGATGATTGGTCCCCTTCAAGGGACCAAGGCCCTCCTCTCCCACTGATGCCCGACAAGTCTATCCTCCTCTACAAATACAGTTAGAGACATGGGTCTCTCCATGTTTGTTCCCAGACTAGCTGTTTAGACTCAGGAAGCTCTGAATGGCTGGTATTGTTGCTCTCCCTATGGGGCCACAAGCCCTTGTGTTAAAACTTTTCTTCAACAACATCAACATGTGGCAGCAAAGTATATGGCTTGAGCCTGAAAATGGAGCCCCATACACATTCATAAAATTAGCAAACTGGAAAGCCAAGAATGGGTAAAATTCTACACAGAGCCTTACCAACGTAAGACAGAAGTGCATTGCTTGTGTTAATGCATAGTCCATGATGGGTAAGGAAGGCATTCTTTTCAGAATGACCTAAGACAGGCTCAGTCTTGTTAATGAAATAAAAAAGAAGGAGAGACGGAGAGCCATTGGAGCTGCTTAGCAAGAAGCTGACATGGGCCAAGGAAAAGAAAATGGGCTGCTTGGCAAGAATATGACATTAGCCAAGGACAAGGAAATAGGCTTCAGGCAGGAATCTGAAATTAGGCTAGAACAAAGAAGTAATCTCAGTCACGAACCTAAATATTAGGATAGAACAAAGAAGTAATTTCAAACAGGAATCTAAATTTTAGGCTAGAACAAGGAAGTAGGCTTCAGACATAAAAATGACTTTGGGCTAGAACAGAGAAGTAGGCTCAGATACTTTGGTCATCCTGATAACCCCTTAGAAACAGTGTTCATGGGAGTGTTCACATAATTGGGTTTAATGCCTTGATTTTTCTTTGACTATTTGTATTTATTGTATTTCTTGTTCCTTAACTACTTGCATCTATTGAATTGCTAGACCCCCCAACCTAGAACTGACCTTAATACATGCATAAACGCAAAAAGGTGGAAGAGGGATGGACTAGGGGGTTCTAGGGAGGGGAAATGGTGAAAGGGAATGATATCTGTATTGTAAAGAAATAAAAAGTCCAATAAAAAATAAGGGGAAGAAAGAAGGAAGGAAGGAAGGAAGGAAGGAAGGAAGGAAGGAAGGAAGGAAGGAAGGAAGGAAGGAAGGAACAAAAGGAAGAAAGAAAGGAGGGAGCACTGATATATGGTACTAATGATGTATAACTCAAACTCTCATATGTCATTGCAAAGACTCAAACTTAATTTTCCTAAGAAACAGTCCTTGAAATCTCATAAATTTAATTATGTGGGCCCTGTGAATTCCTACTATTTCACCAGCAACAGGAACACACATAAATGCATATCATAAATCACATACGTATGAACTCACTATTCAAATTTGAAGAATATACTCTTGCACAATCATGTTTCACCATATATGTGAAAGATTTTATTTAATATCATTGTCTCATACAAATGAATTTGTATAAAAGACAACTCTACTTAGCCTAATTTGAAAACAAATTAATCAAGATTTGGCTTTTCAACTGGGATTCACAAGGTTATGGCTAGAAGACATCATAAAAATTCAATCCCTAGACCTTTCTCAGATCCAAATGATCACTCTGCTGAGAGAGAGAGCCAGGAACTGAGGTCCAAAGTGTTAGCCTTTACCAAAACAGTCCCAGATAATTAGCAGAGAGAACTGAAAGCTACTGGATATTTTTAAAGTAAACTTTATCCATCCTGTACTATACTCTCCTGTATATGTGATTCTATGATGCTACAGTCTTTAGGTTGTGGTTGCTAGCATTTACATGTATACAACTAATATTTGAATGTTACATATCAGCAAATGTAAGACAATGTTGATGTAACAAATACACTACATATCAATTTTAAAAAAGCAGAGATTTCTTGTAAGTATTTAACTACCTGAAATAAACCATTTTGTTAGTCCTTTAGCTAAACAGCATATGTTTCATTTATATTTAATGTATTATGTTTGTTACAATAGTGGTTAAACCTGATATCCCTCACTGAATACAATCACATCAAACTACTCAAAAAGTCATGTTGCAGGCAAGCCACTGAAATCTTTGGAATGTTGAAAGTTGTATCAAATATGAAAATAAATCACCAAAAACATTCTTCCCTAGTACTTCTCATCTATAGGAAAGATCATACAATTAGGTAAAATATTAAGTCAGGTATGGTGGTATATACCTTAGAGTCCAGCATTCAGGAGGCAGAGGCACACAGATCTCTGTGAGTCCAAGGTCAGCCTGAATTACAAAGTGAGTTTTAGGACATACAGGACAACAACAGAGAAACACTGTCTCAAAACAACAAAGCATCATCATAATCAACAAGAACAATAATAATAATAATAAATTAAAATATATTTTATGTTTTTGATAGATTTCAATGCAATGCAGAACTTTCTATCAAGATTTTTCATGTATTCTAAACATAATTGCATACTACGTATTTCGAAAACTGTATTTCAAAGGATGTTATGATACTAAAAATGAAATAAGTTTCCTAATATAAAACACCAGTAAAAACATCTGAGTGTCATAAATGAGCGTAAAATATTGTTTTGTATACATTAACTTATAAGAAAATTATATCTTATTCTTTTTTTGACTTCTTTTCTTGATTTTTTTAAAATAATTTATTTATTTTTTCTCAAATCGTAATTCATTCACACAGGGATTATAAACACAGAAAGGCAGGATGTGGGGAAGGGGATGACACTGGAGCGTGGGTGTTCAGGGGGAATACAGATATCTTTCAGAACCGGTTATCATCTGGGTGAAGGTTCAGGGGACAGGTTCTTATACTGACAGATTCCAAAGGGTTTTCTTTTCCTTGTTTGTTTAGGATATTTACACAGTGGTTGTTGTTGCTTTTTGCATCTAGGGCATGACTGACAAGAGAAGGAAGGAGGAATACTAAACATAGACTTAATTTTAAATAAATTTAATAAAGAAAGTTTAAAGAAAACAGACAGGGTGTACATTTGAATAGTAACATACAAAATAACTATCCTTTAAAAGTTCAGTGTCTATAACAACATACTAAGATTATTGTGTAACAAAATAGATAGATGTATTTGTCACAGTAGAGACACTCATTCTTCCTCTAAAAATAGATTATTCTATGTCACATAGACACAGAATAATCTCCATGCTTGCGGAATATCTTGTCAAACAAAAAAAAAAAACCCTTTCCCTGTAATTTCCAAACAAAAATACTCTCAAAACTGTATTTCACTTGGAATTGACCACACAGAGTCCCCTAACACACATAATGTATTAGAAATGAGAGTCTCTTTTCTTTTTTCTACATTCATTTTAGCATTAAAAACATACATCACATTGAGCTGATTCATACAGAATCCGGTGATTTTTAAGAAATCAGAAGGCAGTGCACATTTCTGTTCTAGAGTTATATTATAAGAAGCTTCCTCAGCATTCTCTCATCCCAGACGTAGTCAGGACCTTGCTTTCTATTTAGACTTAGTTTGCTTAGTTGTATTTTTTGCCCTGCATAGTTACAGAAGGGAACAAATAATGATACTGGGTACAAGCTTCTCCTTATTCCTAGGCTGTATACCTTTCCAGATAGTGAATGTGATGGCTCCTCTGTCACATGTGCATCCCAAGTGATGCATAGCTGGCTGGAGACAGGTGGACACATCTGTTCCAGTCTATCAGACCTGACTCACACTGTGTTCTGTAATCATTATTGTTTTTATCCCAAATTACAGTGTCAATCTGTTCAGAATTAATATGTATTACTCGGCCACTTGCTACACAATTTCTAGCTTATTTGTTGGACCAAACCCTGCCATAATCACATTGGCAAAATTCACCCTGAAAATCTAAAGGAGAGAATGTGTATCCAGAGGTTATGCTTCCATAACATGTCAAAAGATGTTTGCACATAAGTGGATAATATTGCTATTCCCAATGAATACGTCTTGTGTCAACAGAAATAGCTTAAGTGTCCAGTGTGCTGCTTTGAGTAATTTTTAACCACTTTTTAAAAATACATGTTATACCCTGGGTTGATTATTCTCATTATGAAAAAGAAAGGATTTGCATGTTATATATCTCATTCAGAATGAAGCTTATATTTAAATACTTGAGAAATTATAATTATAATTTCCTCTTGCCTTTTATGTTTAGTAATTGATAAAAACTATAAGTCCTGGAAGCCAGAATTCTGCTTTATTATAATGTGATGAATCAATATATTACAACTTTATTTCTCTTTGCTCTTCCATATTCCCTTAAGCTATCTAAATACATGAATTTTATTGAGGAGAAAAAGTTATTAATTCATAATTATTATGTAAAGGTTAATTGGCTAACATTCTCTAAATGACTTTCCCACCAGCTAGTGATTTTCCTCTACATTTTTTTTTCTTTTGGTTGATACAGAGAAATGTGAGTCTCAGAAGCAGATGAAATTTAAAAGAAAGCCATTTAAAATGGATTCTGAATTCAGATACATTAAGAGGATATATGAGAATCATACTCCATAAACATGTTTTAAATTCTCGAAAGCATAAGCATAATAACAATTAGAAAGACTGCAAATACTACAAAACAGTGACCTTTCATTCCAATGTTTTGGCCAGAGCTGTTACATTGAGGGCCTTTGTATTGGCCACTGCACATTCCCACTGTAGTCTGTAGAATGACAGTAGTGTCTAGGCAATATGAATCCTGTTTGCTTGATGTAACATACATGAGGAAGTTATCACCTCAACTGAGGTCAGACAAAAGAAAAATAATCAAAATCAGCTTCTCATCCTGATGTCTCCTTTAATTTCACTACAGCTGTAGAAGGCCACACAAGGGAGGCTTATAGCCATGTGGCCCCAACTCATTGCTAGGCATTGCCCAATAACTCCCATCAGTCTAAGATGATGACTGTGTGTAGCCTGCCTAAAGCATTTGAACAAACTGCTTTGCAATTATTAGACATGTTATGAGAAAATGTGAACAGCTTTGACCAGCAAATTTTCAATATATTTCTCCCCTCAGGCAAGAATAAAACTTAAAATAAAACTCCTGAGACTCTGACATTCTTCTCAGCACATAACACATACCAGGAGAGAATAAAAGAAAAAAAGACATGAATATTTGAAAAGGCCTTTTGAATCTTGCAGGCATAAAGTAGAAATATATATCATTCTCACAGACCTGGAGTCCATGCAGATATGCATTGAAAGACAGGCTTTGTACCGCTGTCCTCTACTGATATGTCAAAGGAAAAGGATTCATTCTCACCTTTTCAGGATGTCTGTCATTAGATACATTAATATGGATGAACTACCACAAAATCAAAAAGCAGTAAGAGAGGTGAGCTTAAAGGGCTAAATTTTAAATATATTTAAGTTGAGCTTTAATTTGAGGGCTACATGTTGAGGATCTATAATTACCTTTCTGTCTCCGCTTACACAGAAAGAAAAAAAAAAAGGAGGGCTAATTAGATTTCTCTAAAGTCCACTTGTCAGCATTTCAGTAAACATTCCTCAAGCTTTCCAATAAATGAAAGAATGAACTGATGCTGACAGGAGTTGAACAAGATTGCTTTTTTTTTTTTCTGTCACAGCTTCTGTTATTTTGATGTATTATGTTTAAGCTAAAATACAGGATTTGCTTTTCCAACACATTCTGTAACTGAAAATTGTGTTCACTCACAATAACTTAAACAACAATTCCTATGCATTTTGTTAACAAATTGAGTCAATGATAAGCATAGATATTTCTATAAAACTGTATAGTCAAAACTAACATTCAGTTAATTCATATCTCATCACTACATATTACTGCGATGAGAAATATAGTTTAATAATGGTTTCACAACTATACTAGGCTACCCCATGAAGCCTTGGTTGGGAAACAACTTATCATTCATGCATTAAAAAAAAATTCCTTAATGCCTTGGCAATGAGCTAGAAGAGGAAAAATGTACAATATTGTTGATTGGGTAATAAGATTTAACCAGAGTATTTTTTATCTAAAATTATGTTTTAGCTACACAGTGTTATCCTAACTTATTTTATTAAAGCAAAATAAACTAAATTGCATTTTATAAAGTAAAAATTTACTAAAATACAAAAAGAAAATGACAGAAGAAAAAGTTTTAATTTTTGATAATTTCTGAACATATAAAATGGTTGTCAAATTTTATATTTCATAATTAACATCATGTACCAGGATTGAATTTCAAAATTCATTTAAAAAGCAAAACAAAACAAAAAAGATTTTGCTGACCTAATTCAATAAATTTAGCCATAATTATGGCATTATATTAAGAAGCTACAAATTATACTTGGTAACATATTCTTTAATACTTTTAGTAAATGTTTAATATGAGTAGTTTCAGATTTAATTCGAAGAGTCTCACGTGTGCTTTCTTAGTGATGATAGTTTCCAGATCTGTGCCATCCCTATTACCATAGAATCAGTGCCACTGGTTATAGAGTTGATTCATCTTTGCAAGCTTTTGCACTAATGACCTTTGTCTGGCTAGAGACATCATAAAGAATAGAAGAGTGTATGCAGACATCATCAGGTCATCACATAGCATATAGTCTCAAACAACTTCTCAGCCTTTCCTTTACTCTCCTAACTTTAATAGATTTGAAGACTGGTATATCAGGTATAGTAGTGGCAAGACTGGATTATCAGGTGAAGCAACAGCTTTCCTCGTTGGTAATGAAAGCATAATACTGTAAACTTGGGAAGCCACAAGCCACAGAGAAGACACTCTTGTTGCTTTTCTGAAAGGTTCCATTGTCACACTACTTTTTAAATATTTATTCCCAGATAAATGCATGTGACTAGTACTAATTGGATTCAGTGGGTAGCATAAACAAATAAAAGGGGAACATGAAGTTAGGGAAAAATATGATGATGAGGACACTTGTGACAAGCTGAATGGGAACAAATGAGAGTTATAGATAATCAAAATATAGTGTAGGCATGTATGATACATTAAAAAATAAAAATATTTAAAGAATATTTTGCGAGATGTGACTCAAGTTGAGATTGTCTAGTAATTTCATCTAGACTGATTAGACAGCAATGAATGGTTTTGTGGAAGAATCTCACCTAGGAGAGGTACCTCTCTTCTCATATACCATATGTGAATGAATACATGGTATCAACATTCTTTATAAAAGCATGGATTAAGTTACAGGTCGCTTTGCTGTAAAGACATTTCTACAATACTGTATATTTTTGTTACTATTTAAAGTTTTCTGAGTAAATTACTTTTATTTTTCTTTTATTTTTCAGATTATAATTACATTATGTCTCCATCCCTTTTGGGGCCCTAAATGCTCCCACATACCTCCATGCTCTCTTTCAAATTAGTGGCTACCTTTATCAGTAATCATTCTTGCATATTGATTTATCTCTAAATATAACCTGTTCAGTACATAGAACATTATGTTTATGTATTTTTTTCAGGACTATGTATTTAGCACTGGACATCCAGTTGGGTGTATTTCCCTGGAGAAAAACACCTCTCCTACTCGCAGTTTTCCTCAGTTGCCTGTAGTTCTCAGTGTAAAGTTGAAGTCTTGTGGACTTTTTCACATCCACTTTAGCATGTCATTTGTTGTTCTTGTTTACCTCATGTTTGGACAGTTGTATTAATGAGAATTTATGGGTGTAGCATCCAGCATTATGAGAAGATACAATCTTAAAGCAAACAGCCTGATCTTATGGCTCCTAAACTGAGCTTTAGGTGCAGAAACATTCTGTAAATGTATCCACTGAAGGTTGGTTGCATAACTCTGAATTTTGATTGGTTGTGATCTTCTCTGGTGATCTCTGTCTACTTCAAAGAAAAGTTTCCTTGATAAAGAGTGAGGACTACACTTATCTGTGGTTATAAAGACAAAATTTGTGATTGTTGTTAGGATTTATGATAGTTTATTAAACTGGTGGCTATAGTCTATATTTTGTAAGCAAATTTTAAATTCTAGCTCTTATTTGGATGAAGAGAAATTAAGCACTATTTCCTGGAATTGAGTATATATACATATTATTTGCAATAATCATTCAAGGAATGTGGGTTCTTTTGCTCATTTGTTAGTTTATAATGCAAGGATAAAGTCCTAATTTCACTTCTAGACACTGAGGTATTTTAGAATTATCATCTGACAATTAATGTAATAATAAAATATTGTAAATTTATTAATGATTAAAATCATGAATAATTACATCATTAATTTATTATTGAAATTTTTGATAAACATTCTGCAGTATTTATGGAAAATTTTATGTGTTTAATTATAAAAGTCATATATAACCTAAATATCCATAATTTCTCTCAGATAAGAGAAACATAGTATTTAGTATATCTTTCCTAGAGTTTTGGTAGTAGAGCTAATTACACAGCAAAAGGGATGTATTAGGATAGAATATCACATACTTGTAACTTCAAAACAAGATTTCCTCAGCCACTGCCCTCCCATCTCTACATCATCATTCATGTTTCGTGGTTTCTCCATTAAGCCAACTTCATTTGCATCTATCCTGTTCTCAGGACATCACAATCCCCACACAGCCAACTAGGTTTTTTAAACTGTTCAGCTTTCTCAACATGTATAGAGATCCAATGAATGATTCCTCTGTTGCCTTACCTTCCATAACAAACACTAACTTCAAGCTATTGTGTGTAGAGTTCATTGTTCTTTTTTTGTATACTTTTTATTCCTTTTTTTAGATATTTTATTTATTTACATTTCAGATGTTATTCCCTTTATCCATTCCCTCCTCAGAAACACTCTATCCCATACTCTTCCTCTTTTTTGCTTTTATACCATTTTAATTACATGCAAGTATTAAAGTCAGTTCTAGGTTGAGGAACTAGCAATACAATAGATATAGTCAAGGAACAGGCAAGACAAAAGTTTTCTTCCTGCCTTTCATCTTAAAGCTTTTATTTAAGAACACCAACATGTTGGCAGCCAAAGTACATGGCTTAAAACTAAAAATGGACCCCTCAGACAGAGTTATTTATTTAACAGACTGGAAAGCCAAGGAAGGGTAAGATTCTGCAAAGAGCCTTACCAACCTAAGTCAGAAGTGCATTGCTTTTGATAATGCATATTCCATGACAGATAAGGAAAGCATTCTTGTCAGGATGACCTAAGACAGGCTCAGTCTTTTTTATGCAATAAAAAGTGGGGAGATGTGGAGACCTTTTTGGGCTGCTTAACAGGAATCTGAGATGGGCCAAAGACAAGGAAATGGGCTGCTTGGCAGGAATCTGACATTGGCCAAGGACAAGAAAATGGGCTTCAGGCAGGAATCTCACATTAGGCTAGAACAAAGAAGTAATTTCAGGCAGGAATCTAGATCTTAGGCTAGATCAAAGAAGTAATTTAAGGCAGAAATCTAAATCTTAGGCTAGAATAAAGAAGTAATTTCAGGAAGGAATCTAAATTTTAGGCTAGAACAAAGAAGTAGGCTTCAGGCATGAAAATGACCTTGGGCTAGGAAAGGGAAGTAGCCTCAGATATTTTGATCATCCTGATAAACCCTTAGAAGCAGTAATCACAGGAATGATCATGGGCCTTTGTTTATTGCTTTGCTTATTCTTTTGGTTCATTGCTCTTTGGGGAAAGGTAACACTATAATTCATTGTAGGTTGAAATCACATTTTTATTTTTCAGATTTTGAAATATTAATTGGAGAAAATAGTTATATCTGCAGGAAGTAAAGAAAGCTTAGCTGTTCCTAAAATGGTTTTTAAAACATACAAAAAAGTCCCAAAAATATATCACTTTTAGATTTTAGTGTCATATTAAAGCAACATATTGGCCAAATAAAGTAGTAGTAGAACATCATAGCTGTTCATTTTTCAAGTTACTCTTTATATTAAAAAAGATTTTCACTGTATTTTTACACATCTCTGACCTTTCACTAATTTTCAGTTCTTAGCTAGAGAACATAGAGGAGTGAACCTGTGTTCACCTAAGGGAGCCAAATATTTGTATATTGCATATACTATGTAATTCAGTAAGTTTCTTCCCATTAGATAGACTGAAAACATAGCCTAGTGGGAATATGCAATGACACAGACTTCAGGAAAGTGCAGACTAAGCAACTTTCAAAGATTGATGGAATAGTTCTGGGATTGGATTATGAAAGTTAAGATCTATTGCAGCCAAACTGGCACAGGGAAAATAGACCTGGGAGAGATGCCAAGCAGGGTACATACTAAGGTAAAGTTGGGGTCAACTCACAAATATGAGCAGTATGGGTTAGCACTTAAAGGCTGTGGGGTTTTTTTTATAGTACTTGGCACACATGCAGGAAATGAATTTGGATTTTTTTATTTCCTCTATGAACTATTTGATAGTAATTTTAAGAAGAGCGGCTATAATCCAATAAAAATCTATTATCATAATCATCCAATTCAGACCAGCATCTGTCTATCAGTACACAGCACAACCTATTCATCTTCTCACCAAATTCCTTATTTTAAAAAACACTATGAAAATATAGACCCCAAAAGAGATGTGCTGAGACCACCTAAGGTTAGACTATAAGTGGTGTCATAAGTTTATTCAGTTTGTTAATATCATTCTGTTTTATTTAGTGGAAAGTAACTACAATGTAGAGAAAAGAAGAAATCCAGTCTATTCATCTTCAAGTACACAACGTTGAAACAGAAAACAAAGGGCTACTACAAACACTCACACACACACACATACGTACACACACACACACACACATACTCCTTCTGTCCAAAAGCCCTGAGAGTTCAAGATGATGATTTCTTTAACACATTCACTGCATTCTGAGATATATGATAGGTTATGAGACTAGGAAATGACATACGTTCACATCTGGAAAGAAAAAGGATCAAGACAATGAAACACTGAAGGTAATGAGAGTTCCACCTACATCATTGAGGTGAAACTTCAAGAAGACCATATAAAGGGGCAAATTTACTCCTTCCATCCTTTCAATCATGTAATCATACAGTATTTGTCCTTCCAGAGAATTAAAATGTCTTGATATATATATACATACTAATTCTGGTTTTATTTCATCTCAGTAGACAAATATGTATGTTTTTTTAACAATATTTTATGTTTTTCTGTAGCAGTACAAAAGGATGAGGCAATAGTTCCACTATTTAAGAGTCCGTAACAAGGGTGCTGAATATCCACTATTTCCTGTCATGAAGACTATAATAAAGTAATTATGAATGAAAGTTTTAGTGTCAAATATTATACAGTATATACATGTACTGAAACATGACTATTAAGACACCTCATAATACAAATTATACATTTTAATCTAACATTTACACACAAAAAATAATGAAAGAGGAGAATATAACAAAATATAATTGTAAATTTAATAATCTAAATTTCAAAACCTTCCTCATAAGTTGATACAGGTTTCCTGAAATAGGAATTACTTTTAAGATTTGTGACTTGTTTTAAAATAATATTTTTGTTTTAATATTTTATTTACTTATTTACATTCCAGATATCATTTCCCTTCCAGTCTACCCTCCAACCATTCCATATCCCATTCCTTCTCCATTCGCCTGTCTCCACAAGAATATCTCAGCCTCCCACTCCCATCCTGCCAGACCTCTAAACTCCCTGGAACCTCTAGTCTCTTGAGACAGGTTCATCTTCTCTGACTGAAGCAAGACCCAAAAGTCTTCTGCTGTATATGTGTTGGGGGCCTCATATCAGTTGGTATATGCTGCTTAGTTGATGGTCCACTGTTTGAGAGATCTCAGGGTTCCAGGTTAATTGAGGCTGATGGTCCTCTTAAAAGGTAGCCCTCCTCCTCAGTTTCTTCTAGCTTTTCCTTAATTCAACCACAGGGGTCAGGAGCTTCTGTCCATTGTTTGCGTGCAAATATCTGCATCTGACTCTTTCAGCTGCTTGTTGGGTCATTCAGAGGGCAGTCATGATATGTTCCTTTTTGTGAGCACTCCACAGCCTCAGTAATAGTGTCAGGCCTTGGAATAGTGTCAGCTCCAGCTCCCCTTGAGCTGGAACTCACTATGTGCCTGTCACTAAACCTTCTTTTCCTCAGGCTTCTCTGCTTTTCTATCCCTGCAGTTCTTTCAAACAGAAACAATTATGGGTCAGAGTTGTTGTTGTTATTGTTGTTTCCATTTTTTGCTAGATATTTTCTTTATTTATATTTCGAGTGTTATCCCCTTTCCTGGTTTCCCCTCTAAAATCACCCTATTCCATCCACCCTCTCCCTGTTTCTATGAGGATGTTCTCCAATCCACCCACTCACTCCCGTTTCCCTGTAATGCCATTCCCTTACACTGGGGCATTGAGCACTCACAGGAGCAAAGGTCTCTCTTCCCATTCATGTCCAACAAGGTCAACCTCTGCTACATTTGTGGCTGTAGTCATGGGTCCCTCCATGTGTACTCTTTGGTTGGTGGTTTAGTCCCTGGGAGCTCTGAGGGGTATGGTTGGTTCACATTGTTGTTCTTCCTATGGGGTTGCAAACTCCTTCAGCTCCTTCAGTACGCTCTCTAAATCCCCCACTGGGGACCCCGTGCTCAGTCCAATGGTTGGCTGAGAGCATCCACCTCTGTATTTGTCAGGATCTGGCAAAACCTCCCAGTAAACAACTATATCAGGCTCCTGTCAGCATGCACTTCTTGGCATCCACAATACTGTCCAGGTTTGGTAACTGTATATGTGATAGATCTCTATATGGCCTTTCCTTGAGTTTCTGCTCCATATTTTGTCTCTGTATCTCCTCCCATAACTACTTTGTTCCCCCTTCTAAGAAGGACTGAAGTATCCATACTTTAGTCTTTCTTCTTCTTGAGCTTCATATGGTCTGTGAATTGTATCTTATGTATTTCAAGGTTTGGTGCTAATATCCACTTATGAATGAGTTCACACCATGTGCGTTCTTTTGTGATTGGGTTACCTCACTCCTCAGGATATTTTCTAGTTTGATCCATTTGCCTAAGAATTACAAGAAGTCATTGGTTTTTATAGCTAAGTAATACTCCATTGTGTAAATGTAACACATTTTCTGTATCCATTCCTTTGTTGAAGAACATCTGGGTTCTTTCCAGCTTCTAGCTATTATAAATAAGGCTGCTATGAACATAGTGGAGTACATGTCCTTATTATATGTTGGAGAATCTTTTGGGTATATGCGCAGGAGTGAAATAGCTAGGTCTTCAGGTAATACTATGTCCAATTTTCTGAGGAACCACCAGATTGATTTCCTAAGTGGTTTTACCAGCTTGCAATCTCACAAGCAATGGAGGAGTGTTCCTCTTTCTCCACATCTTCACCAACATGTGTTGTCAGCCCTTAAAACATATATACAGGTAACTTTATATAGACTGAGATTATATTTATTTGTTTAAGGATGTGTATGCATCAATAATTAAGGCAAAATGGGCTAACAATTTGCAAATAATGAGGAAAACTACATGAGAGGGCTTGGAGAGTGGAAATGGATGAATGCATTATATTTAACCAAAGCAAATGCTGTTCCAGGTTCCTTGCATTTTACAAAGGTACTACTTAAATTCCAGGGCCCTATAAGAACACTGCACTGCAGTCATCCCAGAGTCTTGGTAGGACAGCACACTGCTATCATACTACTGGGACACTACACTGCAGTCAGGAGAAGTTGTGGTTTAAAGGGTTTCACTTATTTTCATTAACTGAGGACTTTGGTGATTTTAAGAAATGCTGTTCAGCTTTTATAGACTGTTCCTTGGATGAAATTGTTTTACATTTTCTTCATTATTAGACGTAGGATTTGGGAGAGGAAAACTACAGGGATAAAGTGTCACTGTTACCATATCCTATTAAGTAGACCAATAATGAAAGTGACTCAGTGCGTCGATGTTGTGATCCTGGAAACCTCACAGAGGTAGTGTTTGTTACTCTTTTCCTTCCAATTTCCCACTGTATTCAGAATGTGCTGTGAGTGAAAAATATAAAATTATATCTCTGTTATTTGAGAGCCAAATATCTACATGTTGCTTGAAGCCACTAAAATACCGTTTACTTCTAACTAGTCCTACCATATTTACTCAATAGTTTATTGATTATTCTATATCACTCAGTGTTCTATATTCCATTGTTTATTCTGTTTCTAGACTTGGCTTAGCATTGGCAATTAATACTAACAGAAGACTCATTGATCATTTTGAAATGCCTATTATATGAGTGCCCATGTGTATATATGTACATATCTGAGAGCCTCTTCAAATTCTTCTTTTATAAAATAATAAAAAAAACATGCTTGATATTTCTCGTCATAGTATTTTAACTTTCTTGAAGGCCTGTGTTATTATGTTGGGTGATAATTGCATAAGTAAAAACTTGTGCTCAAATCTATGTGTATAATGCTTCTTGATAGGTCTTTCTCTTAACACTCTCAACCAATAACGAACAATCACATTGATGCTAACTAATATTAATATATATATATATATTCCTATATGTACTATTTATTTTTTGTTTATTTATGTTTATCTACATGTAATTTATACTGTGTTGGTATGGGATTTTTCTTTGCTTTTATTTTCAGGTTCATACAAACTAGTACCATTTTGGAAGACAGAATCTCAATTGAGGAATTGATTCTGTCAGGTTGACTTGTGAACATGTCTGTGGGACTTCTCGATTAATGATAGATACAGGAAGTGAGAGGACTCAGCACTGTGGGTGCCTTCCCAGAATATGTTGTTTTGGGTTGTACAAAAAAGCAAACTGGGCAAACTATCAAAAGCAAACCAATAAAAAGTGTCCCAACATGGTCTCTACTTCAGTTCCTGCCTTGAATTTCTACCCTTTCTTCACTCAGTGACCAACTTTCATTAGGACATGTAAACAAAATAAGCTCTTTATTCTCTAAGTTGCTATTCATCATGGTGTTTTATCACAGCCATAGAAAGCAAACTATGACAATTACTTATGTCCAACCCTAACCCAGTACCACAATGCTCATTACACACTGTTCTTCTTACTATGAACTCCCAAAAGAAATGTTCCTTTGAAAGTACATGAAAAGGCTATAGTTCAAAAATGATGATATTCATGCTATACATTTTGCTTTTATAAATATGTACTAAATAAATAACTCCCTTAAATGAATTGAAACTTTTTTAAAAAAAAAAATCAATACTCAAGAGAAGACAGATTGTTCAGTGATTAAGAACACTGGCTGCTTTTTCTGAGAACCAGGGATTGATTTTCAGTGTTCACATGGAGGCATATAACCACCTATATTTCTAAGCTCAAGAGTTCTTTTGCTTTCCACAGGCATAAGGCATGCACATTCTGCACAAATATACATGCAGGAAAACACTCAAACACATAAACTAATACAATAAAGTTTTGAAAGAAATCAACACTCAAATGCATGTATACTTTTATTTTATCAATTAAAATATCTTTTTTTTTAATTTTTGACATTAAAATAGGACATCTCTTCCTTCCCTTTACTCCCTTCAAACTTTCCCCATTTTTCTTTAAATTAATGGCCTGTTTTATTACTAAATGTTCTTGTATGAACACACATGTGTGTGTGAGTTTGTGAGTGAGTGAGTGTGTGTGTGTGTGTATATGCATGTGTATGTGTGTCTTCTTAAATATAATCTCTCTAGTCCATAGAATGTTACCTGTATGTTTATTTTCAAGACTGACCATTTGGCAGTGGACAACAAACTGGTGTCTGCTCTCTTTTTCTCCTTTCTGGAGATTTCCAGACAGCTCTCTCTATATTCTGCTAGAGACCATTCTCCATGATTTTATACCTTGCTATTCTAAAAATTCTCTGTACATTTTTGGTTGTGAGTCTAACTTTTAATGGCTGTGCCATCTCTACAGCCCGAGGAGGATGCTAGAAGGATGAGGCCGGCGTGGGCGGGTAGATGAGGAAGCACCCTCTTAGTGAGAAGGGGGATAATATTTGAAATGTAAACAAATGAAACAATTACTAAAAAAGTTGTCTAGATAGCTCATCTCTTACAGATCATAAGCCCAGGCTTTTATTTTCATTATCTTTCCAATCATTTACCCCAAATCCCCTTTTGAATCAGCATCACATGACCACGACCCTTGATTCTTAAGAGAGAGCAAGCACACATTTTATTTTATCATTACAAAAGAATTCAAAGATCTGCCTGCCTCTGTTAAGCACAGATGACAAGCTAGCTGGGTGGAACTCTGTCCTGAAATTACTATTTCACTCACATTTGGGCCTAATGATTCTCTGTCCGAGGCTGGCCCTGAACTCAGGAATTTGTCTGCCTTTGTAAGCATGAATAAAACACTTAGCGAGGTGGGATCTCCTGAGATCACCACTCCCTAAATCTCTGTATCTCTTTCTTTAGCATCTTTCTGACATGGTGGCTCATCTCATAGTGCAGCAGCTTATGTTCCTTTAGATTTGTAAAGCCCCTTATAATTTGTGTTTCATTCTTATATTTGAATAAATTATATATTTTCAAACTCATGCTTTTACAGCTCTTTCCACAGTCTTTGCCAGGTCCAGCAATACAGCCTATTGCTGTTGAGCGCAGTTATCCTCCAGGTGTGGAAGCTAAATCCTTATAACTGAAAATACCATGCATTTCAAAAACAAAGCCCAGAGACCCATAAGATGAAAGTTAACTGAAAGGTCCCTCCCTGAGGACTAGACTTCATGATACCAGAAAGTGTCGCTCAGTCTTCCAAAGGAGAAAGACAACCAACCATCTTACTCAGCAATGATGCCTATAAACCAAATCAACTACCAGCAAGACAAGATAAGCCTACAAGTGGTACATGCGTACCTTGGCATTAACAACCAATTCTCTAATTGGTCATGATCAACAGGAAAGAATCCATGTCTGGTACTTTAAAACTAGGTAACTATTCAGTGTTAGTGAAGCCATGATGATTGGAGGAATATCTACAACCACTAATATATTCAACCAGTATTAAACCCTAACAAGAGTCTATAAACGTTTTTCCTTGTTAGTTAAAATTATCTTTAAAGTTATTTTACCAAAATAAAGGCATATATGTCTACTAGTTTTTTCCTCTTGTCTTACTTTATATGAGTTAAAAATAACTTCTGAACTTAAGAAAAATAATTAGTTCACTCTACTGTAACTAATAATATACCTATTCTGTTTAAAACTTATCTAATTTTCTTTCAATATTTAATAACATCCTGGTGGTTATATTATTGAGTTTTCAGTGCAACATAATGATTCCCATAAGTTGGCTATTTTAAAAATATAAATAGATAAATGTTTCTAAGCCTATCAAATTTTGAACACACTAATATTTTGTGTGCATAAATACACACAACTTAAAATATAGTTAAAATATGTAGCATATGAAATGAATGACATTATGAAAAATACTTTTTTTCAAAGTTACTGCTTACTTTGAAAAAAGTACATTTTTCTTTTTTTAATAATTTATTTATTTTTTCTCAAATCATAATTCATTCACACAGGGGTTATAAACACAGAAAGGCAGGATGTGGGAAAGGGGATGACAGTGGAGTGTGGGTGTACAGGGGGAACATAGATATCTTTCAGTACCAGGTATCGGCTGGGTGAAGGTTCAGGGGACAGGTCACTATGACTCTGCCTATGACTCACTTGTCCTTATCTAAGTTGGTATTGTCTGCCAAGGCTACCTATTTACAAGGTCTATGACTACTCAGGGTGGTACATTTCCACAAAAGCTGCCTGTTTACAATAGCTTATAGCCATCTATTTCAATGTTTTTTCACACAGACCCAAGATTTGGTGTTAGTATACATGTATGACAGGCCTATTGCTGATTTTATGCCTATGGCTGGCTTTAGGCCTTCAGTGTGTAAGCAGGGCTGCCCCTGCCATCTCTTCTCTTCTCTAAGTATAGAAGGGCTGTGGCTATTCTACTCTTGTGAAGGCAGGGATAGAGGCCTGACCTCCAGTAATTGAAGGAGACCTTGTAATGGCTCCGGTCCCCCGTCGTTGTCCAGTGAGGCATGAGGGCCATACCCATCCCGATGTCTTTTTCCTGGAGATGGGATACTTTTGATATCAACCCCTATGCAGTCAGGTTGTCCCTCAGTGAACCCAGAAGTATATTTTTCAAAGTTACTTCTTACATACATTAAATGAAGCTTGTACTATGTCTCATGTCCTGTAGCAGCCAAGCAGCCACAGATGAACCAAGCTTACCTGAAAAGAGGGCTGGAAATGAAAGGAGACAGAAGAGCAAGAAAATCATGGTGCCAAGACAGATTTCTCTGATCAAGGCTCAAAGTTTAATATTCAGCATTTGTATATAGGGGAAGCCCAGGGAACCCACCCTTTGTTTCAGCTGGATTATGTCTCAAGGAAAGGTCAGTGGGCAGTCTATTCCTCTAAGTTCCTGTAGGAAGTTGCAAGTACAGCCAGGGTGGATGAGTCTACCTAGGTCCTATTACAACAAATCTATTGTGGTAAACAAGGTCTTTCTGGCCTGCTCAAACCTGGGGAAGGGCACAATGTCCTCAAAACCCTACAGTTTGTTAAGAAACTAGTCTTTGAACAATAAAACTGATTTTAAATGGAATATATGTTACATTAGCTGAAAGAGTCAAATCATTTTCAAAATACGTAATACTTCAAGGGGAAAGCACTTTCTAGGAATGTACTGGACAGTTTTATTAAGAAGCTTAAATTATTCACTAGCCTTTGTTTACATATCAGAAATTATATTAAATTTTTGTCATCTTAAGAGAATTGAGATATTTCTTATGTTCTATAACTTAGCATACTTTAGATTGCCACATGTCTAGCTTTGAAATGTTGATAGATTAGAGAACAGAAATGTAGAGAAATCATAAGTGCTTGTAGCAGTATTTGGATACCTGATTCCCTAGTTATAACGGGAGAACAGTAATGATTAATCTACTTGACATCAGAAGTACAAAATATAAAAGATGTACAAATTTTTACCTATCATAAGGTTCTACATAAAAAAGATAAAACTTGAGTTGTGTGTCTTAGTAATTTTTCTGTTACTGTAATAAAACACCATAACAAAGACAACTTATAGAAGAAAGAGTATTTGAATTTATGTTTCTTTTTTCCTTTTTTATTAGATATTTACTTTATTTACATTTCAAATGTTATCCCCTTTCCAGGTTCCTCCCCCCCCTCAGAATTCCCCTACCCCATCCCCTCTCCCCCTGCTTCTATGAGTATGTACTCTCACCCCATTCACTCCCACCTCCCTGCCCTGACAGTCCCCAACACTTGGGCATCAAGCCTACCCAGGACCAAGGGCCTCTCCTCCCATTGTTGCTCAACAAGTACATTCTATATTACATATGCATCTGAAGCGATGGGTCCCTCCATGTGTACTCTTTGGTTGGTGGTTTAGTCAGTGGAAGCTCTAGGGATTTGATTAGTTCATATTGTTCTTCCTATGGGGTTGCAAACCTCTTAAGCTCCTTCAGTCCTTTCTCTAACTCCTCCATTGGGAACCCAGTGCTCAGTCCAACTTTATATTTGTCAGTCTCTGGCAGAGCCTCCCAGGAGACAGCTATATCAGGCTCCTGTCAGTATGTTCTTCTTGGCAACCACAATAGTGTCTGGGTTTGGTTACTGTATATGGGATAGATTCTCCAGCTGAGGCAGTCTCTGGATGGCCTTTCCTTCAGTCTTTGTTCTACACTTTGTCTCCATATTTCCTCCTGTGAGTATTTTGTTCTCCCTTCTAAGAAAGATCAAAGCATCCACACTTCTTTCTTCTATCTTCTTGAGCTTCATGTGGTCTGTGAATTGTATCTTGAGTATTCTGAGCTTTTGGGTTAATATTCACTTATCAGTGAGTACATACCATGCGTGTTCTTTTGTGATTGAGTTACCTCACTCAGAATGATATTTTCTAATTCCATTCATTTGCCTAAGCATTTCATGAAGTCATTCCAGAGGGTTAAATCCATACTGAAGGAGCAGAGGTGGCAGACTTGGAACAGCAAACTAGAATCTTACATCCTTAAACATAAGCAGGAAGCCAAGAAAACAAACTGGGAATGGGTCATGGGGTCATGGCTTCTGAAACCTTACATCCTGCCCCCAGTGATAGACTTTATTCAGCAAGTGTGTACCCCTTAAGAATCTCCAAGTAGAACTACTAACTGACTACTATATACTCAAACATCTGAGTCAGGGGTGGGAAGGAAAATATAGGAAGAATTATTCAGAATAGAGAGATATGAGTATAAAATATGTTGATGAAATAGATAGTCTGTCTGGAGAGAACAGTATAAAATATGTGTGAATATTAAGCAAAGTCAGTGAGATACACAGTAAAGATTATGCTGAATATCCTTCTAAAATCTTACAGAAAATAGTTGTCTTTTATATAAAGAACTGTACTTGGGCCGGTTGGATACAAGTTAATATCACTTTAAAAGACTGAGACACAAAGTAATGAATATGAATATCAAATCAATATACATGGTAAATATCAAAAGAATTTACTAAGTCAGGTATAACGCAGAGGTTTGAATATTAATTAAATACCTAACAATGCAAAATTTTCATTAGAAATTTAATTACCAGCCCATGCAAGAGGCTTATATAAAAGGATCAAAAAGAACATTAAAATGTTGAATTTTATATCCACACATATATTAATTTAGAAATACAGAACAAATACTTTTACAAATAAAGGATGTGATATCACAAATGGGATTAACAAGCAAACTTAGACCAGCTATATGGAGATAATGGTTTGTGTTGCAGGGAGAATATAAATGAGATGAAAGCAGGGTTATCCAGGAAAGGATCAAAGATTACCAATTCATACCACAGGAAAGATAAACCAAATAGAAAGGGACAGAATCTTGAATTATCATCTTACCAAATTTCTTTATTCCATGCTTCTCGAACTGGAAATGACACAGGAAAAATTGAGAAACATGACTACACAAAATTACCATTTCTCCATCTAGAATATCTAATCATTTCAGGGGGTTATTTTTACTAGATTTTGTGAGATTTGGGGATTTGACTTGGGTGTTTTGTTTTGATTGGTTGTTCCCTTGCATCATTTTTTTAAAATCACATTTTGTCTATACAGCCCAACTTGAACAAAAAGACCTCCTGCCTTGACCTTCAGGGTGCTGGGATTGCAAGCATGCACAACCACACCCCAGTTTTTCTTCTTTGTTTGTTTACTTGTTTGTTTTATCTAATACTTAGAAAGATGGTCGGAACGTTTAACATATGAGGACAAAATATAGATAGATATAAGCTAGAAATATTACATGTGATGGATGAGTTACCACAAGCTATACTAAAATTAAGAGAAAAATCAGTGTTTTCCTTATATAAAAGCAGGTTCTGCCACCAAAAGCACCCACTAAACATAAACTCCACCAGCAAGAGCACCCACTAAATACACCTTGAATGTATTTATAAATCTCAAACACTCCATATCAGTGATTTTGGTCCCACTGGCCTTTGTCCACAAATCAAAAACACTGACTTTTCACCTATGCCAGAAAGATGTATAAAACTTGTTGAAGTTGCCCAGTCCTCCTTTCCTTGGCTCCTTTCCTTTTGTCCTGCCTCTCTTTCTTGCTGCCTGCTCCTCATTCTCATTTGCCTTGGTATTCAAACTCTTCTTTGACTATTTAGATTTGAGTGGTATTAGTTGAATATACTTAAACACAATCATTTGAATGACCTTGTATTCATTGCCACTACTGAATCAGGCACTGTAATAAGTCACTAGGATAAGTGCCTGTTCCTGAATTCTAGTTCATTATTTTGGAGATAATCTTTGTACAAATGACATTTCACTCTTGTAGAAACTGGAAGTGTGGAACTCACAGGATATCACTTCAAATCTGAACAACAGGAGTCATCTGTCACACCTAATTGCATTTATTAATCAATTAACTATATAAGAGATACATTTAATGAGGTAAGTGCTGAAATTTCCTGTGATTTAGAGACCATAAACTCAATCAGTCTCATGAAAACCCTCGAGCAACAAAGGAGGCTGGACAAATCAGGACACCATCTGAAGGACTGTAATTTAATGAAGCTCATGATAAACGCCTAACTGTGTAGAAAAATGTGACTAAACACAAACAGAAGCATTTCATTATGAATACAATCGTCTAAAACCATACTATTCATGTTTTGTAGTTCTGAAGAAACAACTACTTGTTTCTAGTCATACTATTCTAAAATAATGTGCGCTAATTATTTCTTAGTTTCTTGCTTTTTACTGAATTATCACAGGATAGTAATGGTAATCACATGGAGAATTATTTTTTCTCATTTTTATTATGCAGGACTCTATAAAGCCATTTTCATACAAGTCTGCATTGGACTTTGAGAATACCCTCCTGCGTGTTCCATCTAACCTAAGCCTCTTTTATTGTCTGCTTTGCTCCCCAGACACCTCTACATCTGTTTTCATGTCATTGGAGTATATCTGTGTGTGGTTATAAGGGAAAATAAAATATTTTCTTTCGCTGTGAACCATTTCAATCAAAAACAAACAAGATATTATGTCTTTCTTATACATTGGGTTATGTTTTTTTCTGATTATTATTTTGTGAATGTTGTTGTTTTGTCTGCTTAACTCTCTGTGCCCTGCATGCAGGCAGTGTTCTAGGAGGTCAGAAGAAGGGTTTGAATTCCTTAGGACTAAAGTTGCAGAAGTCTGTTGGTTCTAGAGAACTATCCAGATCTTCTGGAGACGAATCCACAACCCCCAGCCCCAACTCCACATGACCTCTAAACTTCCTGGGACCTCCAGTTTCATGACGGTTAGGTGCATCATCTCTGATTGAACACAGATCGGGAAGTCCTCTGATGTATATGTGTTAGGGGCCTCATATCTCTGGGTATATGCTGCCTTTTTGGTAGTTCAGTGTTTGAGAGATCTTGGGGGTCCAGATCAATTGAAATTACTGGTCCTCCTACATGGTCACACTCTTCCTCAGCTTCTTCAGCCTTTCCCTAATTCAACCACTGGGGTCAGCAGCTTCTGTCCATTGGTTGGGTGCAAATATCTGCATCTGACTCCTTCAGCTGCTTGTTGGGTCTTCCAGAAGGCAGTCAGGATAGGTCCCTTTCTGTGAGCACTCCATAGCGTCAATAATAGTGTCAGGCCTTGGGACTTCCCCTTTAGCTGGATCCCACTTTGGGCCTGTCACTAGACCTTCTTTTCCTCAGGCTCCTCTTCATTTCCATCTCTGTAGTTCTTTCAAACAGGAACAATTATGGGTCAGAGTTTTGACTGTGGGATGGCAACTTCCTCCCTCATTTGATGCCCTGTCTTCCTGCTGGAAGTGGGCTCTGTAAGTTCCTTCTCCCTACTGTTGAGCATTTCATTTAAGGTCCCTCCCTTTGAGTCCTGAAAGTCCCTTACCTCCCAGGTCTCTGGTGAATATTGTAGGGTGCTCCCTACTTCCTACTTCCCAAGGTTGCCTATTTCCATTCTTTCTGCTGGCTCTCCAGGCTACAATCATTTTCCCTCAGCCAATACCAGATCAGGTTCCCCTCTCCCCTTGACTCCTGTCCACTATCCCACCCAGGTCCTTCCCTCCCTTCCCACTTGTGATTGCTTTCTTCTCCCTCCCCAGTGGGACTAAAGTGTCCTCACTTGGGCCCTTAAGCTTGTTGACCTTTTTGAGTTTTGTGGACTATATATTGGATATTCTGTACTTTTATTTTTTTTAGCTAATATCCACTTATTATATAGTGGTGAGCACAGCTGTCTTCCAGCTAACACCTTTCTAGGAAATTAAAGTTATGACAACTTACACAAACTAGGGGTAAATATTTCATTTAATGTCTAGAATTCTTTTGACTACTTAACTTTTACCCAGTTGATAATGTAGGTAGAGTGGTTATAATTAGTGTAGTTAGTAATTATTCATCTTCAGACAGAGTAATACAAATAGCAGGGCTGAAAATGGCAGCATATTAAAAATATAAATGTATTAAAACATCTATTTAAATGTATAGTTACAAAAAAAGAATGAGAGCTGTTTGAGAATCTTTTCTAGGTATAAACAGTGACATTTACTAAAGCATGTTATAGAAATCTCAAAAGCAAAAGATATTACAAAGAATTATTTAGAGGAACAATGGGAATGAAGACTTCTTAATAACTCCTTGCCACTGCTGGCCAAATACAAAATGAGTGTAATCTACCATGATTAATTGCTTGTGTTTTTTCCCCAAACTGCATAATTGAGAAATAGTGTAATCAATGATACAAATGTAACTGCAATGTATCTTTCATACAGAGTCTTAATAGCTTTTATTTTCTCTGAATGTTCCTTTGCATAAGAAAGCAGTATATTTAAAATACCAGTTTGTATTATTGCACTATCCCAGGTAACTTCTGTGTGAATTTTTATATGAAACATATACATATTATGCATTTAAATGTTCTCAATGAATTAATGTGACAAATATGTTTTTGAACTTGATACACAAAATAAATATAGGATCTTGTTATTTAATCATTAAACCCACAAAATAAGTAAATGGTCTGATTTCCTATAGTCTATGTAGTTTCTGAACTGCTGCAGGAAAAGATCATCCAGGGAGTGAAGTTCCACCCTGATGACCAATGCACTGTCTGTGCCATCCTTCAACACAATCCTTCCAGCCTGCCCAAGTACCACTCAGGAAACTGACATCCCATTGAATGACCCTTCATCACCCTGAGTCCACTCAAAGACTTCCATTAAAAAAGGGCAAGTGTCGCCCCAGAGCCTGTTAGTGGCTCTCACCTTAGTGTCACCTGAATTTTGTTTCCAGCTTGTTAGCCATCTGTAAGCTATTCGTCATCATCTTGCTTCAGTGTCTTCTCTCCACTGAAAAAAGAACTTCTGATTAGAAAAGTCAAGCTAAGATTGAGAAAAGTGGAATTTACTTCCACCCTTCTCTTACATGTTTATATTCTTTCTGATAGCAAATGAAACAATATCCCCAATAATAACAACCCATTTCATCAAATGAAACACTCAATGTCATCTCAGAATATCTATTTCATTTTTTAATTTTTATAAAAGGATAATAGAAATTCTTGCCATCAATGAAGCTATCTCAGTAAGTATCCCTTTGTTACCCACAAAGGTTACTTCTTTGGTACACCTGCAAGGCTTCACTGCCTGTAATTCAGTTGCTATAAACATAGATATAACATGGAATAATTATTCACAAATTACTGCTTTCTTGCTCTAGCCATGAAAAAAATACAAAAAGCTGTAAGTACATTCAAATTCTGAACATTGTATATGCTATTATTGAAAAAATATGTTTCTATAAATCTAGGAATCATTACTAAAACATCTACTTATATGCTAGCAAAACGAAATAGCCATTCCTTTACATAAAAATGATCTCTGTATTTATAACAATGAAGATAAAATTTATGATAAGTCTCACCTGTAAGCCTCTGAATTCTACCCTCGCTGTCAATTGCACTTTCAATCAATGACCTCCAGGTGCTTTACAAATAAGGCTTATGTAAAGTGTTACACACAAATGCAAAAATAAAGTGTTACACACAGATGCAAAAATAAACCCAAAGCCATGGAGCAAGTTTCAAGCCAATTCATGGGCCACAAACCATCTAGGTAGATGTATGTGTACATGCACATGCACGTGCACACACACACACACACACAAACACATATTTACAACTCAAATTTTCGTTTGAATGTATTTTTGACATGTATAGGATTTCACTGCATAATATGAGCAGTAAAACTCTGTTGTAGAATATGTGAATAGCTGTGTAGACAGAGAAAAATAAAGGATATTGATTGTCCAAGCCAAGGAAGGCTAGATTATTTCCTTTAAATACATGTTGATGAATGAAAACATTTAAGTGAAAATTGTCTGTAAATATATATTTTATTCTGGCAGACCACAATTATTTAGAGACTTTTAAACACATTCTGTTAATATACAATGAGAAGATAGTTGAATATTTTCAGTTTCTCTGTGTTCGCCTTCATCTAGCTCCTCACAGCTGCCCCATCTACCTGGCGTTGACCTAAAAGGAATTAATGATCATAAAAGAAGGAAGGCACTCGTGTTTTTAAGTTTGCACCTTCCCTGACTTATATAATCCCTGAAGAATATCATCTTGTACACATTTTCCATGTCATTTATATTAAACTCAAATGTTCTAGCTTCATAACTGTGCTGAGAACCATTGACTAGGAACTGGGCAGCCCATGGGACAATGTCCTATTGCTAGGATGAGTTGTGCCAGCAGTTTTATTATCCGTTTCCCTGTACTGTACCTAAAATGGGAGAGACCTCAAGAAGAGCTGCAAATTGATACAAAGACGAGCGGAATAAGAAATAATCAAGATTCACATCAGCTTATTATGCCCCTTGGACTCTGCTTCCACAATACCTGTGTCTTATCAGGCTACCATGGATACATACTAAATCTACATATATTGGAAAAGGCAGCTTAATGTACAACTATTATAGACACTTTCCCCATAGCAGGTCAAATTAAATAGAGAAGTTGATAACTTCACAGATATTTATGTAGTAGAGTACTTAAATGAAGCAAACTTACGAGCACAGAAACCACTATGAATTTTGATCATGATTTCACTGCACTATGATACAGGATGGATAGGATGCAACTCTACCTCTTTCTTGCTCTTTTTGTCTCATGCAATTGCAGGGTCTCTTCACCCTGCGTATCTATAGGAGTACCAGTCTGCAGTCAGCACCAGAGTCACACTTTATAACATTCCTCAGAGAACTGAATGGCCACAGAAAAGCTTGCTTTTGTTATTAGTTTCAGGACCTCTGGGATATTAATTCATCATTGAACCTTCTCATCACTTCATCCATTATGCTGCCTGTAGTTCATGTGGAGCAAAGAATGATTGTAGACTCTCACTAAAGCAATAGCATGAGATTACCAACACAATTACCTAACATGTAGGTAGAAAATTTTCCGTCCCAGCGGAAATGGCTACAATCTGCTTTAGAAATATTCTTGTTGCTTTGGCTTTCTAAGGCTGCTATAAGTGAGATTAGTAATATTAATCTATTCTTTGTGAAGAGAACATATTGTGTGTGGAAAATTAAATGGGACCACTCATTTTAGAATTGAAATGCTAAGCTGCAACCTTCCTCTGCAACCTTATCCTTTTTCTTCAGTTCAGTGCAGGTGTCTATGATTCAGGAAAGTATCCTTGCTCTCTCCCTTTGTTTGAATCTGACTTTGCAAACAACCATGGTATCCATTTCCTCGGCTTACAGAGTCTGTGAACAAGCAGAGCCAAGAATCAGCCATTTTATTCTCTCTTCAAAATGCATGAAAACCTTTACTGCCTTTTCTATGTTCCCACATCAATGTAAATGAGACTGCCGGGTGAATCAATAAACTTAAGAGAATTTTTATAATGCACCTGTATATTAGTTTGAAATTTTCAGAGATTGATAATTAGTATTTTAATGAAATAAGTACATGGTTTTTGTCTCTCACAAATGCAGAAGCTTTCTGCTAACAAAGATTTTTCTCTAAAAACTGCTTTTCACCCCTTAAAATGAATGCTAATAAACAGAGACCATAGAATAAGCAACTCACTTGTTTTTGTTACAGAACGTGAGTGCCATCTCCTGGTAACAGACCGCCATGACAGCCAAGCATCCAGTAATTCAAAGGGAAATTAAAAGGCTGAGATACTTTCCAGTGTTGTCTTGAGAAGCAAAGAATAGTAATAACGGGTGGGAGGGAACTTTCCGAACAGTCACATCAGACTCGGAGCAGGTAACACATTAAGGCAATGATCTGAGGAAAATCACATTTCTGGGTCACTGCACTTACAGTAAATCTCTCCAGCCATTTAGATGTTGCTTTTAACTGCACTCCCTTGCACTTGCTTTGGAGACTAGGTCATTGGGGAACAAAGGAATAGAAAAGAAATATGTACTATAGCCAGATACTTGGTGCAGGGCTTGTTTAGCATGTGCATGGCTATAGGTTCAAGTTTCATCACTGCTAAAAAAGAAAAAAACAGAAAGTTATGAGCCTCTTCCATGTCTGAATGTGAATGGGTAGCAATCTCCTTCAGCAGCACAAAATTTTAGGCTATATAGATTCTCTAGAAAAATAAAAATGTTATAATTTTATCACTATACAGAAAAAATCAGAATATATTCTTAGCAAAACTAGCACTAAAACATTTTTAAATTTTTTGGCATTTTTATCTTACTAGCACAGCTCCAGTCTAGGAGTCCTGCTACCATGTGCTCTCTGAATGCTTCATATATATATTTTTTTTTCCTACAGGAAAATACTCTTCATGACTAGCACAGCAGTTACAGAAACCCTTGCTTATCTCATATTCCTCAACTCAGACTATGATTCTAAAAACAGTGTAAGCTGAAAACTGTTGGCTCATTCTTTTTGTTAGCAAAATAATAAATAAATCTAGGTTGCACTAGTATATTAAGAATTAAATATCAAAGTGGGTAATGTAAAATATGTATTACAAATAATATATATATAAGTTGTTTTATAATTGTTTCACAAAAGAAAAACTCCATAGAAGTAAAACAAACTATAAAATTTTATATCTCAACAAGCAAAGTCAATCTTGCTGCAGATTTACTTTGCTATCATTCAGAGTCCAAGCCTGTCGCCATAACTACAGCCATAAATCCATGGTCAGTGACTCTGAACCTACTGGCCTCACAAGGAAGTATTTCCAAACCATAAATATTGGCTGATTGAAATCCAAGGTCATGTCTTCAGGATGATTTATAGAGCTAGTTAAAGAAACTGCTTCCGACTTATTCCAAACGAACAGGAACAATTTTCACAAATAGGGCTCTATGCTTCACGAAAATATTCAGAAGGTTAAAAAACAACATTCTAAGGTGATTTTTCTCTCTGTTTTGTGGACAAATGCAATGGAGAGAAAAAGATGTAACCAATTTTAAATTCCATCAGAAGTAAAAGACTGAAGAGATAGCCCAAGAGTAGCACCCAAGGGGAGAGGGGTTTCTATGGAGACGCTGTACTTGCTCTAAGGGTTCACTCACCTGCCTGCTTCAGCTCTGGAATTCCTTTTCAATTTAGCTCAGTCATTATTTCTTCTTAGAGGTTTCAGCTGACCCTGTGACTCAGTCAAATTGCTCTTTTATATGCTTCCTAGCACTTGGATCCCAGCTTTTATCACAGGAGAGGTTTATGTGATTACTTGATTAATTTCCATCTCCTGCTGAACAGTAGACTTCTTGTGATACATGTTATATGTAATGCTTAAGATATGATGCATACATGGTTGATAGCCAGAGACAGAGAGAGAAAGAGAGAGGGTGAAAGAGAGAGGGAGGGAGAGAAAGACAGAGACAGAGAAAGAGAGAATACGGTTGAAAATAAAATAAATCCTGTTAAAAATAAAGAACTGATCATGAAGAATATATTCTTGGCAGAATAATTTTACCCTTCTAGAATGAAAATGGTCACATTAGGCCTCAGTATAATCTACTCAGATCACACAAAGAAAAGAGCAATGTGTCCATTTAAACAAGAATAAGGGATACTGTTCAGACGAAAGTTCTCTAGAAATACTCAGGAAAATCTTTTAATCAAAATGTCTTTTCATTAAGAAGTTAATTTTTACCAATTTTTATCTTCTAATTTCTAATATTAGAAGGCTAAATTTTAACCTCCTAAATTCGTCTAACTTAACTACTGAGTAGTAGAGTACATGTTTCATATAGAAAACATGAGCTTTTATAGTCAACAAAATTCATTGCCTTTGAATACACAAAACAAATACTTCATATTGATCATCAAAATCTTCCTTAAAATGTTTCCAAAGAGTTCAGCCCTGATTTCCCCTCACCGATAGATAGTCTCTTCTGTTCCAGTCTATAAGCCCCCCCATTTTTTCAAAATTTGTCTTCCCAGTGTCAACAGCTAGGTCCCCTCCCAGTAACCCCAACACATTCACTAACATAGTCACCATCCCATATCTCTCCACCAAGGTCAGCTCTTTTCCTTCCCATAAGCTGGGTCGCTCCTCCAGGACTACCTTTCCCTGTAAGGCTACCCACTTCATTGCCCTCCTCCATCTCCTAGATCTTCCTCATCTGCTCATCAATTAGTCTCTAAAACTTACCACTCCATAGGTAGTAGTCTATCTCTACTATCTCACTTCTCAAAGAAGTAAGAATGTAGACATTGCTCTGACTCATCCCACAGGCTTCCTGACTCCTCATCTCCAAATTTGATTAGAACACCCAGCTGCTCTATGGATTGCATGCCAGTGCCTCAGAATAGGCCAGTTCATTTGAGCTCTACAAATCACCTGTTCCTCCAGTATCTCATTTCTAAGTACACTCAGATATGCCACAGCCTCTATCCTGTAGGCTTCCTGTCCCTATGTATCAGCTCTTGGCCCTTGCAATCTTCCCAACAAAATAAAATAAGATAGATAGATAGATAGATAGATAGATAGATAGATAGATAGATAGAATAAATAGATAAATAAATGTTATTGTGGAAGCTGTAATGTGTCACACAGTACACATATACTTTTGCCCACGCATTTTTACTTCCAAATGTTCATGGCAATAAGTCATTGGTCTTAAGCCTCCTTTGAAACTTTGTTGGTCTTCCTGTGGAGTCCCTATCCTCTTCAGGTGCCCTAATTCTTTCCCAACTCCTCCACAACACTCCATTTAATGTTTGGCTGTGAGTTTCTGCATCTGTTTCCATCAGCTGCTGGGAGGAGCCTCTCAGGGGACAGTTATACTAGCCTCCTGCCTGCAAGCATAACAGAGTATCATTAATAGTGTCAGAGATTGGTTCTTGCCCAATCCCATGGGTCTCAGTTTGGGTCATTCATTGATTGGCCATATATGTGGAATTATTTAACTGGTTTCCTATGTAGCTTTCATTGTGGTTCGTTGGTTTCTGATTAGTAAGTCTCTTTCTTTTTTATTTGCTATTTTTATTTTGACTTTATGACTTAATCTTCTTTAGCAGTTTTTTGTTGTATTTTTCTTTTTGCTCAAACCACCTTTCTTCTTTAGTAGAAGATTAAATTGTATGAAGATCAAGACATTATCTTCTCTTTTATAACTGTTATCAAGGGCTAGGTATGCCTTCCCAATCCACAGGCTTGTTTAACAACTTATTTTCCCTCACCACTAGATGGCCTCTTCTGTTCCATTCTATAACCCCACCCATTTTTTCAAGATTTTCCAAACTTCTTTCATGACCATTGATGCAAACATACTCAAAATATTTGGAAACCAAATCCAAGAACACATTAAAAAATCATCTACTGTAATCAACTAGGATTCATAGGATTTGTCACAGAGGTGCATGGATGATTCCAACATATGAAAAATCTGTCAATGCAACCCACCATATAAACAAACTGAACAAAAATGACTATCGCATTGTATGGTGAAAAGCCTCTGAAAAAATCTAACACCCCTTCGTGATAAAAGTCGTGGAGACACCAGAGATACAAGGGATAACCTAAACATAATAAAAGCAATATATGACAAGGTCATAGCCACCATTAAATTAAATGGAGAGAAACCCAAACACTAAAATCAGGAGCACAGCAAGCTTGTCCACTTTCTCCATGGCTATTCAAAATAGTACTTGAATGTCTAGCTAGGGTAATAAGACAGCTAGGGGAGAGCAAGAGGATAGAAATGGAAAATGAAGAAGTCAAAGTATTGCTATTTGCAGATGATATGATAGTATGCATAAGCAACACCCACAATTCTACCAGGAACATCTACTGCTGATAAACATCTTCAGCAATGCGGCAAGATATAAGTTTAATTCAAAAAAGAAATCACTAATCAATGCCCCTAAAATATAAATTACAGATAGACTGAGAAAGAAATCGGAAAATAACAGTTTTCATAGTAGCCACAAATAATATAAAATATGTTAAGTAACTCTAAACAAGAAAATGAAAGACCTTCATAATAAGAACTTCAAGTCTTTGAAGGAAGAAATTGAAACAATATCAGAAGCTGGAAAGATCTGATGCTTATGGATCTGGATCAATAGAATGAACACAGTAAATTTGGCAATCTCCTCCCACCCACCCCCCAAAAAAAACAGTCTACAGATTCAACACAATAATCATCATAATTCCAATATGTTTTCTACAGACATTGACAGAACAATACTAAAATTCATATAGAGAAAACAAAAAGCCCAGGATAGAATATCCAAAGGTATTACCATCACTGATTTCAAGCTCTACTACAGAGCTCTAGTAGTAAAAATGAGATGGTATGGGTATAAAACAGACTCATAGAACTAAATTGAAGACCTAGATATAAATCCACACAACTATAATCAACTGTCTTTTAAAAAAAAGATAAAATTAGACACTGACGAAAGAAAGATTATAACCCTACCCCTAGCCCAAGCCCTACCCCAAACCCTAACCCTAATCATGAGTGTTAACATGTAATGGAATAGGTATAGATCCACATCTATCACCCTGCACAAAATTTAATTGCAAGTGGTTCAAAGACCTTGATATGAAACCAGATATAATGAACCTAATAGAATGAAGAGTGTGAAATAGCCTTGAATGCATTGGCATAGGAGACAACTTCCTAGGTAGAAAATAGTGAGTAAGTACTAGTTTGAAAATAATTTTGACCTCATGAAACTGAAAAGCTTCCAGAAGACAAAAGACACCACCAATAGGGCAAAAAGGTAGCCCACAAAATGAGTATCCAGCTCCACATTTGACAGAGGGTCATGTTCGAAAATATGTAAAGAACTCAAATTAGACATTACCAAGCCAAATAATCCAATTATAGTGGGGTACAAATCTAAACAGTAAGTCTCAACAGTGGAATCTCAAATGGCCAAAAGCCATTAATGAAATGTTCAATATCCTTAGCAAGCGGGGAAATATAAATCAAAATCACTTTGAGATTCCACCTTACACCTGTCATAATTGCAAATATAAAACCCTCAACTATGGTCATAACAGTTTTGATAGTAATATCTAGAAACTAGAAGCAACCTAGACATCCCTCACACAAAAAGGTTACATAAAATGTGGTGAATTTACACAATGGAGTGTTACTCAGCTATTAAAAATAATTATTACATCATGAAATTTGCAGGCTAATGGATGGAACTAGAAAAAAAAATTGTCCTGAGTGAGGTAATCCAGACCCCAAAAGACAAGTATGGTATGTACTCCCTTATATGTGGATGATAGCTATAAAGTAAAGGATAATCATGCTACAGTCCTCAGACTCAGAGACTCTCAGTAACAAGGAGGGCTGAAGGAGTATTCATGAGTCTCCCTGAAAAGATGAAATATGAGAGATATTGGATGGGGATTGGATACAGGTGGAAGCTGAATCATGAGAGATCATGTGTAGGGAGGATAGTGAGAGAGAGAGAGAGAGAATTTGGTGACATTTTGGGACAAATTAAAAACCTGGTACAATGGAATCTCCTAGGAATCTATAAGGATGAACCTAGACTCTTTCTCATAGGGAATATGCAGCATGAACAAGCCATCTTCTGTAACCAGGAAAGACACCAAATGGAGGGATTGGAACATCAACCCAGTCTCAAAACCTTCCAACTACAATTTGCCCTGTCTGTAAAAGTGTGCTCAGGTAAAAGTGGCAGAGAAATCATGTGAGTAGTTAACCAATGACTGATTCAGGGCAATCGATGACCCATACCACTAAGGGAGCCCACACCTGATACTACCTAGAGGTAAAGGAACTGGATAGCCCAGCGTCTGAGGATAGAACCACAGAGAACAGGAAAACAATCCCTAATGACATTCTGCTATACATTTATACAAGAGCCTAGCATAATTGGCATTAGAAAGGTTTCAAACACCAACTGAGAGAAAGAAATGCAGAAACCCATAGGCACTTATTACCCCTCTTACCAATAACCAGATCATCCAGTAAAAATTAAATAGACAAATCCTAGAGCTAGCAGGCATTACAAAGCAAATACACCCAACAGATATTCACAGAATACTTTACCCAAGGACAAAAAAATATACAATCCTCTCTGAACTTTGTAGAATTTTCTCCAAAATTGACCATATCCTCCAACAACGAAAAAAGTTGCAAGAATACAAGAAATTTGAAATAACCCCTATATTTTAAAACATATATTCCAATGAATACAGAAATCCAAGTGAAGTGGATAATTTTCTTTTCTGGTACAAAATTTAAGTCAAATTTAGATAAATAATTTAAATATACCTGTAACCTTTAAGCAGTAATTAAGTCCCCCAAAGAAAATAAAGCACAGAGGCAGATGGTTTTACTGTAGAATCCTACCAGACACTCAAAGAAAAGTTAATACCAATATTCTTCAAGTTATTCCACAAAATAGAAACAAAAGAAACATTACCAAATTCATTTTATGAAACCACAGTTATCCTACTATCCAAACTGCATAAATAATCAAAACAGAAAAATAATCACAGACCAATTTCTCTTATGAACATAGTTTTTAAAATGCTAAAAAAAAAATACCTATAAACAAAACCCAGAAATATCCAAAAAAGATCATCCACTTGATCTCAGAGATGCAGGGATGGTTCAATATACGAAAATCAAAAAATATAAGACATCACTCCATATACATATTCATTATAGTTCTTCAAGTCTTAGTTTTCCCAATAAGACAGCTGGAGTATGTCAGGGTGACACAATTAAAAAAAGAAGGCACCAACTTATCTTTCTTTGCAGATGACATCATGGTGCACATAAGTGAATGTAAAATGTCACCTGAAAAAAACAAAGATGATGCAAGATACAATGTTAATTCATAAAAAGCAGTAGCTCTCCTATATACAAATGACAAATTGACTGAGAAATCAGGGAAACAACATATTTCACAATGACATAAAATAGTACAAGATTTATCTGAATTGCTTTAACCAATCCAGTGAAAGGCTTTTCTGATAAAATCTGAAAAGACATAAAAAAAAGAAATTAATGAAAATATCAGAACATGAAAAGAGCACCAAAGCTCATGGATCAGCAGGTAAAATGGATCATACAGTAAAAATGGCCATGCTACTAAAATGAATACACAGGCTCAACAAAATGCCAAGCATGTTTTTCAATACAATTCTTCACAAACCTTGAGAGAATTAATTTTCAGATCCACATAAAAACACAAGTAATCCAGGGAAGCTATCCTGAATAGTTAACATATTCCTCAAGGTTTCACCATCACTGACTTCATACTGTACTGCAGAGCTAGCATATTTAAAACAGCACGGAATTGGCTCAAAACCAGACATCTTGAACACTGGAATTGAATTGAAGAAATAGACACAAACATCCACACCTGTGGACATTTGATTTTTGACTAAGAAGCCAGCAATACACACTGTGAAAAAACAGCATCTTGAACAAATGTGTGACCAATCTTGAAGGTGGATTTTAGAAGAATCCAAGTAGCTCCATATTTCTCACCTTGCGCAAAACCCAACTTCAAATGGATCGAAGACCTCAAAATAAAACTAGATACACTAAATCATATTTAAAAGAAAGTAGGATGATTTTGAATCATTACCACATGCAAACAGTGTTCTGAACAGAGCACTGTTAGTATAAGCACTAAAATCAACAATTAATAAATAACATCTCATGAAACTGCAAAGCTTTGCATGGCAAAGGACAACATTATTAGGACAAAATGACAGTCTGAAAAATGAGAAAAGATTTTTCCAATTATACATCTGAGAGACCACTAAAATTCAAATATGTAACGAACTCAACATACTGGGTAACAAGAAAACCAATAACCCAATTTTGAAATGGGGTATATACCTAAACTGTAAATTCTCACTAGAGGGAACTGAAATGGCTGAGAAGCACACAAAAATGTTCAAAATTCTTAGTCATCAAGGAAAGGCAAATCAGAACTTTGATATTTCATCTTCTAGCTGTAAGAATAGCTAAATTAAACAAAACAAGTGACAGCTCATTCTAGTGAGGATGTGGAATCATTGCTGGTGACAGGGCAAACTCACACTGGCACTATGGAAATAGGTGTAGCTGTTCCTCCAGTAGGTGAGAATCAATCGACCTCAATATCCAACCACACCACTCTTGAACATATACCTGAAAGATGTTTCATCCAACTCCAGAGACACTTGCTCATCCATAGTCTCAATGCTCTACTCAGGATAGAAATTAGAAACCACCTAAATATTCATCACAGATACGTGAATTAAAAAAAAATGTGGTGTGTTTACAGAATGGAATATTATTTCTCTGTTTAAAAGCTTTCTAAATTTTATACACGTATGATGGTAATCTATTTGAAATTATCAAATAACGGTGCTTATAGAGGTTCAACTGGTCATTTCTCATCACTGTACTGGACGGTACTCTACACACACTACAAAATGAAAAAACATAAACACTAATCCAGCTACAAACTCTTCATCTATGGCAGTGACATGCCAGCAAGATATTCTACAACAATGGTGGCACAAAACTTGTGGTAGTAACTAACCAATAACTGATTTGATTTATGAACTACTTCGTGACTTGGAACACATACTTGATGTTACTTTGATGACCAAGATTCTGAGGCTAGATAGCTCAAGGTATCCCTAAAGATAACCCAAATATTGCACTGTAAAAGGAATCTACCAATAAAATGATTTCTAATGGCATTCTGCTCTACTCCCAAATCAATGCCTTGCTCGGCCATCATCAGAGAAGGTTTTCCTGCAGCACACGGGAGCATATACAAAGATTCACAGCCAGAAAAAAATACAAAGAGTGAGAGACCTCAGAACACCCAACGGTAAGCAGGATGTCTTCATCAATCTCCCCAACACACACACACACACACACACACACACACACACACACACACAGAAACAAACAAACACACACCTCCTAGATCAGGGAACTCTGGCAAAGAAGAAGCAAAAGAAGTCTAAGAGCCATAATGGGAGGAGGCTCTTAGGACACAAGGCATTTTAAACACCACAGAAATGCTGTGCAAATGAACTCACAGAGATGTGGCAGGATGTACAGGGTCTGTGAGGGCCTCGTTTAGATACAGTCCTAGAGCTGGAGAAGTGGACACATGCTCCCATTCCTAACACAGAAGCTATCTTCAATTGATACCCATTTGCAAATAAAAATTACTTTTCTCACAGGGAGTTTCACTAGGGAAAGAAACATTCTTTAAGGGTAGGCTGCATGTCCAGAAGTAGGTGGATCAAGAGAAAATGAACACAATGGTATCTTATGTATTCCTTGTCTCATAATGTCAGATCAGAACTTTATTTTTAACTATTTATTTTTTATTATGGTTACTATAAAAGTTTTGTGTATGTATTTTGACTTCTAGTTTATTGTTTTTGTGGCATGTCTGAGCAAATGAATGAGTGGGTCTCCGCATCGATGTCTATTTATGATGCCTTTGCTTGTAACCTTTTCTGTTTATTTTACCCTATTCCGGTGCATTTGTCTTTGTTTTATCATATCATATTCTATTTATTGTATTATAATTCTCAAGATTTCACTTGTAATGAGAAACATAAAGGAGGTGAATGTGAATTGGGGGAGGATGGCAGGCACAGGGAGGAATAGATGGAAGGATAACAATAATCAGAATTGATACCATGAAAAAGCCATTTTAATAAAAGAAATGCAAATACAAACCTTAACATTCTCTCTCTCTCTCTCTCTCTCTCTCTCTCTCTCTCTCTCTCTCTCTTCCTCTGCTTTGCCTCACAGTAATTTTGATATATCTAATGGTTCTCTGTCAGCAGCCATTGTAAAGCAGCCTGAAATGCTCAGGGAGAATGCAATAAGAATGCATTAGCATTAACTCTTTACATACTATATGAAGGAATTCATATAAGAACATATTACCAGTGACAAAAATATCTATGTTATAATTTACAAATTTATTTTCTCTTTATTTCCAGATCCATTATGTTTTCCCCCCCTCGGCATTTCCTCTAATCTAAATTTAAAATCCATTTCGAGGAGTTTTAAGAAGCTGTGCATCAAAAAACACAAGTATCTTTACTATTTTAATATGGATAGAACTGATTGTCGTTCTGCTAGACACCTTTCTCAAGGTTAGTTCTACTCCTGGAGCAATTTTCTCAGCAAATGCCTTCCTATTCTTAAGAATGATTTAGCCAACCTCTGTTAATGTATATTTCTCTTCTTATGGCAAAGGCTTAAGATGGCTTTCATTATTCATTATTTTTATCTAGATTCAAAAACATTAAAGGAAGATTTGATGTTAATTATTTTATATAAGACTTTCTGTACCTTAAATTTGGTATTCTATATAAGCACTTTTCAGTTCCCTAAAGGTTTGAAAGGTGAATTTACTACAAGCATGTGTTGATATGGTTGTGTCTTAGTAGAATCTACTTATTTAACAGTGATCTCAACATACCGTATACATATATGTGGATAAAGACTGAACCATACCCCTTTTCAAGAATTGTTTTCTATTACAGCATTCTTTTCAAGAGCACAGACTTGTAGTTCATTGTAGAATTTCTGACTTTGTGAAAGGAAAACATTGTGGTCATTGAGGTGCTTAGTATCATCAATCAAAAGAGAATGAGAAAAACAAAACTGTACTACCAATACCTGTAATAATAATAACAATGACAACAATAATAATAAGCAAACAAATATACAGTAAATGTATAATTAGTGACTAAAATATAAGTATTTCAGTAGAGGTTTTCCACATCACCCTGACTTCAGTCACTAACCAATAGCAATAAAGGTAGCCTGTCAAAACACTAAAATGCTGTTTTAAGTTTTGAGTCATGTTCATTACTTTTTTACTAAAAGCAAATAAAGACTGAGTGTTCTATGGGAGATATATATCATCTTTTATATTAGAGCTGAGAGGAGTGAGTTATGACTCTCTAAAAACAATAAATCTCAGCCTACAAACTCAGGTAAGCAGGAAGCGTCTTATTATCTCCTTAAAATTTCTAACACAAATCTTCTTTAGAAGATTCCATCTTTCCTAGAAAGTTTTATGAATTCTTGTCTTTGGGGAACACAGAGCCTGGTACACCTTCCTGTAGACATAGCTTCACACTTGTCACTTCTGTATTTCCACCTGTGGCAGCCAGTACAGTGGCCCCTTCAGATTTACCAGCAATAGTTACTCTTGTGGACCACACCTATTGCAGAGACTTTAATATAGCTTTTAATTCCCAAACCTGTTATTTCCCCAAAGATCACAGATGTTGTAGGTGCTGATACCTTCCTTACCACATCCCCACTTCAGGATTATCTTTCCCCTGTTTCTTGCTTTGCTGAAAAGAATAAATTTTCTTCCTTCCCTTTATAGCACACTTGTGATAATCTCTTTGAGAAGTTCAGGCTCTTGGGAAACACTAAGAAGTGTTTACTCTCAGAAGCTACTTCATTCAGGCTGACACAAATCCCTAAGCAAAAAGAATAACCTCATCCAAAAGCATGGAGGGAAACACATCAGAGTAGCAAATCCAATTTTACATTATAATAAATTAACCCACTATAAGTATTCCTGGGATGTCTAATTATATTTGGAGAAATCCCTAATCAAGTTGGTTTGGAAACACAAATGGGTGTTTTCCAAAAGTTGTCATGGATGTATCTTGATATGAATACACTTGAGGAAGGGGCATGATTTATTGATATTTCATGAACACATACGCACACACAAATCACAAGAATGGATTCAGTAGCATCATAGAAAAAGTCATGAACATAATTCTCTATTGCAGGTACAGGCCCAATGTTCCTAAACATTTACAAGGAATAGGCCATTTCAGGATAATCAAAGACTGTTTTTACTATGACATAAATTGAACATTAACTATTTGCTTCCTTCCAATTCTGAACTAGAAGTGATTAATATTTTATTAATCATTGGTATCATTAATGATTCATAACTAATGTTTACTTGAGTATTATGATTTTTTCAGACTAGACAGTTAATATTTAGGTAAGCTTGATGATACTCTTGCAATGAGGTCTGGATTCCCATTCAATGCTTGAAATTAATATTTTAGTAGATATAAAAATATTAAACGTCACTAATGAATCTTTTGGGATTTTACAAATCATTCTAAAGAAAGAGCATCTTCACACAAAAACAAGTGCAATTATATTCACTAATTTCCTAGTCTCTTTCCACAGCACTCTGTAGAGCATCTGAATTCATTCAGTGCATTTGGTACCCAGATCACAATAGATATTTTGATCATGGAATGAGCTCCTTCTGTATAACCGTGAGCATCAACTGGTACATAAGCACTATTCCATATATTTTCCAGAAACAAGTTCTTTAAACTATGAATCATTTGATAGAGTGATCTCAATAAAGCACCCAAATATGATTCCATTCTTAACATAATGTTACTCTCTAAACAGGCTACTTGTGTATTATGTGAATCCTTACTACTTTAAGCCCTTTTATTCTCCTAGGTTTTTGTTTCTTTGTTTGTTTCTCTCCTTTTTTCACCTATTTTTATTTATATTATATTTATAATGTATAAATATAACATAAAAGATATATATCATGTTATATAAAATTAAATATAAATTATATTTACTGTATATAATATATATTTAGATAAATATATTAAATATGTGATAAATATATATCAATTTATTTTCCCCCAATATGTTTGTTAATTGACTTTATTCCAGAATTTAGTAAGTTTTTTGCTATCTTAGAGGACAAGGTCCTGATGTATCTTCATCATCTGTTTTCCATAAAATGTTATGTAAGTTTAGCTTGATACATATTTTCCACCAAGCAGATGTGTGCATCTGCATTTGGCTTTCCAGGCACTCTCTTCTCTAAGTAAACACCAGAAAAATCTAAGTGAAAGGCTGCCTGAATAGTAATGTGTTCTTGATTTTAAACCATGGTAACATGTTTGATGAATACTTAGATTCAAAATATTTACCATAGAAGTCAAACATATGTATTCCCCCCAAATGTAATTCATATCCCTCCCTCCATGAGTGCCTGTTAATTATTCTTTATATCGAGATACATATTTTTATAAAGCATTTGATGACAACTACAGCTTTAGTGATCAGATAACAATTTTTAAAAAGATGAAATCTCAGATTACCTCCTTTTTTTGTTCTTTTGTTAATCATGTCACTGCACATTTTCCTTTTATCGCTATGCAAGGCTGCAGAGAGAAGTTACACTCTGCAGAACAGGGATGAGCCAGAGGCCTTGATGAACGCTGTGGGTACCACCACTCCACACCCATGCTGCTTCCTAAGTGGGAGGAGATGAAAACACTGCCTTTGTATGGTATCACTCAGCAGGTGTAAATGAAATACAAAATGAAAGATCCCACCCCACACAATAGACAGAGCAGAACCAGATAGCACTATATAGCCACTGCTATGCTTGGCTATTTACTGTCACAGACAACTCAGCTCCAGCCAGGCAGGTGCTCCAAATCTCTGACTGTGCTACCTGCAAGAGAAATTGTGTTTCACTTGACAACGCTTTTCTTATGCTGGTTCTTCTTTAAGGAGTCTCTGTCAACGAAATTAGTTAAAGTGATTATGGACTTGAATGACCTATGGGTAGGCAAAAGTGTTGACTGAAAATATGGGTAAATTTCAAAATGGTAAGAGGGTGATTTTAAGATTAGATTTCACACAGAAACATCATGCCTGGCTCTTAACACAAAATCATCATCATAACAACACTGTTGATTGATGAATTGATTGAAGATCTGATGATGACCTAAAAGGCATCTCTGCTGAAATCTGTGTTTAAGAAAAAAATGACTCAAGTGAATAATGAAATTGTATTAATTGACTTGGACAGATAGATATTACTATGGTTTTAAAGCATATCATCTCCATATCAATGGCTCTGAATCTCCATGTGACGCATTCTGATGGATGATTATATAATCAACCAATCAATCATTGAAAAATATAAATATTAGTGCCTTCTAGAGGAGTAGTTCCCAAACTTCATAACACTCAACACTTTAATACATTTAGTCGTGTCATCATGACCCCCAGATATAGCATTATTTTTGTTGCTATCCCATAACTGTAATGCTGTTACAGTTATGCATTGTAATTTAAAGCTATGTTTTCTGATGTCCATATGCAACCCCTGTGAAAGGGTCATTCCATCCCCAAAAGCAGTCATGATTCACAGATAAAGAATCATTGTTTTAGGGTAACGCCTACGTTTCTGATTGAGCACCCTGGAGCTAATAATGTTTCTGTCCATTTGGAGTCTTTATCATGTATAACTTGAATATTAAATATGAAGAGGTGAATGGTATAGCAGTTTACAAAGTTATGCCTGCCTCGTTTTAGCAATACTGAAGATAAAGATGCTAGTGAAGATTTATCTGTTGCAATCCAAAGAAAAAGCTATTTTAAAAAATTAATACTCAGAAAATTTCAATATAAAAGTAGATAAAGTATGAAAATAATAAAAAAATCATATATACAGAACTATGAAAACTCTGGATTGGATACTACTGGAGAAAGCTCCAAGTTTATCATCTTTATGATAAATAGTAAATAATAATAATAATAATAATAATAACTACAAAAGTAGTCATACAACAATCTTTCTTAAGACCAAGATACTAATCTGTGGGTTGCACAGGGTGGAGTGTGCAACGCAAAACAATAACTAGAACAAAGACCAATGAAACTCATGTCCTAGTGCTACAGAATCTTTGCAAATACATCAGTCAAAACTCTGTCTTGTATTTATCAACAAGTACAATATTTTCTAGGTAGGTCTGAGGAAGTTAAATAATTTACTTACATGAAAATTTATTCCAGAATTCTAAAATAGAATTTCAACATGATTTAGATTTTTTAATTAGGTATTGTTGTTGTTGTTTAGAATTTCAAGCATGAGTGCTGTATTTACATCACTTACACCCTCACTCTACTTATACACAACATAAATATCAATTTTGTTCCTTAATCCATCAATCTAACATCTGCTGTTTAATTGGCAAGTTGAGTCCAATAGTCTATCAATTGTAACCAAATCTATTATTAAATGTTGATAGCTGTCATTACATTATTTTTGATGGTTAATGTTCTTAGTCATTTTATGTTTTGTTTTGTTTTGTTTGTAATTTTGCTTCATTTTCATCTTTCTACAGTCTTATGAGTATATTCTTTCTCTTCTCAGTCTAAAAAAAAAATGTTTCCAGTATTCTCTGTACAGCTGATTTGGTGTATTTGAATTCTTTCAGACATTTGTACTGTGGGAATTCCTTCTTTCTCTTTCAACTATGACAGATAATTTTTCTAGGCACAGTGGTCTAGATGGACACCTACAATCTGTTAGAATTTGAAGTACACTGCCCCAGGCAGTTCTTATTGTTCTTATTGTTCACATTCAGAAATCAGCTGTTTTTCTGATTGACTTTCCTGTAGATGTTACTTGCAATTTTTCTCTTTCTGCTTTCAATGCTCTCCCTTTTTCCTGCATATTGAGTATTTAACTACAATATGACATAGCTTTTTTCTTTTTTGATCTTGTCTATTAGTTTTTTCATGTGCTTCTTGTATCTGCTTTTTTTTTCCTTTGTGGGTTAGTCTGTTATTGTGATGAAACATCATTACCAAAACTTACATAAGAAAGCGTTTATTTTGATTCATATTTTCTGAAGGATAAGAGTTGGAAACATCATGTTTGTGAGGCATGGCAGCAAGTGGTAGGTATTTCAGAATGTGTAGGAAGCTGAGACCTCATATATTGAATCAAAATCACAAAATAGAAACATCCAATTGAAAGTGGGATTTGGCCATGCCCAATGATGTACTTCTTCAAGCAATGGTGAACCTTTTGAACCACCCCTAAACAGTACTACCAACTGTGGACTGAGTGTTCAAACACCTGAGCTTATAGGGAACATTCTCATTCAAACTAATACAGTATGTTTTACTTGGGATGAGTTTCTTCTATTATCTTGTTGACTATGTTTTAGACATGAAACTCTTTACTTTCATTGATCCCTGTGACTACAATATTTGGAATTTTCATGGTGTCTCATAACTCCTATTTTTTTTAAAAAAATTCATAGGCTTTTTCTGAGTGGTCAATTCTATTTTATATTCCAAGTCCTGATATTCTGTCCTCTTGGTCCATTTTACTTCTTAGTTTTTCCTCTGAGTTTTTTTTACAGACTTATTGAATTTTTTAATGCCATCATTTCAACATGAATTTTTCTCAATAGTCCTATGCCTTTACTGAATTTAGTCTTCAGATCCTAAACTGTCTTTATTATTTTATTCATTTTCATTGTATACTAAAGTAAAAATACATTTGGCTATTTGATGACTTCAATTTGGACATATATTTTTTAAACATATATTGAGCATATATTGTAAATATGACTCTGTAGATCAGTTTAAATAATCTAAATTACAAGCATTTTAAGTATGCATTATGGCTGGATATTGTATCCACATTTAGTAGCTATCCAGCTCCTGGTCAGCAAAGGGGCTGACCATATAGCAATACAGAAGCTCTACTTCCAGTCTTGGCCTGGAAACTATTCCGTGGTAAACTTTTGCATCTTGATATCATGATATCACCCAGAAAAGACCTTTGAAAGTACAAAGACATTTTCACCTAGTAATAACAAATATTAAAGAAGAAGCATGGTACCTCAGAGGAACTTTTGTCGTAGCTAATCTAAATTCTTTGGGTTAGCATATAATTTAATGGCTGCATCATGACATATTTGTGTGTATCTTTATATTTGTTCTCAATGATTGAGCCATTGGCCAGAGTGGTTCCATAGATGTTCCCAACATTACAGCGTATTGCCAATGCTATTGACTACTCCCCAAAGGAATTACTTCTTTTGTCAATGAACATGGAGAAATCAGGCTGGCACTAAACTAGAAGATTCACTCCCATAAACAGTCATGGTATTGTTATTGGATATGCTACCAGAGGTAAGAAGCAATCATTATTATTTAGCTATAAATTCTGTGACCTACAACAGTAGCAGGTTGTTTCCAGTATACAGTTATTATGAAAAGAGTAACAATCAACATAGTTGAGCAAGTGTCTCAGTAGTAGAATAAAGTGTTCTTTGGGTATATGCCCAATAGTGGTACAGCTGGATATTGAGGTAGATCCATTTCAATCTTCCTTTAAGAAACACCACACTGATTTCCATAGTGGCTATATGAGTTTGCACAACTGCTAACAATAGATGGGTGTTCCTCTTACTCTAAATCCCCACCATAGTGAGCCATCATTTATTTTACTAATATTAGCCATTATGATGTGTATAAGACAAAATCTCAAAGTACATTTTTTATTTTATAGTTTTAATTGAAAATAGATTCTTCTTTTTCACAATACATCCCAACCAGTGTTTTTCTTCCTCCACTTCTCCCAGCTCCCCACTACCAGTGTTCATACCCATAGCCACTCCCACTCCATCTCACATCAGATATAAGCAGGCCTTCAAGGGACAACAACTAAACACAACAAAACAAAATACAATAAAGCAGGGCAAGAACCCTCACACTAAAGCTGTACAAAGAAGCAACAGGAGGAAAGAGTGCCAAGAAACACACCTGCTCCCAAAAATAGCAGTCCCACAAAAACACCACAACACAAGGCATATGGTACGAGCCAAAACATTTATGCAGAAAACCTGGGACAGGCCCATGCAAGCCCTTTGCTTGCAGTTTCAGTATCTGTGAGCCTTTGTACACCTTGCTTAGTTGATTTGATGTACCATGTTCCCTGGTCTTCTCCATCCACTCTGATTCCTAGAATTCTTCTGTCCCCTATTCTGCAAGATTCTCAGAGTTCTGAGAGGAAGAAGCTATGGAGACCTCTGATTCAGACTCTACAGTAATGTCTGGCAGTGGTTCTTTGGATTTGCTTCCGTCTTTTGCTAGACAAAGCCTCGCTGATAATAACTGAACAAAGCACCAAACTCTGTGTATAGCAGAGCATCATTAGAAATCATTTCATTTATTCATTTTATTTTAGAAAGCTGTGTTTGGTTTTACTCTAGGTCTCCAGACTATACAGTCTCTGGTTCCAGGCCATCCAAGCAGTATTAGGCATTGGCTTTCTCTCATGTTTCTTCAAGTTAGATCAGATATTAGCATACTTTGGATATAAAACCAAGAGTGATATTGAGTCTTTAGGTAGAGAATTTAGGTTTAGAATTTTAACAATATTCTGAGAAACCATTATATAAATTTCCACAGTGACTTTACAAGTTTTCTTTCCCAACAGTAGTGGGGAGTATTCTCTTGCCATCCTAAAGCAATGTCCAAGATCATTGTACACTGGGGTGGCCTAGAAGGAGGAAAGCTTAGTTGGGCACAGGTGAGTGCAGGCAGGATCTTGGTAAGCAGGCAAAGAAAATCCACCTGGGAACAGCCTCAGAGAACTGGTTAGGTTTATTGTCGGGTATTTAGGCTTCTGGGGAGGTGACCAGAACAAAGTTTGTGTGGCCATGCACCATTGGTCTGTTAGGCTGCAGGGGGTTATTTTAGTTTTCTTGTATCTGTTGAAACTTTCTTTATGACCAAGTATGTGGTCAATTTTGGAGAAAATTCCATGAGGTTCAGAGAAGAGAGGAATCTATTTTGTTTGATTGAAAGTTCTGTAAACATCAATTGGGTCTGTTTGATTTATTACGTTTCTTTAAGTGTTTCTCAGCCATTTGAGATCCCTCTAATAATTCCCTGTTTAGATCTGCACTCCATTCTATAACTGGATTATTTGGGGGGTTTTTTGATGTGTAGTTTCTTGAGTTCTTTGTATATTTTGGATATTCGTAGTCTATCAGAGATGGAGTTGGTGAAAATAACTTTACACTCTGTAGCTTGCAGCTGTGATATATATATATATGGTATACTTTATCATACGGAAATGTTTCAGTTGTGTTTCCCTGTCTTCAACCAGGTGTGCATATGCAAATTAGGTGCATTTTCTCCGTCTTTTTCCTTCTCTACCTTGACTCAAGCTATATAAGCTAGCCCTGCCATTTCAATAAGTTAGATGTCCTCTGCTACAGTCTCCCAGGTTATTTATATATGCTGTACTCACAGTTGATCCTCAGATCCTCTGAATCCTGAGACCCTGTGCACAATGGCCCTTCAGGGGTGGTAGACCAACATATGACTATTTTCCATCAATTTAAGTGGTCTTTCCATGCATGTCTATCCACCCCTCCTTTTCTATCTACATAAACACACACACACACACACACACACACACACACACACACACACACACAGAGTGTTCAATACTTTTTGCTTGTGAGTGTTTCAAGTAGCCATATTACATTATGTTTATCATTTAAAATCACCCACCCTTCATTAGGGGTGTTTAACTTTCCCTAGAAATCAGAACAGCCACATACTTAGGAGAAACATAGTTACCAGAGTCCATTTTGATTGGCAGTATGTTCCTCTTTATTTTGAGGTCTTTCTTTTATGAAATTACTTAGGAAGTCCTAGAAAAGTATAGAACACTAACTAGGCATCTATCAGCCTCAAATATATCTTTGCAAAGTAAAATTGAGATAGAAGCTGCTAAAATGGTAGATAAAAAGCTATCTCAATGTGACAGTGACAGAAGAGTCAGAATAATGGAGGTAAACATATTTTGAAAGAGATAAAGTCAGGGCAAATGTCAGAAATTCATAAAGATTATTATAGAATACATAAAAATGGAGAAAAGAAGGGAAATTCAGATAAGAAACCAAGCAGAGCACAACTTAGCCTTGATTCCCAGTATGACAGAATAGGAAGACTCCACCAACAAATAAGTCCATGGGCCATGTAAGAAAAGATATGGAATTTTACAAGCTGGCCTCAAATCCTTACAGGCCTCAAATCCAGTAGCATGCTGTGTCGAAACACTGATTGTTCTGGTGATTGTTGATGCAGTGAAAGGAACCTACTCCAAGATCCCATATCACTCAAATGGCAAAGGCCAAGTGCCATCAGAGAGGCTCCATCCAGCAACTTAAGGAAACAGATGCAAAGATCCATAGGCAAACATTAAGCAGAACATGGGGAATTCTCCTGAAGAGGGGAGAAAAGATTGTGGGAGTCAAATGGGTCAAGAAGACCACAATAAGAAAGTAAAAAAATAAATGAGCCTGGACTTACAGGAACTCACCTAGAGATAACCCACCATCAGAAAGCCTACATGGGTCTAACCTAGGCCCTCTGCATATGCGTTATAGGTGTTTGTCTTGGTGGTTTTGTGGGACTCCTAACAGACAGAATGAAAACTCTTTCTGATGCTTTCACCTACTTTTGGAATCCTTGCCCTCCTACTGGGTTGATGCATCCAGTCTAATATGAGGGGAAGTGCTTAATCTTATTGCAACTTTATATGCCATGTTTAGTAGATATGCATGCCTGACCACCTGCCTTCCTCTGAGAATTAGATGGAGGAGGAGTGGATAGGAAGGGGGAAAAGGACTTGGAAGAGAGAAGGAAGGGGAGGCTGTGGTCAGGATGTAATATATAAGCAAACAAATTAATAAAAGGGACAGGAATAAAAGAGAATTAAAAAAAAATGGGAAAGAAAATGCCCCAATCTGATAGAGGAGTTTTCTCAATTGAGGTTTTTTTTACCCAGATGATTCTAGCTATACAAAAATAAAGAAAAGCTATTTTCAATACCTTTTAAAAAATTAACTGAAATGAATCTAACTGTGGCAACGAAAGACTTCTACAGGAAATTTCAGTACTTTGAAGAAATTTAAAAGGTCACTAACATCTGGAAAGACCGCTGATTAACACAACACTGAGAAAGTGGCTATATCTCTCATCCTGCATAAAGATCTATTCAAAATGGAATAGAGGTCATAGTGTAAGACCTGAAATTTTGAGATTACTTTAGAAAAACATTACTTCAAAACTTCAAGATATATGATTAAGTGAAAGTTTTCTAAAAGAATTCCAAAAGCACTGAATGTACTTATAATTATTGACAAAGAGGATTATATCCTTTAAAAATTCCAGCAAAACAAACTGTGATCAGAATGAAGTATCAACCCACAAAGTTGGAAGAGAAAAGAAAAATTTTGATTATTCCTTATATGGGAATAAATATTTTAAATACTGCAAAAGTAAAATATAACTCACCTCAACTGACCAATCATTAATGGGCTAGGGAACTACATAAATAGTTTCCCAAATAAAAAAATGAATTCACTGATGCCTCAGTATGTTGAACATTCCTTTATGTGTTTCTCAGCCATTTAAGATTCCTCTAACGAGAATTCTCTGTTTAGGTCTGTATCCAATGTTTGGGATATTAGTCCTCTATCAGATGTGAAGTTGATAAAATCTTTTTCCATGCTGTGGGTTGCCATTTTGCCCTATTGACAGTGTCCTTTACCTTACAGAATCATTTCAGTTTCATGAGGTCCTGTTTATAAATTGTTTATCTATATAAAAAAAAAGAAAAGAAAAGAAAGGTTTTTTTTAAGAGAACAAGCCTCTTCTCTCTTTTTTTAAGATTTATTTATTTATTGCATGTATACGGTTATACTGTCACTGTCTTCAGACACAGCAGAAGACAGGTATCAGATGTCCATTACAGATGGTTGTGAGCCGACATGTAGTTGCTGGAAATTTAACTCAGGACCTTTGGAAGAGCAAGCAGTGTTCTTAACTGCTGAGCCGTCTCTCCAGCCCCTGAATTACTGATCTTAATGCCCGCGCTATCATTTTTCTGTTTAGGAAATTGTTTTCAGTGCCCATTTGGTTCAAGGTTGTTCCCTAAGTTATCTTCTAATAGATTCAGTGTCTCAGCTTTTATGCTGAGGGCTTGATCAGGGTGATATATGTTGATCTATTTTAATTCTTCTACATTATGACATCCAATTAGAACAGCAGGACTTTTTGAAGATGCATCCTTTTTTTAATTGTGTAATTCTTGTGTCCTTATAAAACAAATCAGGTATCCATGGGTGTGTGGATCCATGTTTGTGTCTTTGATTCACTTCTATTGGTCAATGTATCTTTTTATTCCAATACCGTACTTTTTTATTACTATAGCTCTGTAGTAGAGCTGAAATCGGGGATGGTGACATATTGGAAGTTGTTTTATTTTTCAGGATTGTTTTAGCTATCCTATTGTTGTTTGTTTGTTTGTTGTTTGTTTTTCCATATGAAACTGAGTACTACCTTTGAAAAATCTGTAAATAATTGTGTTGAAATTATGATGGGGATTGGATTGAATTTGTAGATTGTTTCTTGTAGGATGGCCATTTTTACTGTTTACCCTACCCATTCATGAGCTTCAGAGACCCTTCCATCTTCTGATATCTTCAATTTCATTTTTTCAACGGCTTCAAGTTTTATTGTACTTGCTAGGTTGCTAGGACAACCTACATGTCCTTCAGCCTAAGAAGAGACAAAGAAAATGTGATCCATAGAATTTTATCAGCTATTAGGAAAAAATTACATCATGAAATTTACAGGTAGGTCTTGCTTGGTTAGGATTACTCCAAGATAGTTTATATTGTTTGTGGCTCCTCAAAAGAATCTTTTTGTCTTTGAGTTCTTTCTCTGTCTATGTGTCATTTGCATAAATGAAGGCTGCTGATATTTTTTTTTTAGTTAGTCATATATCCAGCCACATCAATTAAGGTTCTAATCACACGTGGAAATTGCCAGGTAGAATGTTTGTGGGTTTCTTATATATACTATCATGTCATGTGCTAATAATCATACTTTGTCTTCTTCCTTTCCAATTTATATCTCCCTGATCTTCTTCAGTTATGTTATTGTTCTAGCTAGAATGTTAAGTACTATATTGAATAAATATGGAAAGTGTAATTCTCTCTTATAGCTATCAGAATGGCTAATATCAACAACACAAATGACAGCTCATGCTGGTGAGGATATGAAACAAGAGGAACACTCCTCCATTAGTGGTAGTAGTACAAACTCATACAGCCAGTGTGTAAATCTATATGGCTGTTCCAAAAAAAAATTGGAAATCTGTCTCAAGACCCATATATACTATTGGGGGGGCATATATCCCAAAGATGTTCCATCCTACCACAAGGACATTTCCACAATTATATTCAGAGTGGCATTATTCATAATAAACAGAAACTGGAAACAACCTAGATATCCCTCAACCCAAGAATTAAAAAAAAATGGTATATTAACACAATGGAATATTATTCACCTTTAGAAAAATTGACATCATAAAATTTGCAGGCAGATGGATAAAACACGAAAAATTACCCTGAGGGAGATAACCAAGAGACACAAAAACAAATATGATATGTACTCAGGTATGCGTAGTTATTAGCTGTTAACTAAAGGATAATAACTACAATCCATCCACAGATACAGAGAGGTTAAATAAAAAAAGAGAAATCTGGGGGGAATGCATGGGTATCCATGGGATGTGGAAATAGAATAGATTTTGTGGATGGGATAGAATTCTGTGTAGGCATGGAAACAGCAGGAATCAGGTGAGGAAGACAATGGGAGAAAGTGCAGAGAAAGAGACAATTGAAATAGGTGGGCATTCAGGGAAACAGTGCAATGGAAACTTACTAGAACCTATGTGATTAAACCTAATGAAGACTCTTCGTAATAGAGGATATGGAATCTGAACCAACCATCTTCTCTAACCATGATATATAAATGTATTTTTTATACTCCTGATGTAATTGTTGCTTTGGAGGCTTAATGCCTTAATCGACTAACATAAACTTAGACCTGGAAGCATCTAGCCTCCATATAATCTTATCTAGGCCTAGAATGATTTTGGCCTCTGAGATCTACTACTGAAAAAACTCACCTTCGATTGTTCTTTCTGAGCTCTGTCTAGTTTAACTTAGCTTTTCTAGCTCAAACTCTTCTCCAAACTGATTGGTTCAATCTGGCTTCTCTCTCAGCCTCTGACTGAATTGCTCTGCTTGGCATCATACTAACTTTGACAATATGTTGTAATATTCTGGCTCATTCTTACCCTCTGGATCATCCTATTGCCTGTGTCTAGTTTGTTCTCTTTCTGTAACCTGTCTCTTTATAACTATCTAAGCAAAACTGCCTCCTTCTCTCCGTACTGCTCCAACAAGTAACTTTGCTTTTCTTTCTTTTCTCATGAGAACTGGTCATATCCTATTCTCTCAAATCTTTCTCTGACTTATCATTTTGTCCTCCATTCAGTTAGACATCACTTTCAAACATGGATGCTTGATTTCTAATAATATTCTACTGTACTCATAAATTGGTGCCTAGCCCAATCAGAGAGGCTTCCTTCAGTAGCTGATGGGAGTATATACAGACTCACAACCAAATATTATACGTTGCTCTGGGAACTACATAGAAGAAAGGGAGGAAAAATTATAGGAGCAAGATGCATTGAAGGTACCAGGAGAATATGGCCCATAGAATCAACTAAGTATGGCCTATAGAGCTCACAGATACTGAAGCAACAACCATTAAACCTCCATGGTCCTCCACATACATTCTGATTGTCTTAGCTTGGAGGTTTTGTTGAATTCTTAATAATAGGATTGGAGAGGGTCTCTGACTCTTTTGCTTGCCCATAGGACCTATTTTCTCCTACTGAGTTGCTTTGTCCACCCCTGATATGAGGGTATATGCCCAGTCTTATAGCATCTTGTTATGCTAAATTTGGTTGATATCATCGGTAGGCCTGCTATTTTATGAAGCAATATGGAGGAACAGTGGATCTGGGGAAAAGAAGAGGTGGAGAAGAGTTGGGAAGGAGGGGATGCGGAAAGGAGGCTGAAGTTGGGATGTATTGTGTGAAAGAAGAAAAAACAAAAAATAAAATAAATAAAATACAATAGAAATGTATTCAACTATTTTCAGAAGTATTAAACATCTCTAGTCACTAGAGAAAGACACATTAAAAGTACTTTAAGATTCCACTCATCCCAGTAAGAATTATCACCCTCAAGAAAATAAATGACAGCAAGAACTAATGGGAAGAGAAAAGAAATGCTTATACACTGCTAGTGGGAATATAAACTGGTAACATGACTATGCAAATGATTATGAACATTTTTCCAGAATAGAATTACCTCACCAGCCAATTATACGAGTCCTAGGAATATACCCAAAGGACTCCAATTCAATGTACTACAGAGGCACTTAGACATTCAACTTTATTCCTGAGAATTTATACAATATAGGAAATGGAGCCAACATATACATTCATGAACAGAAGAATGGATAAAGACATTGTGCTCTATGTATGACAGTTTCTTTCAAAAGGGAGGGAGGGGTTGGCTCAGGAAACTTAGGAAATGAACAAAGAAATAAAGTCTGTGAAATCAGAATCCCACAACTTCTGGGGGAAGAGACTCTGCTACACTGGTGCAGAGAGGAAATTCTCTGACAGTCTGCAGGCTGAGAAGAGAGCTCTGGGGGTGTAGACCTTGTGAGCTATATGTTTGGTGTGGCTTTGTGTTGTTGCAGCTATATCTGCATATTTTTGTTTATTGTAAGTAATCCCTAACCTATCAGTAACTCTGAATGGTTTGAATAATAAATGACCCCTGTATACTCAAGGTTTTGAACACTTGGTATCCAGTCTGAGTTTTGGAAGGCTATGGATCCTCTAAAGATACGGAGCTTGATCCATGAAGGCCATCAAGGCAGGGAGTGGCAACAGCTAGCTTTGAAAAAATTATACCACTATCCCATTTCCATTTAATTCTTTCTGCTTTGTACTAGTCTTTGAGATTGTAGTTTCTCAGCTTCCTCTTTCAGCCATATACTGCCTCCCTCACTATTATGGACACCTCTCTTGAATAGTCAAGATAAACCCTTTATTTTGTAAGTTATTTTGGGTCATGGTGTTTTATTTCAGTAACACAAAAGAAAAAATACGTAAACCCAATAAAACCTACTTTTTCAACAAGTAGGACATTGGTGCCATCACTAATCTGCCATGAGTTCCCATTCTGTGGAGACTGTGTGTGTGTATGTATTTGTATGTGGATGTGTGTTGCATCTTCCCAAGAAAATACAGACATTCAACAGGGCTACATGTAAATGAAGGAACATAACTCATCCATTAAAAAATGGTGAGATAATTTAAATAAGTAAAACAATTCTTCAAAATTAATACCTGAGATAGTTCCCCAGAACTCATATTTTAAAAGCCTGGTGAGATAATGCATCCAAGTTAATACCAGATCTGGTTGAGATAGAAATGGAAGAATTCTTGGGGCTTGCAATCCAGACAATCTGATCTAATTCATGAACCTCATACAAGTGAGAGATACTGTCTCAAAACTAAAAGGTTGGTGGTACCTAAGGAATGACAGCAGTGGTTGTCTTATAGTATCCACATGCAAGCATACAAAAATAAATACTACCTCCCCAATACAAGTATACCTACACTGACAAGAAAGTACATATACATACACAAATCAAAGAAAAGAGAAGACACGAAAGTTATAGAAAATGGGCATAACTAAAAAATATGTTAAGGGAAATAAACTAGTCTAGAAAGACAAATATAACATCTCTCATTTATAGAACCTAAGATGAAAGGTGGGATGACATTAGAAATAGTGTTCCAAAAAGGATGATTTTAAGTATTAAATGATTTCTCTATAATTATTTCAATAGTGGTAAGGGACTTAGTAGGGGACATGGTGAGGTTTTGGAGATAGAATAAAGTGATATAAAAGGAGGAAGATGAATAATATAACAGGAAGAATTAAAGGGGTGATGAATCTGAGAACATGAAAGAAGAGGAAATATAGGGAAGAATAACTCACACCAATGTCATTTTGAGAAGGTCATATAGAAATTTACTACTATAGAAATCTCTGAAATAAATACATACAAAAACCTATGAAACCCCCATTTGGAATTCTACTACTATAGAATCTTCAATAAAGTACATATACATATACATATACATATACATATACATATACATATACATATACATATACATATACATGTGTGTGTGTGTGTGTGTGTGTGTGTGTGTAGAGAGATAGAGATAGATAGATAGATAGATAGATAGATAGATAGATAGATAGATAGATAGGGTTAATAGAGTTACCCTACAATCAAGATAGCAATACTCCAACTAGACATCCCATGTTAGTAAATGAAATACCTTGTACCAGGAATGGGTACTTTTGGAAACAGTGGCCAATGGAGTTCCATAAACTTCCAAATGCTACAGAACTTTGTCATGACTCTTGGTTACCCTCAAGAAATTGACTGTAAGATCATATCACTGAAGATACCACATGTCATGGAAACTGGTACTGACTTGGATGTCTCATTTTAGCGGGATACATTTTGTAGGTATTAAAGGCTCTATGCATGCCATCAGAGTGAAAGTAGTCATCCATTTTACTAGATGAAAACTCTCTGAGGTACAGTAATAACTGGCCTCACAAGATCCCTATCTTATAGATGCTATATTAGCACAAATGTTATAGAGAGTAACCAAACATTTTCTGATTGGAATAAAGGCTCACTCCACAAGATGGAACTTATACCTGCCACCTTAATTGGAGCCCCAAACTTGTGGCTTGATAGGTAATAGGTTCTAGAGGAGAACCTAAGATTATTATTTTTAAAATGAATATATTATAGTCTAAGTGATTTATTGTTATATCTAGAAATAGATTCATTAGAGTCTCTCAACCCCCATCAGAGAAACCTTTTATTTCAGTATATTACCTTTAACAAAGACCTACAACTGGCCAAAGTACAGAGAAAAAGAGACTGAAGAGTGCTTAGCTCTAAGTGGACATCTATATCACACCTTTCCTGGCAAAGTTAAGAGATTACCATGAATGATGGGGCAGTAAAGCCAGAAACAGTGGATAACTACCAGGAAACCATGTTTCCTGGGCAAAATTGGACACTTGTTTGAATTCATAGCATTTGTGACAACATGCAAAGATGAGAGCAAATACAAGCTAAATAAAATTTCAATATGGAAGAAGGAAGTATGCAGGAAGTTCCAGACCATCCTGAGGAACTACTGGCAATTGATTGGTGCTGGAAAAAAAAGAGGATCACTTTTCTTCATGAATATGACTCTTAGTATGTCAACAATGCTCCAAGATAGGCCCAAACTAAAGACTGTCAGGAGTATATGGGCAGGACAAATTAGACTACATGTTTGTTTTTTTTTTGCTTTTTTTAAATACTTAAAGCTGCATCAGTAAGGAGATGAGATGGATCTGAGAGGATTTGAGGGGAGAATGAATATGATTAAAAATATTGTATGAAATTCTCATAGAATTAATAAAATATTATTATAAAAATACATTTATATATGAATATACTATATCTATTCAGTATGTTTATATTCAATCTATTGTATTTTATACACAAAAATATTATTTTTCGAGTCACTGATGTTCATGATGTATCACTTTTCCATGATCAGTGCTGTGGACATACAAATATTGTGATGTGAGCTTATTCCAAACTACCTTCCATCACCTATTTCTTTGCTTATAAAGTACCAGGCATTGTTTAGGAAGAGACTGATTGTCACAAAAATATGCACATTTTGGTTAAAAGAAATTAAGTAAGTAATCTCTTATTACAAAGAGTATTTTCTCAAATGGGACTATTTTGCCTTTTTTCTGATGAACACCTTCCTACATAATATCTAGATCACTGGCTAAGACACACACACACATACACACACACACACACACACACACACACTTATCATTTTCACAATATGACTAAAACATTTGAAAATTTTTCTTAAAGGTCAAATCTGAACTATTTTTAAGTAATGAAATTCAAACATTAAAAGTGTTTTCAAAACAGCAATATATGCCAGTTCTATAATCTTAGCCATTTGAAGGGCTGAAGGGGGAGGTTAAGAATACCAAAGCTATCCTTAGCTAAAGACCAGGCTTGGTAACTTAGTGAGACCCTGCCTCAAAACAGATGCAAACAAGTTTGATGGCAACATAATTCACTGTTAGATGTTTCAATTACAGTTTTGCTTATTAACTAAGAAATTGAAATTAAAACTAAGACTAGTAATACTTGAATGCAATAATATAATAAGACTAGAAAAACAGCAGTTGAGACATACAGCAGAAACAATATTTATAATTATAAGTTAAAATGTGGTATACATGTATGAAATTCTCAAATAATAAGATACACTAAAAGATAATTATCACTGTTGATATTAATGATATTCTCATGTGAAAAGATTAAAAGAAATTAAAATGAAATGGTAATTGTAGTTAATTAAGAAATCTTACAGAGACTGATCCAACAATCACAGGACCTACATGAGTTGGCACTAGGTTCTCTGGGTATATATTATAACTCTTAGCTTGATATTTTTATGGGATTCATGACTATGAGAATGAATGGACTTTGTGCCTTCTCTTGAGACTCTTTTCCTTCTGTTGGGTTGCATTGTCCAGCCTCAATATGATGAATTTTGCTTTATCCTACTCTATTTTGTATTGTCATGTTTGGTTGTCTCTTGGAAGCCCATTCTTTATTAGTGAGAGTCAGAAAGGGAGTGGATCTGGAGGGGAGAATAATCGGGGAGGAACTGGGAGAGAATTGAAGGAAGGAAAACTATAATCAGGATATATTGTATGAGAAAAAAAGATCTATTTTCAATAAAAGGAAAAATAAAATAATAAAAAATAGAGAGGATATTGTAATATATCAGACAAGAGAGCAGTATGAAGACTGTATCAGAGAAGGGAAGGAAACACTTACAGGTAGATCTAATAGACCAGAGGAGAGCATTTGGGGTGTTCAGGGCTTGCTATATTGGGAGAACTGGGTACTGATGATGCCAAGAAACTTTGGTTTCTGTTGCTTATGTTCTTGCGCTTGCCTTTCGCCATCTGGTTAACTCTAGTGTTACCTGCCCTCACTGTGTAAGACTGGAGTCTGTATTTCCAGTTATCTTGCTTGTTGCAGAGCTCCTCAGAGTCCAGATGTCTCTTTGGTCTTATGCTCCTAATCTCCTGTGTGGAAGAACTCCTGGGACTCAGGCCACCTCTTGGATCTGGAAATCCTTCTGCTCTGAGTGCAGTGGCTCCTCGGCTGCTCTGAGTGCAGTGGCTCTTCGGCTGCTCTGAGTGCAGTGGCTCCTCGATGACTCAGGATTCAGTATCTCCACAGGACAGGGGCAGACCGACTCTGTGTCTGCTCCAGCCCAAAGGACCAGGCAGGGGCGGAAGGGAAGTGGAATTCCAGAGGGGCGGGGTTTGGGTAGCTGCTGTGTCCCAAATGTCCCTGGCTCCCAGAGGTATCTCTGGGGCTTAGGGAGTGAGATGGAGTTCTTACCGGCTGCTCTGAGTGCAGTGTCTCTTCTAGGATGACTCAGAATTCAGTATCTCCACAGGACAGGAGCAGACCGATTCTGTGTCTGCCCCAGCTCAAAGGACCAGGCAGGGGCAGAAGGGGAGGAGAGCATTTGGAAACAGAGTGTATTGCTTAGATTTTCTTGTCAGCTTGACACAAATCAGAGTAACTAATGAAGAAAGAATCTCTTTCAGTAATTGTCTAGTTCAGATTGGCCTGTTAGCATCTCTTGATTGCTAATCGATGTAGGAATACTCAGCCACCTATGGACAGTATCAAAACTGGATAGATGTGCCTGAGCTTTATAAGAAAACTAGCTGAATACATGAATGTGTAGTACATGAGCAAGGTTGGATAATGGAAAGGGAAGGGAGATATTATGTTATTATATATGATCTTGAAAATAATAAAGAAGACCCAACCAGTATACTATCTTGATCCATGGTTTCTGTTTCAACCTCATGCTTTGAGTTCTGCCATGACAGCCCTCAACGATGGACTGTCATCTGAAGTACACACTAAAAAGAAAAATCCTTTCGATCCCCAGCTTGCTTTTGATCATGTATTTTTATCATTGCAAAAGAAAGAAAACTATAACAGAAACTCATACCAGAACAGTGGAATGTTACTGTGATAAATCCAATCCTGTTGTAGAGGAAGACTGTAGAAGATTTTAGAGTTTTGGACAGGAAGATCTACTGAGTGCTCAGAGATTAATAAGATGTTCTAATAGGAACTTAGAAAATGTGAATGATGAGAGGAATGTAAACCACGGAGGCTTGTCATGTAAAGTTTGAGAAGAAAACAATGACTTAATTGAGAACTGGAAGAGGGGTCATTTATGTGATTTTTTCAGGAGTCTGTGAATAAAGTTATGTGGGGCTGAAAAGTTGGTTGTAATTGGTAAGAGATCAGTATCATTAAGGTATAAACTCATGTGCTTCACTGAAACCATGACTGCATATTTTCTCAGTGTTATACAAGGATGGACAAGGCTTTACATTGAGCTGAAAGCAAAACGTTGCATTTGTGTGAGCCTACCACACTGTACTGATTTTTAAGGCATGGAAGGCTCGTGGAAGGGCAGCAGAGATCCCAGGATATTGGAGTAGTCAGGACAAAGAGATGCCTGCCAAGGACAGCAGCAGGTGGGGATTAGGGGTGTCTTGAGCCTATGAGGAGACAAGCTGTGTGTGTGCTGCAAGTAGAACTAGAGAAGGAAAATGGCCCAAGTTTTCAAAAGCCCAGAAGATGAGGGAATCACAGATGGCCCGTGTTGGGCTACACAACTTTGGTTGTGCTTTAATCTGACTTTTCTCTATGGCCTGATTCTTCCCTTTGGGGATAAGATATATTAATATGGTCTTTTTATTTCACAGAAGCCTACAAATAAGAGGTTTGGGAGTTTGAAGCATTTGGGATTTTTAGAGACTGTGGCTAAAGGTGTGCTATCTTTTGTATTATGCCACTAACAGGAACTCTTGGGATGAATAAAAAGGGAGTGGCTACAATTTAAAAGAAAAGCATTTGTGACAATTAAGTTGACAAGGAGTAGTTTGTTCTGCCTTGGTTTTTATTTGTCAACTTGCCACAATCAAGAGTCACCAGCGAAGAGGGAAATCGTGAGGGATTTCTTTGATCCAACTGGTCAGGTCTGTGAACACACTCCTCACAGACTGTTTTGTCTAATGAGTGCTGTAGAAGGGCTCAGACCGCTGTGAGAAACATCATCCCTATGCAGGTGGGTCTGAGCTGCAGGGAAAGTTAGCAGAGAACAAGTGAACAACCAGGCCAGGAAACAGTGCTCCTCCGTAGGATTTGCTTCTGTTCCTGCTTGAGTTTCTACCCTTCCTTCCTTCCTTTGTGATAGACTGTGTACATGGCGTATATGCTCAAACCAGACCTTTCCTCTCCTAAATTGTTTGTGGTCATGATTTTTACCACAGCAACAGAAAGCAAGCTAGAACAGGGGACAAATTAGAGGGAAGAAAATTATCAAACCCATTATTGTTTAGACTTAGTTAAAAATCAAATAAAAATACAAATTTAAAAATTAAAACCAGGGATGGAGAGATGACTCAGCGTTTAAGAAAACGTATTGCTCCTTCAGAAGACCCAGCCAGGTTCTGTCCCCAACACTTGTATTGGATGGTCTGTACTCAGAAATTCTAACTCCAGGAATCTGATGGCCAGTTCTGCTGTTTACTGGTATATGTCCGTGTAGGATTTACACTCACACTGGCACACACATAAATAGAAATAAAAACTTAAAAGTAACTTTTAAAATAAATTTAATAACAGAACGTCTTCTGTCTGTCCTCTCACTCATGTTCATTCCTCAGCCTAAACTAATTACTGTCTCTGTGCCATTATTCATGTGGTAACGATTATGTATTAGTCCAATATTGCAGCTAAACCTTTGGTTTAGAATATATATACTCTAATAATATATATTCTAATAATGGGTTTGATATCTGCTTTTCCAGGGTGCTTTCTTCTTTCAGCATAATGCTTTGAAGAGTTACCATAAGTAACTCTTTTTGCCCTGGTGGTCCATTGATTATCGTAGCTTTACAATACTCCTACATATGATTTTTCCATAGCACAGATAACGGGGGATATAAGTTTCTGTTGTTGTTGTTCATAGTATTCTTTTTCAAACAATGGATTTGAACATTCTTATACGAATTCCTTCATGCACCTGTGCCCCATTATCTCTAGCGTACCTATCTGGAGACTGCTAAATTAAATGTATACATTGTTATATTTGTTAGGCAGTAACCACTTTTTTTGAAAGGATTTTTTAAAATTCATTTACAATTTCAGTAACACTGCGCAAAATGCCCTTGGTTGTATGTACCTTGGGCTTCCAACTTCACTGTAAAGTGTGACATGCCAATTTATTGATTGTTAATGAAGTTTCCAGTGTGCGGCTTGTTTCTAATGGTCTGTGAAATGCCCCTCTCATGACCTTTTCCTTTTCAGACTAGTGTTTTGTTTTGTTCTGATTTTTTCAATTTTTATTATTTTATTTATTTACATTCCAGGCATTGCCCCCACCTCTTTTCAACCCCCCCCCCACAGTTCCTCATCCCATTTCTCCTCCTCTTTGCCTCCAAAAGGATGCATCCCACCATGCCCACAAGGCCTCCCCCTTCCCTGGGGCCTTAAGTCTCTCATATTTTAAGTTTTACTGCTGATATGAAGAAAATGTCTCCATATTCCTGTGGCAAAGTTACACCAGCTCTGTGAACTGCCCTTCACGCCTCTGTCTATTGGCACTGTTGCTTTCTACAATGACTTCTAATGGACTTTTTAATAATAACAACCCATTTTATCACCAATGCCCTAAACTATTTCAATCTTGTAACTTATAAAAACTCTTTACAACTCTAAAGTAGATAGATACCATTTATTCATCACATAAATTTTCTGCTTAATGTTTGTAATTAAAGATAAAACACCTTTGATAGGCATAGATTGCATGTGTAAAATAGCAAAACAAAATCCATTAATACATAAAAGTAACACATGTTAACAAAAAATAGAAAAATCAATAAAATGAGCAAATGTATATTATTTTCACTCATGAGATTAATAAGAACTTCATCCTTCCCTGCTAATTTTTGAACCTCATCTCACATATTATAGTACATAGCATTGTGCATATGAACTGCACATATACGCATATATGTGCATGTACACATGTATGTATAGATTGCTAAAACTAGACTACTTGTTTGTGGATTAATCCATACCCAAACAAAGCTTTGTAAAAGAATCATTACTTTAAGATGTTCTGACATTGGGGCTGCTTGGCAAAAATCTGACATGGGCCAAGGATTAGGAAATGGGCTGCCTGACAGGAATCTGACATTGGCCAAGGACAAGAAAGTAGGCTTCAGGCAGGAATCTAACATTAGGCTAGAACAAAGGAGTAATTTAAGACAGGAATCTAAATCTTAGGCTAGAACAATGAAGTAGGCTTCAGGAGTGAAAATGACTTTGGGCTAGGACAGGGAAGTGGGCTCAGATATTTTGGTCATCCTGATAAGTCCTTAGAAACAGTGAACATGGGAGTGTTCATGTAATTGGGTTTAATGCCTTTCTTGTTCTTTGACTATTTGTGTTTATTGTCTTGCTTGTTCCTTGACTATTTTCATCTATTATATTGCTAGTCCCTCGACCTAGAATTGACCTTAATACTTGCATGTAATTAAAATAGTATAAAAGCAAAAAGGAGAAGGAAGGATGGGATGGTGGGTTCTAGGGAGGGGAAATGGAGAAAAGGGATGACTTCTGAAATGTAAATAAATAAAATATCCAATAAAAAAAAATATGTCCTGAAACAGGTGTAGAATATGGTACTTTTCTTTTCCATATGAATATTAGATGCACTACATCCTATGAAAATACTGATGAGATTTTTTTATTGGAATATATCTGTGAATTTGTACATAATTTATATTTCTACATTTTTGACATTTTCTATTATATACAATAATTCTTTTCAATTCCTTATTTCTTTAATACATTTAAATAAAGTTTTTGTTTCAATCTCTCCTTAAATTCCTGCACATCTCTTGCTACATTTATTCCTTCTGGTTTACATTTTCATTCCTACAGTAAAATACCAGTCTTTATAATGAGATTTCAAAGTAGTTTTTTCTGATTCTTATACATAAGCATGTGAAATTTTCTAATATTTTTATTCATTAAGTTGTTGTTTCTCTTGGATTACATGTTAGCCCCAAATCCAGAACAAAGTTTCCCTTTCCTTTCAGTAAACATATTTACTTAATCCAACTTCTAAGATTATCTGCAACTGTAATTCAAAATACAGGATCCTTTCCTCTGTCTGGAGTTAATGGGCATATTTTCAATGTTTCTGCTACCTGTGACATTCGGTAGTGTATCAGTTACTTTGGTGTTGCTGCAATAAATAACTCTGGCAAAATATAAGAAAGAAATAGGTTTGTTTTGGCTTATAGTTCTAAAATACATCAGAGTGGGGTAAGTGTAACAACAGACATTGAAAACCTAGAAACAAAAGCAGAAAACAGTGTGATCACCTACATCCTCATACAAGAAGCAAAAGGAAAAAAGAGAAAATGGGGCAAGTCTATAAAACCTCACAGCCTGCCCCAGTGACCTATCTCTCAAAGAAGGTTTCTCATGAAAGTCCCAGACCATTTTCAAGCAGCAGTAGTAACCAAGCATTTAAATACCTGAGCCTGTGAGGGGCACCTCTCATTCAAAGCACCATAAGACAGATTAAGGAAAAGTTTCTCTATTTATACTTTATAAGATGTTTTATTACAAAAGAACAGAATTCTGTGGCTTTTCCCATTTTAATGAAGATTACATTGTGATTGTTTATATTGAACTGTTAATGTAATGAACTGTTTTAACTTCTTAGTTGCATTTCATCTCAACAATGTTGACAATCAACTGTAGCAGGATACTTTCTCTGCTACATTGTATTAGCAGTGGAGCTTGGTGATTAGGTAGTAGAAGAGGAGGTGGAGCTGGGAGAGAAAGAGAGGAAGGGGAGCGGAGAAAAAGAGGAAGGAGAGGGGAGGAGAAGAAGGAGGCTATCAGCCATAGAGAACCACAGATGGATCAAAAGCTGCCCTGGATAGCAACTTCTATCAAAAGGTTAGATATTGGGTAATAACTCTAATTGTATAGGCATCTTGTTGATTGAGCATTTCTAAATATATAAATCCTTTAGATAATCATTCAGTTTTAAGAGTCTCATTTCTACTGGGTACTGCAAGGGTGGTAGATACTGTCTGGGATTCAACTGAGCTTTGTGGATACAGTGTGGGGGATTGGCAGAGCCAATCTAGCTAGCTGGAGCCCCAGTCAGAACCAAGGAGCAGCAGGAACATAGTGGCTGCCCAGGAACAAGCCTGAGCAGGCACCATTTTCTAAATATCACCCATATCAGAATTCAGTTCTATAAATGGTGGATTTCTATTGATAACTAATTGGAATAGAAGTTTTTAACTTCTAAGTTGGCAACAGTAGCCTGGCTTGCCATTGATGGTCCCTTTAGCCATCTGACTCTGGTTAAACTCATCAATGAATAGAACTGGGAAATGGTTTCACTCATTTCATTTTTGGAATAGATTGTAGTGGCAGCAATGCAGGCATCAGTTCATTGAATATTTAGCATAACTTGCCAGTTACTCTAATTTTTCTATAAGGTGTGCATATGACATGAGGACAATCACAAGACAGTTACAAGTACATGTTTAAATAGTGTTTTAACGTACTAAATAAAAGTTTACATTTTAACTTCCTAAATCAGGACTTTTCTGTTATATTTTCCTGATAAATCATGGTTTTTCCCAACTATTCGAAATGATTGGCTTTAAGATAGTTTAGTGGCCTCTTTGTGTGTATGTCATATTGGTCATTTATTTATATATTCTGTCCTTTTTCTTTCTTAGTCATGGACTTTTTATTTCTAGTTAATTTTGGATTTATAATATTGTACTTTTTCAAATTTCTCAATATTGAAACCAAGGTCATGTTTTTCAGCCATTCTCTCCACACTCAGAGTATTGCTGAAACCTATTCAGTAATTTAAATATTGTAGGGTTTTCTTTTTACTTTTCTCTTATAATCATAAAAATTTCATAAATTCCATAATGCTTTCTTTTCAAAATTACACAGAAGTCTGCTAATTGCAGATATGTGATTTTTTTTCCCAGAATTTGAACTATTTTTATAAACACTTTTAGGGATAACATAACACATCAAACGCACTGGCTATGAGTCTGAGGGTATGACAGAGATTCATCTTGTGCCCCCAAGTCCATACCTTGTCCACGGCAGTAACAAAGCTTACAAAGCTTGCAACCAGAAATTTTACCTACTTTTATTTTGCTTTTCACCTCATCTTTTGCTTTCGACAGAAATGGTACTTTATTCTTACAATGACTGATTTATTCTCAAAAAATGTCTGCAGTAGGAAGTTTTCAGATGCTGTGGTCATGGATCTTAAAGATTTCTGCATGCATCCTATTTACAGAGTACATATGAAAATAAAGAGAATTTAAATTTGAAAATATAGCCTTCATGGAAGCAATGACTATGTATCAAAAAGTCTATGAATTATGCCTATTCTTATTGTCCTGCATATATTTTATTATGTGTAGTGTGCATTTTAGACTCTGAAACCTGGTCATTTTTTCCCAGTTCTAGGATATATTATGCATAGATATTAAAATATTACTTAGCCATAAGTATTTCTCATGAGATAAAAAACTAAAATTACTTAGAAATTCATACCTAAGAAGAATCAATACAAACACACAATTGAAAAAATTAGGAATCAAAAATAATTGGAGGACCTCGAGGGATGGCCCAGCAGTTAAAAACACTGACTTCTAGTTCTTTTTATTTTTCTGCTCAGAGATTATTTATTTCCTGCATTTTCATGGGTATAGTTAACTGCCTTCAGTTGGTGTTTTCCTTCTAGCACCTTATGTAGGGATGATTTGTAGATAAATATTGCTTAAAATAAATTTGATTATGCAGCACTTTATTTTCTTCATTTTCAGTAAATGAACGTGTTACTGGGTGCAGTAGTCTAGCCTGGCAACTCTGGTATCTTAGAGTCTGCAGCAAAGTTGTCCAGGCCATTTTGTTTTTATAGTCTCCATTGAGAAGTCAGGTACAGCTCTAATATGCCTGTCTTTTGTGCTTTTTGGTCATTTTTCCTTGCAGCTTTTAATATTCTTTCTTTGTTCTGTACATTTAGAGTCATCATTATCATCATCATCATCATCATTATGTGACAAAGGGAACTTCTTTCCTGCTCCAATCTATTTGGTGTTCTGTATACTACTTATACCTTTGTAGGCATCTCCTACTGTAGGTTAGGAAAATATTCTTGTATGGTTTTCTGGTCCATTCAGTCAGGATTCTTTGCCTTCCTCCATTCCTATTATTCTTAACTTTGGTCTTTTCATACTGTCCCATATTTCCTAGATGCTTTGTGTCTATTGTTCGATAGATTTTAATACTTACTTTTTGTGATATATCCAATTGTTCTATAGTATCTTCAGTATCTGATATTTTTACTTCTATTTGTTATATTCTGTTAGGGAAGCTTGCCTGAGTAGTTCCTGTTTTAGTACCTAAATATTTTCAGTTCCAGAATTCCCTACATTTCTGGGTTGTTGTTGTTGTTGTTGTTGATGATGATGATGTTGTTTTTAAATTGGTTTCATTTCCCTTTCCAGATCTAGAAATGTTTTATTCACTTTCTTACACTGTTAGTTTGTGTTTTCCTGGATTCTGTCAAAGGATTTACTCATTTTATCACACTGTTTTCTTGTGTTCTTTACATCTTTAAGGGATATAATGTGTTATGGGACTCTCTGAGTCTTGTACCTGCTCTATTTTTTTTCTTTATTTCAAGAAAAGTTTTGGTTGCCCTGATGTTTGGTTACCTCATTATATCTTATTCTGTAATGAATTTTTTATCTTTTAGAAGCTTGCTTTTTTTCTAATCAGAGACAGAAAAGGAGTAGATTTGGAAAGGACAGGAGGTTGGTAGGAACTAGAAGGAATAGAGGGAGGAGAAATATAATCCGTATCTATTGTTTGAGTGAAAAATAATCTCTTTTCAACAACAACAACTAAGAAATTGTAAAGGTAAATAATAAATCTGAAGATAGATATACATTCCAGATATTTTTACACAGTGTTATATAATTTTCATAAGGGAGCCAAATTTGTGATAAAAGAAAACTTACAATGAAAATAGACCAGTTGTGAAGGAATTAGACTGTCATTTTACCTGTACTGAGCCATCTGTAAGGTCAAACACAACATTACTTACATTTTAACACTTGTCATAGGAAAAAGGCATCAATAAAAGAATATAAACCAGAAAATATTTTTTAAATTGCAATAGAAATCCTGGATGGAGGATTCTAGAGAATTTTGTAGACAGCCTACATAAATTGAGCAAGTTATCTTCTACAGAAAGCATTTATGTAATTTCTCTAGCACTCTCATTGCATGAATTTTAAAATTCCTATTCTGCTCCATGACATTAATGTAGTAATTCTCAGTAAATATCTGTAGGTTGCAGTAAAAGAACTATAATTACTTTACTTAATGGTAAAGTATTAAGACTATAATACACAAAATTTCATAAACACAAGTAAAAGCTGGATGACAAAGTTATATTAAATTCTCAATCATAAAGATTATTAAAAATAATGTATTGCAATGCATAAATAAATCAAATACAAGTACTGAGTGACTTCATATAAACTGTAAATAGAATGATGGTTATCAAAATCCAGGGAGTAGGGATAAGAGATGAAGATAAATTGATAGGCAGTTATCCAGTATCTAGATATTACAGAGTAGACACAATAATAAAATAAATTTTTATTTCAAGTATCCTTCTAAAATTTATTTTAAAAAGTATTCAGGAGCCCACTTCTGTGCCAGACACTGAACTGGGCACTTGACAAGCATCACTTCTTAATCCTCAGAACATTCCAGGGAGGGTCCCATCTCCTGGGCCATGAGTGAGCTGAAGGACTGCCCATTGCAGTTTCATGACTTCAAGTCTGTGGACCACCTGAAGGTCTGTCCCCGGTACACAGCAGTGCTGGCCCGCTCTGAGGACGATGGCATTGGCATTGAGGAGCTGGACACCCTGCAGCTAGAACTTGAGACCCTGCTGTCCTCTGCAAGCAGGGAACTGCGCGTCCTGGAAGCTGGAACCCAGATCCTTACTGACTGGCAGGATAAGAAAGGTGACCGACGATTCCTGAAGCTAGGTCGAGACCATGAGCTTGGTGCTCCCCCCAAACATGGGAAGCCCAAGAAGCAGAAACTGGAAGGGAAGGCGGGACATGGGCCAGGCCCCGGCCCAGGACGACCCAAGTCCAAAAACGTTCAACCCAAAATCCAGGAATATGAATTTACTGATGACCCAATCGATGTGCCTCGGATTCCCAAGAATGATGCTCCCAACAGGTTCTGGGCCTCTGTGGAGCCCTATTGTGCTGACATCACCAGTGAGGAGGTGTGAACACTAGAGGAGCTCCTGAAGCCCCCAGAAGATGAAGCTGAACATTACAAGATTCCCCCACTAGGGAAACACTACTCCCAGCGTTGGGCCCAGGAGGATCTGCTGGAGGAGCAGAAGGATGGGGCCCGGGCAGCAGCTGTGGCTGACAAGAAGAAAGGCCTCATAGGACCACTGACGGAACTGGACACAAAAGATGTGGATGCCCTGCTGAAGAAGTCTGAGGCCCAGCATGAACAGCCAGAAGACGAGTGTCCCTTTGGTGCCCTGACACAGCGCCTGCTGCAGGCCCTAGTGGAGGAAAATATTATTTCCCCTATGGAGGACTCTCCTATTCCTGACATGTCTGGGAAAGACTCAGGGGCTGATGGGGCAAGCACCTCCCCCCGCAATCAGAACAAGCTTTTCAGTGTGCCACATACCAAGTCCCTGGAGAGCCGCATCAAGGAGGAGCTGATTGCCCAGGGCCTACTGGAGTCCGAGGACCGGCCTGCTGAGGACTCAGAGGACGAGGTCCTTGCTGAGGTGCGCAAACGGCAGGCTGAGCTGAAGGTACTCAGTGCACACAACCCCTCCAAGAAGCATGACCTGCTGAGGTTGGCAAAGGAGGAGGTGAGCCGGCAGGAGCTAAGGCAGCGGGTCCGCATGGCAGACAATGAGGTCATGGATGCCTTCCGCAAGATCATGGCTGCCCGGCAGAAGAAGCGCACCCCTACGAAGAAGGAAAAGGACCAGGCCCAGAAGACCCTGAAGGAGCGGGAGAGCATCCTGAAGCTCCTAGATGGGTAGCCTCACCTGCTGCTAGCCATCTCCCTGGCCTGGCAGAAGTCTACTTCCTTTGAAGCCTTGGCCAGAGGCTGCCTATCAAATGACAACAGTCTCAGGGCTGAAACACTCTCAGGTCATTCAGCTGAGCTTTGCGCAGCCAGTAAGCAAGACCTTCCTGCGCTTGCCTGGATCTCGCATCTGCCTGGTGCCCCAGATGAGTAGGCTTGTTCCTCGTCCCCTTTCACTCTTACCGTCTCCACACCTCTCCCTCAAGGACTTCTTCCTTGAGGTTTTGTAAAGTACAAACTTAAGAATAAAGTGACTGCTGTGTTTTGTTTTTCTTTTTATAAAAAACAAAGTTATAAAAAAGCAAGAAAAAAAGTATTCAGGAAAGAAATGAAGTACAAATGAATACAAAGTAACAAGATTTTTATCTCTAATGATAGAGCAATTCACCTTGGCAGTACATTTAACAGGATCTAACATCACCCAGGACACAAATCTCTGAGCACATCTGTGATGGTGTTTCTTTTTCCTTTTTCCTCTTTTATTCTTCTCTCATATAATACACTCCAATCCCAGTTTCCACTCCCTCCATTCCTCCTCGTTTGTCCTCCCACCTCCATTCTTCCCAAGATCCAATCTTCCCACATTTCCCTTCAAAAAAGAACAGGCCTCTCAGGAGTATCAACCGAACACAGCATATCAAGTTACATTAAGACTAGGCACAAACGCACTTCCGCCCCTGCCTGGTCCTTTGGGCTGGAGCAGACACAGAGTTGGTCTGCTCCTGTCCTGGGGAGAAACTGAATCCTGAATCATCCAGGAGCCACTGCACTCAGAGCAGCTGTTAAGAACTCCATCTCATTCCCTAAGCCCCAGAGATACATCTGGGAGCCAGGGACATTCAGTGCACAGCAGCTACCCAAACCCCTCCCCTCCGGAATTCCACTTCCCTTCCGCCCCTGCCTGGTCCTTTGGGCTGGAGCAGACACAGAGTTGGTCTGCTCCTGTCCTGGGGAGAAACTGAATCCTGAGTCATCCAGGAGCCACTCCACTCAGAGCAGCTGACACAGAATTAGTCTGCTCTGGTTCTGTGGAGATACTGAATTCCGAGTCATCCTAGAAGAGCCACTGCACTCAGAGCAGCCGGAGCCACTGCACTCAGAGCAGCGGACACAGAGTCGGTCTGCTCCTGTCCTGGGGAGAAACTGAATCCTGAGTCATCCAGGAGCCACTGCACTCAGAGCAGCTGAAACTGAACCCTGAGTCATCGAGGACCCACTGCACTCAGAGCAGCCGAGGAGCGACTGCACTCAGAGCAGAAGGATTTCCAGATCCAAGAGGTGGCCTGAGTCCCAGGAGTTCTTCCACACAGGAGATTAGGAGCATAAGACCACAGAGACATCTGGACTCCGAGGAGCTCTGCAATAAGCAAGATAACTGGAAATACAGACTCCAGTCTTACACAGTGAGGGCAGATACCACTAGAGTTAACCAGATGGCGAAAGGCAAGCACAAGAACATAAGCAACAGAAACCAAAGTTTCTTGGCATCATCAGTGCCCAGTTCTCCCAATATAGCAAGCCCTGAACACCCCATCACACCTGAAAAGCAGGATTCAGAATTAAAATCACTTCTCATGATGATGATAGAGGATTATAAGAAGGAATTAAGTAACTCCCTTAAAGAAATAAAGGAGAGTACAAGTAAACAGATAGAAGCCCTTAAAGAGGAATCACAGAAATCCCTTAAAGAAATACAAGAAAACACAAAGAAAGAATTAAACAAAAACATTCAGGATCTGAAACTGGAAATAGGAACAATAAAGAAAGTTCAAAGGGAGACAACAATGGAGATAGAAAACCTAAGAAAGAGATCAGGAGTCATAGACACAAGCATCACCAACCGAATACAAGAGATAGAAGAGAGAATCTCAAATGCAGAAGATACGGTGGAAAATATTGACACAGTTGTCAAAGAAAATGCAAAATGCAAAAAAATCCTAACTCAAAACATCCAGGAAATCCAGGACACAATGAGAAGACCAAACCTAAGGATAATAGGTATAGATGAGAATGAAGAGTCCCAACTTAAAGGGCCAGTAAATATCTTCAACAAAATTATTGAGGAAAACTTCCCTAACCTAAAGAACAAGATACCCATAAACGTACAAGAAGCCTACAGAACACCAAATAGACTAGACCAGAAAAGAAATACCTCCCGTCACATAATAATCAAAACATCAGATGCACAAAACAAAGAAAAAATACTAAAAGCAATAAGGGAAAATGGTCAAGTAACATATAAAGGCAGACCTATAAGAATTACACCAGACTTCTCACCAGAGACTATAAAAGCCAGAAGAGCCTGGACTGACATCATACAGACCCTAAGAGAACACAATTGCCAGCCCAGATTACTATACCCAGCAAAACTCTCAATCACTATAGATGGTGAAACCAAGATATTCCATGACAAAACCAAATTTGCACAATATCTTCCCACAAACCCAGCACTTCAAAGGATAATTGATGGAAAACGCCAACACAAGGAGGGAAACTACAACCTAGAAAAAGCAAGGAAGTAATCTTCCAACAACCCCAAAAGAAGAAAACTATACAAACATAACTTTACCTCTAATAACAAAAATAACAGGAAGCCACAATCATTTTTACTTAATATCTCTTAACATAAATGCTCTTAATTCCCCAATAAAAAGACGCAGACTATCAGACTGGATACACAAACAAGACCCAGAATTTTGCTGCATATAAGAAACGCACCTAAGTGAAAAAGACAGACACTACCTCAGAATAAAAGGGTGGAAAACAATTTTCCAAGCCAATGGTCCCAAGAAACAAGCTGGAGTAGCCATTCTAATATCAAATAAAATCGACTTTCATCCAAAATTAATCAAAAAAGATAAGGAAGGACACTTCATACTCATCAAAGAAAAAATCTACCAAGGTGAACTCTCAATTCTGAACATCTATGCTCCAAATGCAAGGGCACCTACATACATAAAAGAAACTTTACTAAAGCTCAAAACACACATTACACCTCACACAATAATAGTGGGGGATTTCAACACCCCACTCTCAGCAATGGACAGATCATGGAAACAGAAACTAAACCGAGACACTTTGACATTAACAGAAGTTTTGAACCAAATGGACTTAACAGACATCTATAGAACATTTCATCCTCAAACAAAAGAATATACCTTTTTCTCAGCACCTCATGGTACCTTCTCCAAAATAGACCATATAATTGGTCACAAAACAACCCTCTACAGATACAAAAAAATTGAAATAATCCCTTGCATCTTATCAGATCACCATGGAATAAGACTTGTCTTTAATAATGACAAAACCAATGGAAAACCCAAGTGAACATGGAAACTGAACAACTCTCTACTCAATGATGACTTGGTCAAGGAAGAAATAAAGAAAGAAATAAAACACTTTTTAGAATTCAATGAAAATGAGGACACATCATACCAAAACTTGTGGGACACCATGAAGGCAGTGATAAGAGAAAAACTCATAGCTCTAAGTGCCTACAAAAAGAAACTGGAAAGAGCACACACTAACAACTTGACTGCACAACTAAAAGCTCTAGAACAAAAAGAAGCAAATACACCCAGGAGGAGTAGAAGGCAGGAAATAATCAAACTCAGGGCTGAAATCAACCAAATAGAAACAGAAAGAACAATACAAAATATCAACAAAACCAGGAGCTGGTTCTTTGAGAAAATCAACAAGATAGATAAACCGTTAGCCAGATTAACCAGAGGGCACAGAGACAGTATCCAAATTAATAAAATCAGAACTGAAAAGGGAGACATAACAACAGAAACGGAAGAAATTCAAAAACATCATCAGATCCTACTACAAAGGCCTATACTCAACAAAACTGGAAATCCTGGATGAAATGGACAATTTCCTAGACAGGTACCAGGTACCAAAGTTAAACCAGGAACAGATAAACCATCTAAATAGTCCCATAACCCCTCAGGAAATAGCAGCAGTCATTAAAAGTCTCCCCACTAAAAAAAAGCCCAGGACCAGAAGGTTTTAGTGCTGAATTCTATCAGACCTTCAAGGAAGACCTAATACCAATTCTCTTCAAACTATTTCACAAAATAGAGACAGAAGGAACACTACCCAATTCGTTCTATGAAGCTACAATTACACTCATACCCAAACCCCACAAGGACCCGACAAAGAAAGAGAACTTCAGACCAATCTCCCTTATGAACATTGATGCAAAAATACGCAATAAAATTCTAGCAAACCGAATCCAAGACCACATCAAAACAATCATCCATCATGATCAAGTAGGTTTTATCCCAGGAATGCAGGGATGGTTCAATATTCAGAAATGCATCAATGTAATCCACTATATAAACAAACTCAAAGAAAAAAACCACATGACCATCTCACTAGATGCTGAGAAAGCATTTGACAAAATCCAACATCCCTTCATGATAAAAGTCTTGGAAAGATCAGGAATTCAAGGCCCCTACCTAAACATAGTAAAAGCAATTTACAGCAAACCAGTAGCCAACATCAAGCTAAATGGAGAGAAACTTGAAGCACTCCCACTAAGATCAGGGACTAGACAAGGCTGCCCACTCTCCCCCTACCTATTCAATATAGTACTGGAAGTCCTAGCCAGAGCAATGAGACAACAAAAAGAAGTCAAAGGGATACAAATAGGAAAGGAAGAAGTCAAAATATCGCTATTTGCAGATGATATGATAGTATACTTAAGTGACCCCAAACTTCCACCAGAGAACTCCTAAACCTGATAAACAACTTCAGCAAAGTGGCTGGTTATAAAATCAACTCAAACAAATCAGTAGCCTTCCTCTACATGAAAGATAAACAGACTGAAAAAGAAATTAGGGAAATGACACCTTTCACAATAGTTGCAAATAATATAAAATACCTTGGTGTGAATCTAACCAAGCAAGTGAAAGACCTGTATGACAAGAACTTCAAGTCTCTGAAGAAAGAAATTGAAGAAGGTCTCAGAAGATGGAAAGATCTCCCATGCTCATGGATTGGCAGGATTAATATAATAAAAATGGCCATCTTGCCAAAAGCAATCTACAGATTCAATGCAATCCCCATTAAAATCCCAACTCAATTCTTCACAGAGTTAGAAAAGGAAATTCTCAAATTCATATGGAAAAACAAAAAACCCAGGATAGTGAAAACTATTCTCAACAATAAAAGAACTTCTGGAAGAATCACCATCCCTGACCTCAAGCTGTACTACAGAGCAATAGTGGTAAAAACTACCTGGTATTGGTACAAAGACAGGCAGGAAGATCAATGGAATAGAATTGAAGACCTAGAAATAAACCCACACTCCTATGGTCACTTGATCTTTGACAAAGGAGCTAAAACTGTCCAGTGGAAAAAGGACAGCATTTTCAACAAATGGTGCTGGTTCAACTAGAGGACAACATGTAGAAGAATGCAAATTGATCCATTCTTATCTCCTTGTACAAAGCTCAGGTCTAAGTAGATAAAGGACCTCCGCATAAAACCACATACACAGAAACTAATAGAAGAGAAGGTGGGGAAGAGCCTCGAATACTTGGGCACAGGGTAAAAGTTCCTGAACAGAACTCCAATGGCATATGCTCTAAGATCAAGAATTGACAAATGGGACTTCATAAAATTGCAAAGTTTCTGTAAGGCAAAGGACACTGTCAATAGGACAAAATGACAACCAACAAATTTGGAAAAGATCTTTACCAATCCTTCATCTGATTGAGGGCTAATATCCAATATATACAAAGAACTCAACAAGAAATTAGACTCCAGACAACCAAATTACCCTATTAAAAAATGGGGTATAGAGCTTAACAAAGAATTTTCAATGGAAGAAACTCGAATGGCCGAGAAGCACCTAAAGAAATGTTCAGCATCCTTAGTCATCAGGGAAATGCAAATCAAAACAACCCTGAGATTCCATCTCACACTAGTCAGAATGGCTAAGATTAAAAACTCAGGTGATAGTAGATGCTGGCGAGGGTGTGGAGAAAGAGGAACACTCCTCCATTGTTGGTGGGACTGCAAGATGGTGCAACCACTTTGGAAATCAGTGTGGCGGTTCCTCAGAAAATTGGACATAGCATTACCTGAGGATCCAGCTATACCACTCCTAGGCATATACCCAGAAGATGCTCGAACATATAACAAGGGCATATGCTCAACTATGTTCATAGCAGCCTTGTTTATAATAGCCAGGAGCTGGAAAGAACCCAGATGTCCTTCAACTGAGGAATGGATTCAAAAAAATGTGGTATATTTACACAATGGAGTATTACTCAGCTATTAAAAACAATGAATTCGAGAGGTTCCTAGGTAAATGGATGGAACTAGAAATTATCATCCTGAGTGAGGTAAGCCAATCACAAAAGAACACACATGGTATTCACTCATTGATTATTCGATATTAGCCCAGAACCTTGAAATGCCCAAGATGCAACTCACAGGCCACATGAAGTCCATAAAGAAGGAAGACCAAGTGGGGATGATTCGGTCCTTCTTAGAAGGAGCAACAAATTACTCAAGGGAGCAAATGTGGAGACAAAAATGAGTGACAGAAACTGAAGGAGGGGCCGTTTCAAGACCACTCCACCTGAGTATCTATCCCATGTGCAATCACCAAAGGTAGAGGCTGATGTGGTAGTCAGGAAGTGCATGCTGATAAGAGCCTGATATGGATATCTCCTCAGAGGTCTTCAAGAGTCTGACATACTCAGAGGCAGATGCTCACAACTAGCCGTTGAACTTATCATGGGGTTGTCAATAGAGGAGTTAGAGTGAAGACTGAAGGAGAGCTGAAAGGATTTGCTGCACCTTGAGGAGAGCCACAATACCAACCAACCACAGCTCCCAGGGTCTAAACCACCAGCCTGGGAGCACTTAGGGAGGGATCCAGCGCTTCAGTTGAATATGTAAGAGTGGAGGGCCCTGCTGGGCATAGGTGGAAGAAGAGAACCTTGACTGCATGAAGGCTGGATGCCCCAGGGGGTGGGAATTTTGAGGGTGGGGAGGTGGGAGTAGGGGGGGTAGATAGAGGTTACATCCACAGAGAAGAAGGAGGAGGGGTGAGGGGATTGGGGGTTCCGGGGTGGGTGGGGGATGGGGTAAGGGGACAACATAGGAAATGTAAATAAAACATCCAATAAAAAAAAAAAGACTAGGCACAAACCCTCACTCATATCAAGGCTGGGCAAAGCAACCCAGTAGGAGCACCAAAGGGTTTGTTGAGCTCCATCTAATGTTTGGCTGTGGGTCTTTGCATCTGCTCCCATCAGCTGCTGAAGGAACCCACACTAATGATGATTGGACTAGGCACCATTCTTATGCACATAGCAGAATTCATTAGGAATCACTTTTTTGACATTGTCCCAGTTATGTTTGGTTCTACTCTAGTTTCTGGTCTATCTGGACCATGGCAATCCAGGCAGTTTCAGGCATGGGCCCCCTCTTGTTTCTACGATTATTGAGATAGGAAGACTCACCTTAAATGTGGGTGGCACCATCTACTGGTGTCTTTTTCTGAACTGGCTAAAATTGAGCGTGAGACTGAGCAGCAGCATTCCTGATTTGCTATCTCAAGCTATTGCCGCCAAGACTTCCTGCCACAAGGGTCTGCACCTTCAAAGTGGAAGGTAAAATAAACACTTCCAGGTGCTTTCTTCAGATATTTTGCTAAAGCAACGAGAAAAGCAATTGATACTCATGAGTTGCTTATTTGTGCTGAAAAAAAAAAGTTAACTAATGAATTAAAAACAATGAGAGCAGCAAGGTGTCTCAGTGGGTGTCTGCAGGCCTAGTTGCCTGAGTTTCCCCCAAGTACCACAAGGTGGCACGAGAGAACAGATTCTGCAGAGAGGTCCTCTGACTACATTTTCCCAGAAGTACGCCATGCATCTGCATGCAGGGAGACCCACTATAAATAAAATATAAAATAAAATAAAATAAAATAAAATAAAATAAAATAAAATAAAATAAAATAAAATAAAATAAAATAAAATAAAATAAAATAAAATAAAATAAAATACAAAATTAATATGAAAACATACTCTTCGAAAATGATAGAAATATTAAGTATTATTATATTTAGGGTATTAAAAATAAACAAGGGGTTTATTTGATGCTGATGCTTACAGTGGCGTTTTGAAAAGAATGAAAGAATAAATCATGATCCATTTTAGTCATCAAAAATTGTGAATTTGTTTTCAAAAAGAACATGAAAGAAGGTAGAAGTTCTCTAAGCCGCAAAACATGTGTGTTGGTGATTTACAATCACCTCCTAGCAAACCTTGTCTGTTGCATCAATGTTCAGTAAACTATAGAGTATGCTTCAGGATTCAACTTGACAGAGCGTGTGAGCGTGCTTTCAAAAGCTAAACAAAGTTATTTGTCTCCATCTTGTGGCAAGTTTGGATATAACAGTGTTTCAGTGTTAGTACTATTTGCCCCAAAAATAGTTTTACAATATTTTTACTATTTTTTTGAGAATTACATACAATGTGTTTTAGCCATCATCATTCTCAAGTACTCCCCTTACCCTACCTCCCACTCCCAACTTTCTGTCTGTTTTATTTTTAATGTAATGTCCCTTCAAGTCCAGTCTGCTCTATATAAATACTTCTGGGCATTTATAGGGACATAAACTGAAGCATAGTGGACCTACCAGAAGCCACAGTTAAGGAAAATTGACTCTCCCTCCCCTGGAAGCTATCAGCTGTCCATATCTCCTCAGTCAGGGGTCAGGAGTCATGGCCTTTTCCTACTTCATGCAGGAATGTTGACTGGCTTGATCTTAACACAGTTGATTCCAGCTGCTGTTAGCTCATGGGTGCAGAAGCCCTGTCAGATCAAAACTACAGTATTTCTTTTCTAACCTCTGGCTCTTACAATCTCTCCACTTCTCTCCACTTTCCTGTGACCATCCCTGAACCTTGGAGAAGGAGTATAATACAAATGTCCCACTTGGGACTGAGCACTCCACAATTATTTATTCTCTATGTTTGACTACTCTAAACTTGTGAGCTTCTGCGTTTAACATTGTCCAATGCACAGAGAAAATTTTTGATGATGTTTTTGCACTAAGATATGTATTGAGAAATTAATTAAGGGGCATCTGACTATGTCCATTTTGCAAAATAATAGTAATAAGTTCATCATTGAGGTTGCCCAGTTCCGAAACACAGATTGATTTAAGGTACAAAACTCTTTCCTCTGGTGGAATAGGCCATGAGTCCAAGCTGGTTTATGCTCAGCTACCTTCCTTCTACACCCATGACAAGTTTTAACCTGATGTGTAAGAGACAAATTAAATGTAATCTAAGAGATATACATGGTAGGCTGTTGGTCCATCCACCAAAGAGATTGCTTCTTTAGGAAAGTAATTGGAGACTTCACAGAATCTTTAAAGACTGGACAATTTACACTCTGGCATATACAGTACAGATATAAGACATCAAGATGAGATATACAATCCAAATTCAAGTATTTTAAAAACAAATAAATACCCAAATAAACAAATAAAAAAAACAAATAGCCTCTTTCCTGAACTCTTTGAGAAAATGTGTATTTAGTAATTCCTTTGTTTTAATGTTCAAAAGATAATAACAGTAGATAAGATCTGTTGCAATATTATATTGTTGAGATTTCTTCAGTAAAGGTTATAAATCGCTCAATGTTAAGTTTTGATGCCAAACAATTACAAATGTAGGTATGCATGCACATATCATTCACACACTGTGTTTTATACACACATTCATACTGTATTATTGGGGTGTTAAAACATTGTTAGATCTCACAATTTTAAGTAAATTAAATAACAGGAGACTAGTAGCTCAAAATTGTTGTGGTTATTAATATTCTCAGGGTTTGCTATACCTTCTTGTTGCCTTTAAATATCTATTAGGAGTTCCTACCTGATTTAGGCCATATAGCTCTCAAATAAAAAGATACAAAACTTTTAGATTTATAATAACTTTTAAAAGCATTAGAGCTGGGCATTCGAGGATATAAATGCTTAAGATAATAATGAAAAAATGATTTAAATACAGAACTCTAAACTCACCCCAATAGGATAATAGAATACTTTGTCCTAAGTTGCCAAATAGAAATAGACTGTACATTGTGAATATAAATACTACAGCATAGATTTTATAGTTGTTTCATTATCCCTGCTTCACAAAAGTTGTATCCGATATACTGGTCCAAAAGGCTGAAGATGGATGCTCCAATGTTGTAGAAACAATTTGGGGGAACTCTTCAGGCAGTCATTTCTCCATCATATCTTAGCCTTTAAAGCTGTTTGCCTGTACTTCTTGCATATTCATGTAATATTTATTCCTTCTCAGCTCTCTAATGGGGTTGAAGACTACGTATAGTCGGACATTTAAGCTTAAGTTATACAGAATTTAATAAGATGTTTTTAGGTCTAAGAAAATGTTTTTAGGTTAGCATACAAATTATGATAAAAATGATTTATACACAGGACTCTGAACTCAACAAGATAGGATAGATAGTAGAATATCTTATCCAAAGGCTGCTGAATAAAAGCACATTTTGAATGTAGCTCTTACCTAACACTTTTAATAATTATTTTATAATTGTTCCTAGTGTATGTTGTTTATTATTATATGAGAAAGAGCCTTTTTATTTAGACAAAAAGGAGGAAATGATGGAGGTTTGTCTGGTACTGCTTGTATTCAAATGCTAAATTCTGTGCCCCAAGATCTGGTTGCTTCAATATGAGTAGATTCTCTTATATACCAGCTTTTGTTATGAAAATATTACTCCCCAACTTAAAACTATTGGTTAAATAAAACTTGTGACAGCCAATTACTGGGGGGTTAAAGAGAGATGGGGTTTGAGTTACCAGGCTGGGTATCAGTGGCAGGCACCACAAGGGAAGGAGAGAGGAGAGACATAAAGAAGTACAGAGGAGGAGAAGACAGAGACAAGAGATCTCCGTTAGCCATGATGGACCAGCAGCACTTGCCAGAGTAAAATGCCTCCACAGGACACAAGACTGCTAGAACAGAAATAACTCAGAGAATTTCCAACAGCAAGTATTTGGGGAACACAGTTGGTGTAGGAGCCAGATTAGAGTTAGATAGTTAGATTAGGGGTAATCCCCGAGTAATTGCACAGAGCCTAATAAATAAATAAAAAATCATACTTTGAGTCTCATTCATTTGAAGCTAGGTGAGGATAAGATTAATATGTATGATTTTACACGAAGCCACTTAATAGTACATGTCTTATTAACATAGTGGAGAAAGAAAATGTGAAAAAAATTGTTTGAAAAGAAGTGGAAGACCCAAAGGACAAGTTTCCTAAAATCCAATCAAAATTTTCTCTGGAAATTCTCGAGTTTTGAAAATCCCTATCTACCTTTGTTTTAGAGGATGATAAATGGATGCTTGAACATGCCTGGAAAATGATAAAGGAAAAGGAAAACTCATGTTGAAGTTTTGTATAAATGAACCTGCATTCCCAAAGTTTGTGATACAACAGAAGATTCATAAATAGTTCTCATGCATACACAAGAATCTAGTGAGCAAATTCAGATACTGTGTCAAATCAATGCTCTGTTGCTGTGTTAAGACTCGAATTCATGGCCCAAAAAGTTTTCTTACCCTCTCCCCACTCTGTGGGTTTAGTAAAAACTAATCCAGATAGTTTGGTTTAGAACTGTCATGAGCATGCTTAATCCTTAAGCTAATGTCCTCAGTCCTCACTAACATTTCTGAAACATTGATCAATGTGACTAGAAGTGTTGAGATAATCAAGTCAGAGCTTTTGTGAGTTCTCTTTTATCTTGGGTTTCCTTGAATGGTGGAACAATTAAAATAATTTAATTTTTAGCACATCCTACTTTGTCAAAACAAGCTAACCATATTGATACAATAAGGGAGTGATATATGTCTCTGAATGAAAATAACTACAAAGAATTTTAGTCCTATTCATTGGAAAAGAATCAAAAGGACTTCACTTTGCTTAGAGATCCTTACACTACAGAATTTTCAAGATCTACAGCCAATTTGTAAACCATACATCTGAAGAGAGTCAGAAAAATAGGCAAGTGACAAACCCTGAAAATGACAGACTCATCTAAGAGTCAGTGAAGACTTAGAGAATCTCAGTCATTTTGCGTCCTAAAGCATCCTTGGTGGCTCCTTTTCCAGTGTTTCCACTCTGTTTCAGGAGAATTGGGAAGCTCTGTAAAATGGGAAAAGAAAAATAAAAACATGAAAGGAGAAAGCTTTAGTTCTCTTTCTGCTATTTGCAAATCTCCAGGCTAGCGAGAAAAACAAACTTAAACTAGATTCAGTGTTGGAATACTCCATAATACTGGCTGTCTTTAATTAAAGAATCATATGTGGAGACTAAAATAATTTTGAAACTATTTGGAAATGTGGTCATATTTCCTCAAAATGCAACTGACAATATGTAGGCCTTTGTTTTGCTCACAATAGTGAAAATTTGTGTTGCTAAATAAGTATTGATAGGAAGATAAAATGCAGAACAGTGGAGTTTTCTGAGTGATGATTAACTGTTGTTTATTTTGAGAATGGAATTTCAGTACTTGTTTTGAGTCTGAGAGTTACCGTGCATATCCACCATATCATGTGGTTCAAGGTACTGACTCTGGCCTTTTGAGGAAATAGTAAAGACTGAGAGTGCTACAATGACATCAGAACCAGTTGTTCTGAAAGATATTATCATCTTTGTCTATTCTCAAGGTCTCACACATCAAGCTCTTCCTCCAATCTACCTGCCTCACTATGCAAACACTACTTCTCACCTGAATTTCTTCACAATCTTAGTGCTTATAAAACTAATATCTGTTTCTTGTTTCTTGTGGGGATAGCTCTTTGAAAGCACCCATTCACATGTACCTACATGTGTTATACAATGAAAATTAAATTGCTTAGGCAGAAATATTCTTATACACTAAAATTTGAAACCACTTCTATAGGTAATGAGAGAAATTTGCTGAACATTTTTGCCATCATAGCAATGTGGGTATAAGAACAATATGTTGCAAAAGGAGAACTAGTGGTCATCTGTAATGTGGGTTTTTAAAAGGCATTTTTAAAAGTACCATGAGGATTCAAAATGATCTCAAGGGAAGGGGATAATATGAAGTACTATGAAAATGATAACAAGTAAACTTTAACTTTCTAGGGATAACAATCCTCTATAGATGAAAAGATGATGAAATAGGCAAAAACCTGCTTATAGCAGTAAAATCTCCTGAGTGAATAAAATTAGGAGATGGGCTTGCATTAATGAAACTTTCAGACGCCCTGGCTTTTTCCACATATCCATGTTTGGTGAAATGTTGTACAAAAGATGATATGACTACAATTTCATATTCCACCCATATTATTAAAAATTGTTTTAGATAATTATTTAAACACTCCAGATGGCTAAAAGCAAGTTTCCAATGTGGCACAGTCATTAAGACTAAGTACATACATTGATAATATTCAAATTCTTCATTTATTTAGAGTTAGTTATTATGCAAATTAATGCTCTCAAATTTTCTCTGTATTTTCTCTGAATATACATCATTCAACTTTCAGCACTCATTAGGAAGTGTTTATAGGCCATCCACCATACAGTAGGAACTTCAGTGTAACTTCTACTAAGAGAAAGTTACAAAACAGGAGTTGTTCATGCCTTGATCCACGTCATTTAGGAATCTGATAAACAAAAAATGATAAATCTTGTTTTGTGACAACAGTGGAAGTGAAACATGCAATGTGGGCAGGCAAATGAGACATTTGAGTTATATTTAGAGGAGATGGGTGGCAGTTAATAGAACGCCTTCGTGAGAATAACAAGCTTTTATGACATAATATAAGATTCACGGATCACATGAAGCTCAAAAAGAAGGAAGACCAAAGTGTGGATGGACCTTAGGTCCATCCTTAGGAAGGACCTAAGGTCCTTCTTAGAATAGGAAGCAAAATATTCAAGGGAGGAAATACAGAGGCAAAATGAGGAGCAAAGACTAAAGGAAAGGGCATTTAGAGACTGCCCCACCTAAGGATTCATCCCATATACAGACACTACAGAGGATGCCAAGAAGTTCTTGCTGACAGGAGACTGATATAGATGTCTCCTGAGAGGCTCTGCCAGAGCCTGACAAATACAGAGGCAGATGCTTCAGCCAACCTTTGGACTGAGCATGGGATCCCCAATGGAGACCCAAATAGAGAAGGTATTGATGGAGCTGAAGGGATTTACAATCTCATAGGAAAAAAAATAATATCAACCAACCAGACCCCTCACAGCTCCCAGGGAGTAAACCACCAACCAAACATGGAGGGACCCATGGCTCCAGCAACATATGTAGCAGAGGATGGCCTTGTCAGGCATCAATGGGAAAGGAGGTCCTTTGTCCTGTGAAGACTCGATGCCCTAGTGTAAGGGAATGCCAAGTCAAGGAGCCGGGAATGGGTGGATGGTTGAGGGAACACCTCCACAAAAGCAGGAGAAGGAGGTATGGGATAGGGTGTTGGGATGGGGGGGTTCAGAACAGGAAAAGGGATACGATTTGAAATGTAAACAAAGATAATATCCAATTAAAAAAGACTAAAAAGTAATGATAAAAAAAGAAAGGAGAGACAAAGAGGAAATAAAGGAAAAGGAAGATGGAAAGGAGAGAAAGAAAGATAAAGAAAGAGAGAGAGAGACAGAGAGACAGAGAGACAGAGAGAGAACCTTCAAGTCCTCTCCTGAACATATAAATGTCTCCAAACTACAAATCCCATTGGAATGCACCCGTAAGATATTTATAATATCCTCTCCAAAAGGGGAATTTATAATATCCTTCCCCAAAAGGGGAATAAAAAAGTAACAGCCAGAATGTAGTAGGACTACAGAATGATATCTTCAGATACAACACCTCTGAAACCTTGAACTCACAGCAGCTTCTGTGACCTGCATTAGACCTGCATAAGACAGGTCTGGTCAATAATCAGGTATCAGTGGAGGAGGGGACCATGTGTGGTTATACCTCTGCCTTACTCACTTTTCTATTGCTGTGACAAGAAACCATAACCAAAGCAACTTAAAGAAGAATGGGTTATTTTGAAGGAATTATATTTCTAGTGGATTAGAATTCATGACTACTTTGGTAGGGCATATGACAGGAGACAGGCAGGCATGACGTTGGTGCTGTGGATAACACATCCATATTAACAAATGTGAGCCAGAGAAAGCTATGTAGGATTGCCATGAACTTTTGAGCATCAAATCCTACCCCCAGTGACATACCTCTGGCAACAAGGCTAGACCTTTTAATCCTTCTGAAATAGTTCCACTAACTGGAGACCAAGTATTCAAATATATGCGTATATGGGACCATTTTTATTCAACCATCACACTCTTCCTTCTGAACTCCTTCTTAGAAGCGCTGAAAGATTCTCGGAGAGAGGAAGTTGTAGTCTTCACTTGTGTATGCACCAGTGAACTTAAGTTATAACATATGGTCACATGGACATCCTTGACTAAACTCTGTAGGTCACAGAAACCCAAAAGAAGTGACATGAATGTGAGAAAAGCATCTGTAGGGAGGGTTGATGGGATAGGAAGTAAATACAATTCATTTTATATGTGTATGAAAGTGTCAAAGAATAAATATAATTAATGAAAAACTAAAGGATAGTGTGACTTACATATGAAATGAACTATTATTGTTTTCTTTGTTGATAAATACACAAATAATGAAGCACTGTCTAAGTTCAGGAGTACAAGGTGCTGCAGAACTCACAGCCTTACGTTCTGTCTCCTTTCTATTTCTCAAACTAATCATTCCTTTAAATTTCATTGACTTCACCTTTTCTATGCCATCTCAGAACACCCTGGATTCCTGAAAATGCATCTTCTCTGAGTTTACATTAAGCTACCCCATTTGTAGTATTCGGTAATAATACAACATATAATTTCTACCATGTGGCTTCCACAAACTCCACCTGGCACTTCCTATAGGGTCCGTATATCAAAAATGGTGGTAATGAGTGCTATTTTCTTTTTTTTTTTTTCACCTATCATAGTTATTTTATTTTTTTTTTAATTTCTTTTTTTTTTGAACATGAAATGCTTTTTTATAGCATGTTTTACAAGGGGAGGGTGTAAGAGGGTCCAGGTGGTGGAAAAGTACAAAATCTTCTTGGCCTGTGCCTTGAAACATGTCATGGTCTATATGGTACACTGCCTTGAATTATGATCTACCTGCAATTCTTCAGAAGATATGGTACACTGCTTGAGTTATGGTCTCCCTGCTATTCTTAAGAAGACATGGTACTCTGCTTTGAGTCTATCTGCAGTTGCTAAGCAGGATCTTGCAGTTGCCAAGCTTCAGAGGACATTGTGCAGGTGGGGAAAGGTAGGGGGTGAGGGTAAGGGCGAGGGTCCTGGCTTCTGGCATCTCCCCCTTCTCTGTTTAGTTAGAGAAGGCATCTTATGTTCAATCCCAACTATGTGAGTTTTGAATTTGGACGTCTAATTATGGGGGGTCTTAGACAAGTTCACAACCCCAAAACACTGATGTGAGACGAGTCACATCGATGGTCGAAGGCTTTAGGCTATCGACGATGGGCAACGTCAAGGGACTCTGATGTGGGTGAAAGGAGGGTGAGAGCCCTGTCTTAGGCCATGTAGGCTGCACCCACTCCCAGCACCACGCACTCCTTTTCGGCTGCATTGGGTGGGCCCCTGGGAAGTGGACCTACAATAATCCCGTCATTGGGCTAACTCACAGCCATCCTAGTCTCTTGTAAATGTTCAAGTTACCAACCATTTGTCAGTTTGGGGTGTAATATTGTCATAAAGGAAGGCTCCCCAATGTTAGCGGCCCTATCAAGGGTGGCCTTGGTTTAAGAAAAAGCCAATTTTTGTTGTGGTGATCAAGAGGCCAAGCTCTCTAGGGAGAGAAACGAGGGCAAAGCCAGGCATACCAGGAACCCTTCTGGAGGGCGTAGAAGTCTAGGGGTCGACCGTAGGGGGAGGCAGGGGAGCTGACAGCTGTGTCAGTCTCCTGCGGAGTCACTTCTGGATCCTCTGCAATTTTCAGCTGATGGTAATGAACTTCAACCGTCTTCTTGATGGCAGCATCAACCTGGTTCCGTGGACGACAGGTCACGGGCGATGATCTCTGTCTTGCTCAATCTTGATGTCCTGTGCACATCCTCTCAATGAGGGTCCGTCTGGATGGGTCCGTGCCTCGAGCCCCACGTCTGGGTGCCACTTGACCCGACCGGCGGGTCCTGGTTATTCGTGGGGGCGAGGAGGACTGCAACCTGCTATTCTTCAGAAGATATGGTACACTGCTTGAGTTATGGTCTCCCTGCTATTCTTCAGATGATATGGTACACTGCTTTGAGTCTATCTGCAGTTGCCAAGCAGGATCTTGCAGTTGCCCAGCTTCAGGGGACCTTGTGCAGGTGGGAAAAGGTAGGGGGTGAGGGTAAGGGCGAGGCTCCTGGCTTCTGGTCCATCTGGGTTAGAACTTCTAATAGCAGGCATCACGGGTGATTCAATTTTACCTGGAAAGAAAAAAGAAGGGGATTCTCAGGGAGATTTCTCTTCCCTGGATGTAAATTGTTATTCATCGTATTTATGATTGGGCCTGGCTTTGTGAGGGTATCTATTTTTTTCATTAATATTTGTGTAGCCGGTTAGCTGTGCCTTCTGTGGTATTGGGCAGACATATCAGTCCTCGGCTCCATAAGGGAACTGGGACTGGGGCATTCCCTTTATGGGTATGAGGGTCCTTCCCCATATCTGTGGCAAAGTTTTGTTGGTCTTGGTGGTGCCCGAGGTCACCAACATGGTCAGCAAGAGATTTGCCATGAGCTTTCAGCTTTAGAGAGCGAAAAGTGAACAAGGCATGATGGAGAGTATTTCAGGGGGACTCCTTCTGAGGGGGTACCGTTCCCCCTCTTTTGTTTTTAAAGCCAACTTTTCAGAGTTCTTGTAAAATCAGGGCAGAATCGCCAACAGTTGCTCCTTCCACACTCAGAGAGTAATGAAGGCCTTATTTAAGGATATATAAATCTATATTAATAATCTTTTGTCAAAGGACTTTTATAGCTCCACTGACAATTAATCAGACTATATGATATATCGATTAGAAATAGCTTTTTCTACTTTTTGTGAGATTACCTCTCTTTTGTCAATTAACTGTTGAGGAAGTTAGGGTTTACCTCTCTCTTGAGAATATTGAACAGAGATTTAAATTCTTTTGTGGAGAGCTTAAAATAGTATCTTAGCCAATTTGCAACTCCAAGAAATTTTGAAATTAATTTAAAATAAATAGACTCCCTTTTTTTTAAATCCTTTATCTGTGTGGGGTTTTTATTGGGTATTATACGTATTTACCTTTCACTGTTGTCTCCTTTCTCATTCTCCCCCCAAATCCCTTATCCCCTACCCCTTCCTCCTAATTTTTGTGATGGTGTGCTCCAAACATCCTCCCAGTCCCATCTCCCTGCTCTCGAATTCCAACACAGTAGGGGATCCAAACTTTTGGGGACCTTGGCCCTCCACTTTCACTGGAGTCTTACAAGGTCACCCTCAATTCCCTATACAGGTGCGTGAGTCCCTCCCTTTGTGCTCTCTGGTTGGTGGTTTAGACTTTGGGAGTTCTGGTTGAAACTTTTGATGCTCCTTCTAAAAAGGACCAACACATTCATACTTTGGTCTTCCTTCTTCTATGTGAGTTTTATGTGGTCTATATGAAGATTCTTAGAAATTGTGAGCTTTTGGGCTAATATCCACTTATCAGTGAGTGCATACCATGTATGTTCCTTTGAGATTGGGTCATCTCACTCAAGATGATATTTTCCAGCTCCATCCATTTGCCTAGGAATTTTGTGAACTGATTGTTTTTAATAGCTGAGTAGTACTCCATTGTATAAATGTACCACATTTTCTGCATCCATTCTTCTGTTGAAGGGCATCTGGGTTCTTTCCAACTTCTGGCTATTATAAATAAGGCTGCTATGAACATGGTGGAGCATGTGTCCCTGTTGTATGTTGAAACTTCTTTTGGGTATATGCCCAGGAGTGGTATAGCTGGGTCCCTAGGTAACGCTATGTTCAATTTTCTGAGATACCGCCAGACTGCCTTCCATAGTGGTTGTACCAGTTTACAATCCCACCAACAGTGGAGGAGTGTTCCTCTTTCTCCACATCCTCGCCAACATGTACTGTCACCTGTGTTTTTGATTTTAGCCATTCTGACTGGTGTGAGGTGGAATCTCAGTGTTGTTTTCATTTGCATTTCCCTGATGACTAGGGATGCTGAACACTTCTTTAGGTGCTTCTCAACCATTCGAGCTTCCTCAGTTGAGAATTCTTTGTTCAGGTCTGTGCTCCATTTTTTAATAGGGTTCTTTGATTGTCTAGAGTCTAATTTCTTCAGTTCTTTGTATACCTTGGATATTAGCCCTTTATCAGATGTAGGGTTGGTGAATATCTTTTCCCAATCTGTTGGTTGCCGCTCTGTCCTATTGACTGTGTCCTTTGCTTTACAGAAGCTTTGCAGCTTTATGAGGTCCCATTTGTCAATTTTTGGTCTTAGAGCACAGGCCATTGGCGTTCTGTTCAGGAACTTTTCCCCTGTGCCTATGTATACCAGGCTTTTTCCCAGTTTCTCTTCTATTAGTTTCAGTGTGGCTGGTTTTAGGTCCTTAATCCACTTGGAATTGAGCTTTGTACAAGGAGATAAGTATGAATCAATTTTCATTTTTCTACATGCTGACCACCAGTTGGACCAGCACCATTTGTTGAAAATGCTATCTTTTTTCCATTCGATGGTTTTAGCCCCTTTGTCAAAGATTAAGTTACCATAGGTATGGGGGTTCATTTCTGGGTCTTCTATTCTATTCCACTGATCCTCCTGCCTGTCTCTGTTCCAATACCATGCAGTTTTTATCACTATTGCTTTGTAGTACAGCTTGAAGTCGGGGATGGTGATTCCTCCAGAAGTTCTTTTATTGCTGAGAGTAGTTTTCTCAATCCTGGGTTTTTTGTTATTCCAAATAATTTTTAAGATTGCTCTTTCTATCTCTGAGAAGAATTGAGTGGGAATTTTGATGGGGATTGCATTAAATCTGTAGATGGCTTTTGGCAAAATAGGCATTTTTACTATATTAATCCTTCCAATCCATGAGCATGGGAGATCTTTCCATCTTCTGAGATCGGCTTCAATTTCTTTCTTCAGGGGAATGAAGTTCTTGTCATACAGGTCTTTTACTTGCTTGGTTAGGTTCACACCAAGGTATTTTATATTATCTGTGACTATTTTGAAGGGTGTCATTTCCATAATTTCTTTCTCAGCCAGTTTATCTTTTGAGTAGAGGAAGGCTACTGATTTGCTTGAGTTAATTTTATATCCAGCCACTTTGCTAAAGTTGTTTATCAGGTTTAGGAGTTCTCTGGTGGAAGTTTTGGGGTCACTTAAGTATACTATCATATCATCTGCAAATAGTGAGATTTTGACTTCTTCCTTTCCAATTTGTATCCCTTTGACCTCCTTGTGTTGCCTAATTGCTCTGGCTAGGACTTCCAATACTATATTAAATAAGTAGGGGGAGAGTGGGCAGCCTTGCCTAGTCCCTGATTTTAGTGGGATTGCTTCAAGTTTCTCTCCATTTAGTTTAATGCTGGCTACTGGTTTGCT
>NW_021620970.1:4779180-4905906 GCF_004785775.1 Grammomys surdaster
AACTAGGTTCTGATAATGGCAAGTACCTTGGGTTGCTGGTGCTTGTGTTCTTGCGCTTGCCTTTCACCATCTGGATCACCTTTGTGCTATCAGTGCTGTCTCTGACTGGGGCCTGTCTTTCCTATTATCTAGGTTGTGTCAGAACTATTTGGGATGGGTTTTGCTGCTTGAGTTAGAAATGAGGCCCAAGATGTGCTCAGTGCTCAGGTGGAAACCAGAAGGGGCCGGGGCTCCGGGTCAGGAGCGGATTCCTGGATCCCAATGAGTCCCAGTGGGTCCCAGTGGGTCCCAGTTGCTCCCTGATTGGGGGCGAGCACTGCCACCTCCTAGCCCAAGACCCTGCTTGGCACAGAGGTCCTGCGAGCCCCGCTTCCTCTGGAGTCTGCGAGATTGGGTGCAGAGCTGCCTCCCGGGATCTGCGAGTGCTCGGGCCCAGACCGGATGGAGCCCGCTCCAGGCCAGGAGCGAATTCCTGGGTCCCAGTGGGTCCCTGTTGCTCCCTGTTTGGGGTGAGTGCTGCTTTTTCCTTACCTGGGATGCTGCGTGAGTTCAAGCTCCTTGGAGTCCCTGTTTTTCTTGGTTTTCTGTGGTTGGGTACAGAGCTGCTGCCTGCGACCTGCTCTAGGCTCGGTCCCAAACCGGAAGTCCCACCATGAGTGCTATTTTCAATAAATAGAGTTTACTCTCTCCCTTTGAACTTTCCTGTTTAATATTTTTCTTTTTTATCTACCAGCTGTCATACTGTGGTCAGCCTCAGAAGAGGAAAGACAGCAAAGTAAGAGTTCAAAGTAAACTTATTCCTAATGATGAGCCATTTTTTAAAAAATGCTTTCGTGTGTGTGTTGCTGGGAATTGAACAAGGAATGTCATGCCTGCTTCTCATTGTTCTGTACTACCAGGCCTAAAAGTTCTTTTCAATTTATGCTTTCCTGGAGCCACAACAGTAGTAAATATAATGACCACTGAATCCTTTTAAAATCTACCCTTTAAAGAGACATGGCGGCATGTTAAACACATGAAGAAAACACCTGCTGTGGCTTTGGAAGGATGCTGTGAACAATTCAGTCTATAATAGCTTTTTTCAGACATTTATTCTCTTTCTTAAGCACCTTGTATGTGTGACATATATAACTTTACCAATTTTTCAGAGTTAAGACACAAGGAACTATTTCTGTCTTCATTCTTGGTGGAGAGGAAGCTACACAGAGAAATTCTGAAATATATTATACATGTATTATGATAGGAAAAATGTTTCAGTGAGAGGAAACTGGAATGGATTGTGATCTGTTTTCTAGGATCAAGATGTCTAAGTTGACCAACTACAACAACAACAAAATCTTAGTAAAGAGTGGTAACATCTATTATGCTCTCAGTTAGTTGATCCACTAAAATGTTGATGTGTAAATCACGTGCATATGTTATTGTTAACATTTAATAATTGATAAAAACACAAGTTGTGCACACCCAGTGAGTCTTACTGTTTCAAAGCTGTAAAATGAGGACAAAACACATTATAAACACATATCCCCGTTCCAAACATGAGATGGCAGTGTCACTCATAGCCCAAATGGTCTGCTGGTTGGATGTGAATATTCACACCTTCCCTATCGTTCCAAATTAAATGACAGCACTTTCCCCACCTTTTAAAACACAAAAGGTAGAAAGACAAATTGTAACCTTAAAATGGATATTATATGTAAAATTCTATTTTAATCGTCTTTAAAACCTCTAATTTTTTTTTCAGCTGAGATGGGGTCCTATTGTCTTTGTGTCATGTGACTGAAAAGAGTTCACACTTACAATGGGTGATCTGTCAGTGTGTGCTTTGCTTGTCACCTCCTTCAGCCTGAAATAATGGTACTAAATTATCTTCACTCTTGAGTTTCTTTTAAGGAAACTTTTTATGACCTTAACCCATTTTGTTAGGGCAATTTTATTTAGAATGAGAGTATAATTCATAAATCCACTTAAGTGGGCATTGATAAACTATAAAACACTTCAGTACATACTAGGCAACACTTAACCATGTACCAGTCAAGCAAGAGTAAGGTTTCTATTATGCCCTCTCCACACTGCAGAGCTTCATCCTCTTTTCAAAGTCTCTCAAAGGCATCAAAGGATACTCTGACCTACTAAGGATATCAGTGCTCAGCCACTGCAAGCATTTGTAACATTTAATAATTCTATTTTTAAAATAAAAAGAATCTTAAGTTGTGAGACTTTTTTCCTCTGCTTTTTAGTGTACATAAACCCTTGGATGTCAATATGTCAGCTCCTTTTGGACACTACTGTGATACAAGTGCCTATTGTCAGGTAATAGGCAAAGAAAGCAAAGCCTACAAAGGTTCTTCAGCAAGAGAGAATACAGACTTTTGGAGAGGCACTACATTGCACACTGTGAGCCAGAGTATTGGCAAAAGTGTCCATGTTTTACCCACTATTTTATTGATGAAGGTAATAGTATTTATTTTATTTTATGAAATTCAGCAGTAATAACAATACCAATGTACTAAAAAACTAAATTTAAATATGAGATGATGTTATTTTCTTTTCTCAACTTCTTTATAATAAATTATTTTCTCAGCAGGTTAAATGCTTCATTGCTGACTTAGGAAAAATAATTAGAATTTCTCTAATTTAATATCATGGTTTCTCTAACACTAATAACTGGGATTGCTGTAGTAAGTGTGAAATTTAAAAATATATCATTAGTACTTGATTTACTTTAATTTTTATTACAAAAACTTTTTATGGCCAAAAAATCATTTTTTATCCTTAATTAAATTATAATTACATCTCTTCCACCAACAGGATCTTTTAAAGACTTTTCATAACCTGAGGGAAGATTTTAGAGAAATAACTAGATTACATTCACATCTCTTTGGAGAAAAGGAGGTAAGTTACCAGCAGATGGGAGACCAAGCATCAAACACAGGATCAGAAGAATTTAAACATGAAATGACAGATGGAGAGCACCAGCATCAACACAGTAACCTCACAAACATTTTGAAAGCCACAAGTTAGCAAAACTAACCACAGGAAACACTACATATGCAGGAGAGTGGGACTCTGGCCACCTAAGTGTTAATGTGCAATAAGTTTGCAAAGTTCAAAATAGTCCAATACACTACATGTACAATACTGAAGGGTTTAACATATTGAGAAGTAGGATTGTCCACCATGAAAAAGCAGCTCCAACACTGAATATTATTTAGGTCAATTGGACAATAATTTTAGTGAAAATAGTTGTAATTATAACGATAGTCAATATTGTTTGTTATTTATTTGTTTACTTGTTTTGGAAATAGCATCTTGCAATTTAACTCTGATTGGCATAGAGTTCAGTATGTAGCCTCAAGGAGCCATAAACTCTTAATGCTCTTTCTTTGGCCCCCTCAGTGTTACAGGCATATGTTACTACACTTTGCTTATACAGGACCTTAATAGCATCACTACTGTAATTTCTATCTAGATTATATAAGATAAAATAATGCTATACATCTATAGTACTGAAATCTGTCTGGTGTACATTTTGCTTGTACATTATTGTCACTCAATGTCATGAAAGACATTAGAGGAAAACAAAAAAATTAAGTAACAAATGGAATACAAGAAGAAAAGGTTTTGAAAACTGCTTTATTGCCAGATGGCATGTACTTTTAATTTTTTTATAGTTCAGTCTTCTTTAGTCATGCCTCAACATAAGGAGATGGTTTGGGAACATAAAAAGTTCATTCTCTATCTCTATGGTCCCTGTTAAATCTGTAAACTGACACTGTGACTGATTTCTGAGATTAAATATTCCTACAGAACCTGCTTTGAAAGTGTTTCCCCCTAAACAAACATCAACTGATGGAAAATAATTTTTAAATATCTTGTATTCCTAAGTAGAAACTGACTATAACTGATGAATAGGGCAAGCTACATGAAGCAGCAATCAGTAGCTCACTCTGGCTGATCTAACTATGCCCTAATTTGCATGCAGTCTTTGGGTCTACTTCTTAACCAATTCCAAAGTGGGAGAATAAACAAATTATTTATCAATCTATCAACATTGTACTGTAAAAAAAACTTGAATCTTTGTTTTTATATAGTTTATAAATTTTACTTAAACCTTACAATACTGTACAAATAATATGAAAGTCATTCCCCAGAAGTGCTATGCAAAGTTGTCTTGAAGACTGGATATGACTCATGAACTGACAGCAGCAGTGGATACCTGAACAAGACCTACAGGAGATGGTTCCACATTTCATATGGATAGGGGAGGAGTTCAGGAGGAGTGGGAATACTTGACCCAGTGATTCAACCACTGTTACATTGCCTACACTATGCTAAATAACTCCCATCTTTATTCATCCTAGTAACTCTAATTAAACTTAGAATATCATACAAAGAAGACATGAAAGCAAAAGAGGGAAGTAACTGGGAAGTAAAGGGCTTAAGCAGGCTTGAAAAGGGGACAATAAAATATGATGAGTGGGTGAATAGTATCAAAATGCAATTGTGCAATTATGAAATAAAAATTTATATAAAATTTAAATAAAATTTATATAAGAAAAATATAATGTACATAATTTCATACACTATGAATTTATGAACATAATTTATTTCTTTATTGAAGCTTATACTTTAAATACTATGGATTGTACTTTTTCTCCTTCTGTTGAGAACAGGTTAGTTTCTCATAAAATATATCCTGATTACAGTGCCCTCTTCTTCTATTTTTCTGAGTTCCTGCTGACAGCTCCTGCCATCCAGATCTCCTGCCTTTCTTTCTCTCATTAAGAAATGACAGACTTCTAATGAATAACAATTAAATATGACAAAATAAAATATAGTAATATAAAACAGAACCACCATCCCAAGACTGAACAAGGCAACTGATAAGGAAAAATCAAGTGCAGGCACAAAAATCATAGACCCACTTGTTCACACATTTAGAAGTCCCATAACTCTATATCCTTTAAAGATACACAGGAAAACACAAAGTTAAACACTACCACAGGATAAAGGTTTGGAAAAATATTACAAACAAATGGACAAAAGAAACACACTAGTATGCCAATTTTAATAGCTAATGAAATAAACATCAAACCAAAACTAATCAGAAGAGATATTAATAGACACTCTATACTCATCAAATAAAAAATCAACAAAGAGGACTTTTCAAGTCTTAATATCAATGCCCCAAATGACACCCATGTTTCAAAATGAAAAATTTATACAGCTTAAATTACACATTGACTCTCACACACTGATAGTGAGGAACCTCAGTATTCCACTCTCACCAACGGAAAGTCATCCAAATAAAACTGAAACATAGAAATGCTGGTGTTAACAGATGTTATAAACCAAATGGACCTAACAGATATTTCCAGAACGTTTTAGCCAAACACAAAAGAATATATCTTCTTCTCTGCACTTCAAGAAACTTTCTCCCAAGTTCATTTTATGCTTGGACACAAAACAAGTCTCAAAAGACAGAAGAAACTTAAAATCAGTCCCTAAATCCTATTAGATCAACACAGATTAGAGCAACAAATCAACAACAGAAACAACCGAACGCTTACAAAAATCACAAAAACTAAACAACTCTATATTGAATAAATAATGGGTAGGAGAGAAATAAAAGATATTAAAGAGTCTCTATAATTGCATAAGATGTATACACAGCAAAGCTGAATTTATATAACACTACGAAAGCAGTTCTAAGAGGCAAGATCATAGCAGCAAGTACATAAAAAAAAAAAAAAAAAAACTGGAGTTCTTTCATTCGACTCTCATTCTAGCAACTTAACAGGCAACCAGAAAGCTTTAGAAGAAAAACAAAAAAAATAAGTAAGCATGGTCAAGGTAAAACTGCATTAAAAAATAAAATTCAGGGCTAAAATTGAGAGGGTGGAATAAAAGAAATGGTAGCTTGAGAAAATAATGAAAATCATCAAGCCCTTATCCAAATGAATTAAAATATGAAGAAAGAGAAGGTACAAATTAATAAATTAGAAATGAACAGGGTCACACAAAAAAAAAGACACTTCAAGTACATACATAAAAATCCATACTCCTCAAAATTGGAAAATAGAAAACAAATGGATAATTTTATTGATAGGTACCACTTATCAAATTTAAATCAAGAGTAAATAAGCAAGTTATACAGATCAACAGCCTCTAGTGAAATATAAATAGTCATAAAAATCTCCCAAACAAAAAATCCACAGGACCAGATTGTTTTAGAAAAGATTTCTACCAGACTTTCAAAGAAGTGTTAATGCCAATACTTCTCAAACTATTTTACAGAAGAGAAACAGAAAGAACATTATCCAATTTATTCTATGGAACTACAGTTGCCCTGACAAACAACATAAACTCAATGAAAAGAAGAAGAAGAAGAAGAAGAAGAAGAAGAAGAAGAAGAAGAAGAAGAAGAAGAAGAGAATACACACCAATCTCCCTTATGAAACTTGATGCAAAAAATACTCAATAAAATACTTGCAGACTGATTCTAAGAACACATCAAAAAAATCATCCATCATTTTCTTAGTTAGCATTTGACTGCTGTGATCATGCATCATGACCAAGGCAACTCTTATAAGGACAACATTTAATTGGGGCTGGCTTACAGGTTCAGAGGTTCAGTCCATTATCATCAAGGTGTGAGCATGGTAACTTCTAGGCAGGCATGGTGCAGGCAGAGCTGAGAGTTCTACATCTTCATCTGAAGGCTGTTAGCAGAATACTGGCTTCCAGGTAGGTAGGGTGAGGGTCTTAAGCCCACACCCACAATGACACTTCTACTCCAGCAAGGCCATATCTCCTAATAGTGCCACTCCCTGGGCCGAGCATACATAAATCATCACATTCCACTCCCTGGTCCCCATAGGCTTGTTCAAATATATGTCTATGGGGACCATACTAACCCATAGCCTAATAAAAATACATTTAGTACAACTTCCAAGATTCCCATTGTCTTTAGCAGTCTAAATAAGATTAAAAGTTCTGAGTTCAAGGTCACTTCTGAGATCCATCCAATCACTTAACTGTAATCCCCAATGGAAGACAGGAAACCAGCTGGGTAAACTCCAAACTCTGCATCTCCATGTCTCATGTCAAAGAGGTCTTCAGATATCCAACTCCTTTATCATCTTTGTTTAATGCAATAAACTTCCTTCTCCTGGGATGTTTCCACTCCTTGTTAGCAGCATTCCTCAGGACATATTCTATGGCTCTAGCTTCTCGAAAATCGTGGGATCTCCAAGGCAGCTTCAATGTTAGAGCTTTGTTTCAATGTCTGGGATCCACTCATGATCTTTTGGGCTTCTCCAATTCTGCCTTCTGTAACACTCTATCTCAGGTTGATCCACTCCACTGCTGCTGCTGCTCTTAGTAATCATCCCACGGTACCAGCATCTACAATACACTAGGGTCTTCTACTGCAACTAGGCTTCACTAATAACCTCCCATAGGCTCTCTTCATGGTGCCAAGCCTCAAATCCTTTCGATGACCCTTCAGTCCTGGGCTGTCAACTACAATGACAATTGCTGTACCTTCACCAATGGCCTTCTATGGCCTCTCACAGTGCCAAGACTCAGCTGCTGTCCATGACTGCTTCATACCTTCAAAACCAATACCACCTGGGTGACTCTCTTACACATTACCAAATCCAGATGCAGCACAAGGTACAACCTTGGCAATTCCTGGAACACAGCTTCTTTGTGCTCTCAGAAAACACTTCCCAGAAGATTTCACCTCAGTAATGCTGGTCTCTTCTGAATCACCTCTAATTTCTTAGCTCCAGCTAACCAGCATCAATTGTCCCAGTAGTCCCTTCTATTTTTCACCCTAAAGCCAAAGCCACATGGCTGAAGCTGTCATGTTCTGCTGCTTTCTGGGGCTGTAACATGGCCCCCCTCATTCTATTACCATCTTTCTGTTTTCCAATTCCCTCTCTGTCTAAACTGGGCTTTCCTGGAAACTTGAACTCACAGATATGCATGGCTCTTTCACCTGTAATGCTGAGATTAAAAGTATAAATCCACCATAACTGGATTTAAGTTTTTCTTCACCTAGAACTTGCTCTGTCCCAGGCTGGCCTTGAATTTAGAGTTCTGTATGGCTTTGTCTCCTGGGATTAAATGTGTGTACCACCATGCCTGTGTCTAAACATTTGGGTGGGATATTGCCCCAAAATCCCATAAGCTTTTATCTCCTAGAACATAGGATTCAGTTTCATTTCACTTCTTAGTGCCCCTTTAATACTTGATTCATATATTTTATATTTTTCCTTTCTAAGTTTGCTAGGCTTGTTCAAAACTCTCTTCATGAGACTGAACCAGAAAACAAAGTCTTTGCTGAGCTTTTTTGAGACTTTCCTTGTCAATGCAATTAATATAAATCTCTTTACCTTAGACTCAGGTAGACTCTTCAGAAAAGGGCAAAAAGCAGCCATGTTCTTTACCAAAATACCACAAAAATTGTGTCTAGGCCACATTCTGAAATTCTTCTCTACTGAATCCTCTTGCCCCATGTCTGCACAGTTCAAATGATATACAGTAACAATGTATTCCATATTTCTACTGGGACAGGCCATTAAGCTCAACTTAAAAACTTTTCACTGCTTTCCAAAGTCCCAAAATCCACTTCCAAACAAAAGCATGGTCAGGCCTTTCACAGCAATATCCTGCTCCTGTTACCATCTTCTGTCTAAGTTAGCATTTTACTGATGTGAACAGATACCATGACTAAAGCAGCACTTATAAAGCACAACATTTAATTGGGGCTGGCTTACAGGTTCAGAGGTTCAGTCCATTATCATCAAGGTGTGAGCATGGCAACTTCTAGGCAGGAATGGTGCAGGCAGAGCTGGGAGTTCTATATCTTCATCTGAAGGCTGCTAGCACAATACTGACTCCCAGACAGCTAGGGTGAGGGTCTTAAGCCCACATCCACAGAGACACACCTACTCCAACAAGGCCACACCTCGTAATAGTGTCACTGCCTGGGCCACAACCATTATCAAATAGGCTTCATCCTAGAAATTCAGAGATGGTTCAATATATTAAAAAAATCAATAAATGTAATCTATCATATAAGTAAACACAATGAAAAAAGCACATGATTTTCTCATTAGATGCAGAAAGTTCCGTTGAAAAGATGAAATGTTTTAAGTTGAGCTTAATGGGCTGTCCCAGAAGAAATATGGAATACATTGTTACTGAATATCATTTGAACTGTGCAGACATGGGGCAAGAGGATTCAGTAGAGAAGAATTTGAGAATGTAGCCTACACTACTCTGTCAAGATAAAAGTACTGAAAAGATTAGCAATATAAGGGACATCCCTAAGCATAATGAAGGCAGTTTACAGAAAGTCTATAGTCAACATCAAATTAAATGGAGAGAACAGAAAAGCAACCTGCTAACATCAGAAACAAGACTACGATGTCTACTCTCTCCATATCTATTATAAATAGTACTTGAAATTTACCTGAGGCAAGAAAACAACTGAAGAAGATCAAGGGGATACAAATTAGAACTCAAGAATTCAAATAATATTTGAAAACACTATTATAGTATACATGAGTTACAAAAATTATTTTACCAAGGAGCTCCTACAGCTTATAAACACTTTCAGGAAATCAGCTGAATAAAAGATTGACTGAAAAAAATGAATAACCCTCTTATGCACAAATAACCAATAGAGAAAGAAAAAATGAAAATAATATTTTTTCACAAAAACCTCAAATAATATAAAATGTCTTGGAGTAATTCTTTTTTTTTTTTTTGAGCTAGAAACAATAAGTTTAATCAACAGTCTCAGAGGCTGAAACATTGTAGGCCTAGGTCAGCAGAAGATGATATTGTACAGAGGTTAGAGGCTTCCAGGCCTGGGCCTAGGGATAGTTAATACAGAGAAAGAAAAGACCTATGTTCAGCACAGCTTAGGTACAACTCTCATCTCATCCCTTCATCTGCAGAAGTAAAATCAACATTTACATTTACACACTCCTAATATATTTTTAAATTTGTATATATATTAAGTTTCCTTCATTTTATTTCAGTGTTCTATGGATTTTGACAAGTGAACAATATCATAAATTCACCATTACAATAGCAGCTACACTCTAAATTCCATGTATCCACCTGACAAGCCCTTCTGTCAGGGCTGAGGTCCCAGACAACAATCTATTTCTCATAGTTTTTCTTTTTCTATGATGCCAAACAGTGGAGTAACAGTGTAGTAGCCCATGCAGACTGGCTTCTTTCACTTTGTATTTAAGATCTATTTATGTCTTTGCATAGTATTAGTTTCTAACCAAATAAGATATTAAAATGTCTTTTACTGTGGTTTTACTTGAGATGGAATTACTGTATTAAGCTAATTGTATAAATAGCCACAAAGAACAGAGTACTAGTAGGTAATTGATAACCCTTCTGAGGAAGAATGCATATCAGCATTTTTATTTTAATAGTGCTCTTTCTGAGAGAGATATGAGACACATAGACAAATAATCTTATTACTTAGTGAAAAAGGTATAGATTTCATTATAAATGAATATTGGGAAGCATTATTATAAATTAGCATATTTTAAAATTTACACATTACTGAAACATTTCTTATGCTTCCATGTAGTCTTCAAAATTATAATCTTTCATGCTTTTAGTTTATTTTTTCTCTTAAAATTGAACCTGTTAGTCATAATTTCATTACTCATATATAAAGAAAAAATTAGGTGTATTTTCCATCGGCTTTTGAATGACTTCTAAGAATTTATGCTTTTAATTTCATGTAGTTTTATAATATTTTGTTAAAATTCTTTATAAACAAGTTTTTAAATTTAACTGTTGGATAATCATTTGGATGTTGATATTTCCTATTCCATTATTGAAAAAATTATATGATAATATTTTAATAATCACTTTGTAAACAAAATTTTCTATTTGTGTAGTCTCCACATAGGTGCTGTTGGCAGCACCACCTGACTCTAAACACTGGTGATTCCAGGTGCTGCACTTGGCAGAGGTGTCTCGCCAAAGTGCATGTATGCGTGTGAGTGTGTCCTGAGCATGGCCAAGCATGACTGCCTTGCTCGGCATCAGCAGGACATCATGTGAATAGTTGTGACCTTCAATTAATTTTCTTTATAGACATTCTTAGATGAGAAATAAAGTTCAAATCTTGTATCAATTAGAGATAACTTCATCTGTAAGAAGCAATAATCCCCAACTAAAAAAAAGCTTAGATCATCTTCAATTATAATTAAATAATAATTATTTTATGTATTTCTTAAAATATGTTATATCATACAGAAAGAAACCCAGAGTTAGAAGTGAGAACTGTTTCACTCACTGAAGAGGCGGCATGATGACAAATCTTTGTCCTCTTTGGGGCTTGGCATTCTTGCTGTGCTTGGTATCAGGCTTGTTTCCTTCTTGGAGTAATTCTAACTCATTATGTAAAATCCTTTTTTTATTATTGGATGTTTTGTTTACATTTCATGTTAAACCTTACCCCATCCCCCACCAACCCAGGAACCCCCTATCCCCTCACCCTTCATCCTTCTTCTCTGCGGATGTACCCCTACCTACCCCCCACTCCCACCTCCCCACCCTCAAATTCCCACCCCCTGGGGCATCCAGCCTTCATGAGACCAAGGATCTCTTCTCCCACCTATGCCGAGCAGGGCCCTCCACCCTTACATATACAGCTGAAGCCATGGATCCCTCCCTAAGTGCTCCCGGGCTGGTGGTTTAGACCCTGGGAGCTCTGGTGGGTTAGTATTGTTGCTCTCTTCATGGGGCCACAAACCCTTTCAGCTCCAACAGTCTTCACTCTAACTCCTCCATTGGGAACCTCTTGATCAGTTCAATGGCTATCTGTGAGCATCTGCCTCTGAATATGTCAGACTCTTGAAGACCTCTGAGGAGACAACAATATTAGGCTCTTATCAGCATGCATTTCCTGACTTCCACATCAGCATCTATCTTTGGTGACTGCACATGGGATGAATACACATGTCGAATGGTATTCAGATGGCCCCTCCTTCTGTTTCTATCTCTCACTTTGTCTCCATATTTGCTCCCTTGAGTATTTTGTTGCTCCTTCTAAGAAGGAGCAAAGCACCCCCACTTGGTCTTCCTTCTTCATGAGCTTCATGTGGTCTGTGAGTTGAATCTTGGGTATTTCTAGGTTCTGGGCAAATATCCAATAATCAGTGAGTGAATGCTATGTGTGTTCTTTTGTGATTCGCTTACCTCACTCAGGATGATATTTTCTAGTTCCATCCATTTACATAGGAAATTCTCAAATTCATTGTTTTTAATAGATGAGTAATATTCAATTGTGTAAATGTACCACATTTTTGTATCCATTCCTCAGTTGAAGGACATCTGGGTTCTTTCCAGTTCCTGGCTATTATAAATAAGGCTGCTATGAATATAGTTGAGCACATGTCCTTGTTAATGTTACTGCATCTTCTGGGTATATGCCTAAGAGTGGTATAGCTGGATCCTCAGGTAATGCTATGTCCAATTTTCTGAGGAGCCCCAGACTGATTTCCAAAGTGGTTGCACCATCATGCAGTCCCACCAACAGTGGAGGAGTGTTCCTCTTTCACCACACCCTCACCAGCATCTACTATCACCTGAGTTTTTAATCTTAGCCATTCTGACTGGTGTGAGGTGGAATCTCAGGGTTGTTTGGATTTGCATTTCCCTGATGACTAAGGATACTGAACATTGCTTTAGATATTTCTCGGCCATTCGAGGTTCCTCAGTTGAAAATTCTTTGTTAAGCTCTATACCCCGTGCAGTCACCAAAGGTAGATGCTGATGTGGAAGTCAGGAAGTGCATGCTGATAGGAGCCTGATATGGATGTCTCCTCAGAGGCCTTCAAGAGTCTGACATATTCAGAGGCAGATGCTCACAACTAGCCATTGAACTGATCATGGGGTTCTCAATGGAGGAGTTAGAGTGAGGAGTGAAGGAGCTGAAAGGGTTTGTGGCACCATGAGGAGAGCAACAATACCAACCAACCACAGCTCCCAGGGTCTAAACCACCAGCCTGGGAGCACTTAGGGTGGGATCCAGGGCTTCAGCTGAATATGTAAGAGTGGAGGGCCCTGCTGGGCATAGGTGGAATATGAGATCCTTGACCTCATGAAGCCTGGACACCCAAGGGGGTGGGAATTTTGAGGGTGGGAAAGTGGGAGTGGGGGGGGTAGGTAGGGGTTACATCCACAGAGAAGAAGGAGGAGGGGTAAGGGGATAGGGGGTTCCTGGGTGGGTGGGGGATGGGGTAAGGGGACAACATATGAAATGTAAATAAAATATCCAATAAAAATTAATCAAAAAATAATAATAGGGTTATTTGGTTGTCTGGAGTCTAATTTCTTGAGTTCTTTGTATATATTGGATATTAGCCCTCGATCAGATGTAGGATTGGTAAAGATCTTTTTCCAATTTGTTGGTTGTTGTTTTGTCCTATTGACAGTGTCCTTTGCCTTACAGTAACTTTGCAATTTTATGAAGTCCTGTTTGTCAATTCTTGATCTTAAAGCATATGCCATTGGTGTTCTGTTCAGGAACTTTTCCCCTGTGCCCAAGTATTCAAGGTTCTTGCCCATCTTCTCTTCTATTAGTTTCAGTGTATCTGGTTTTATGTGGAGGTCTTTTATCCATTTAGACTTGAGCTTTGTACAAGGAGATAAGAATGGATCAATTTGCATTCTTCTACATGTTGTCCTCCAGTTGAACCAGCACCATTTGTTGAAAATACTGTCCTTTTTCCACTGGACAGTTTTAGCTCCTTTGTCAAAGATCAAGTGACCATAGGTATGTGGGTTCATTTCTGGGACTTCAATTCTATTCCATTGATCTTCCTTCCTGTCTCTGCACCAATACCATGTAGTTTTTATCACTATTGCTCTGTAGTACAGCTTGAGGTCACAAATGGTGATTCCTCCAGAAGTTCTTTTATTGTTGAGAATAGTTTTTGCTATCCTGGGTTTTTTGTTATTCCAAATGAATTTGAGAATTTCCTTTTCCAACTCTGTGAAGAATTGAGTTGGGATTTTAATGGGAATTGCATTGAATCTGTAGATTGCTTTTGGCAAGATGGCCATTTTTATTATATTAATCCTGCCAATCCATGAGCATGGGAGATCTTTCCATCTTCTGAGATCTTCTTCGATTCCTTTCTTCAGGGACTTGAAGTTTTTGTCATACAGGTCTTTCACTTGCTTGGTTAGATTCACACCAAGGAAATTTTATATTATTTGCGACTATTGTGAAGGGTGTCATTTCCCTAATTTCTTTTTCAGTCTGTTTATCTTTCATGTAGTAGAAGGCTACTGATTTGTTTGAGTTGATTTTATAACCAGCCACTTTGCTGAAGTTGTTTATCAGGTTTAGAAATTCTCTGGTGGAAGTTTTGGGGTCACTTAAGTATACTATCATATCAACTGCAAATAGTGAGATTTTGACTTCTTCCTTTCCTATTTGTATCCCTTTGACTTCTTTTTGTTGTCTAATTGCTCTGGCTAGGACTTCCAGTACTATATTGAATAGGTAGGAGGAGAGTGGGCAGCCTTGTCTAGTCTCTGATCTTAGTGGGATTGCTTCAAGTTTCTCTCCATTTAATTTGATGTTGGCTACTGATTTGCTGTAAATTGCTTTTACTATGTTTAGGTATGGGCCATGAATTCCTGATCTTTCCAAGACTTTTATCATGAAGGGATGTTGAATGTTGCCAAATGCTTTCTCAGCATCTAGTGAGATGATCAGGTGGTTTTTTTCCTTTGAGTTTGTTTATATAGTTGATTACATTGATGGATTTCCGAATATTGAACCATCCCTGCATTCCTGGGATAAAACCTACTTGATCATGATGGATGATTGTTTTGATGTGGTCTTGGATTCGGTTTGCTAGAATTTTATTGAGTATTTTTGCATCGATGTTCATAAGGGAGATTGTTCTGAAGTTCTCTTTCTTTGTTGGGTCTTTGTGAGATTTGGGTATAAGTGTAATTGTAGCTTCATAGAACAAACTGGGTAGTGTTCCTTCTGTTTCTATTTTATGGAATAGTTTGAAGAGAATTGGTATTAGGTCTTCCTTGAAGGTCTGATAAAATTCAGCACTAAAACCATATGGTCTTGGGATTTTTTTTAGTGGGGAGACTTTTAATGACTGCTGCTAATTCCTTAGGGGTTATGGGACTGTTTAGATAGTTTATCTGCTCCTGATTTAATTTTGGTACCTGGTATCTGTCTAAGAAGTTGTCCATTTCATCCAGGTTTTCCAGTTTTGTTGAGTATAGGCCTTTGTAGAAGGATCTGATGATTTTTTGAATTTCTTCAGTTTCTGTTGTTATGTCTCCCCTTTCAGTTCTGATTTTGTTTACTTGGATACTGTTTGTGTGCCCTCTGGTTAATCTGGCTAAGGGTTTATCTATCTTGTTGATTTTCTCAAAGAACCAGCTCCTGGTTTTGTTGATATTTTGTAGTGTTCTTTCTGTTTCTATTTGGTTGATTTCAGCCCTGAGTTTGATTGTTTCCTGCTTTCTACTCCTCTTTGGTGTATTTGCTTCTTTTTGTTCTAGAGCTTTTAGATGTGCTGTCAAGTTGTTATTGTGTGCTCTCTCCAGTTTCTTTTTGTAGGCACTTAGAGCTATGAGTTTTCCTCTTAGCACTGCCTTCATGGAGTCCCACAAGTTTTGGTATGTGTCCTCATTTTCATTAAATTCTAAAAAGTCTTTAATTTATTTCTTTATTTCTTCCTTGACCAAGTCATCATTGAGTAGAGAGTTGTTCAGTTTCCATGTGTGTGTGGATTTTCCATTGGATTTGTCATTATTAAAGACCAGCCTTAGTCCGTGTTGATCTGATAAGATGCAAGGGATTATTTCAATCTTTTTGTATCTGTAGAGGCCTGTTTTGTGACCAATTATATGCTCTATTTTGGAGAAGGCACGATGAGGTGCTGAGAAAAAGGTGTATTCTTTTGTTTCAGGATGAAATGTTCTATAGATGTCTGTTAAGTCCATTTGGTTCATAACTTTCATTAATTTCAAAGTGTCTCGGTTTAGTTTCTGTTTCCATGATCTGTCCATTGTTGAGAGTGGGGTGTTGAAATCCCCCACTATTATTGTGTGAGGTGTAATGTGTGTTTTGAGCTTTAGTAAAGTTTCTTTTATGTATGTAGGTGCCCTTACATTTGGAGCATAGATGTTCAGAATTGAGAGTTCACCTTGGTAGATTTTTCCTTTGATGAGTATGGAGTGTCTTCCCTTATCTTTTTTGATTACTTTTGGATGAAAGTCAATTTTGTTTGATATTAGAAAGGCTACTCCAGCTTGTTTCTTGGGACCATTTGCTTGGAAAATTGTTTTCCACCCTTTTATTCTGAGGTAGTGTCTGTCTTTGTCACTGAGGTGCGTTTCTTGTATGCAGCAAAATTCTGGGTCCTGTTTGTGTATCCAGTCTGATAGTCTGCATCTTTTTATTTGGGAATTGAGTCCATTGATGTTAAGAGATATTAAGTAAAAATGATTGTGGCTTCCTGTTATTTTTGTTATTGGAGGTAGAATAATGTTTGTATAGCTATCTTCTTTTGGGGTTATTGTAAGATTACTTCCTTGCTTTTTCTAGGTTGTAGTTTCCCTCCTTGTGTTGGTGTTTTCCATCAATTATCCTTTGAAGTGCTGGGTTTGTGGGAAGATATTGTGCAAATTTGGTTTTGTCATGGAATATCTTGGTTTCACCATCTATAGTGATTGAGAGTTTTGCTGGGTATAGTAGTCTGGGCTGGCATTTGTGTTCTCTTAAGGTCTGTGTGATGTCAGTCCAGGCTCTTCTGGCTTTTATAGTCTCTGGTGAGAATCTGGTGTAATTCTTATAAGTCTGCATTTATATGTTACTTGACCTTTTCCCTTACTGCTTTTAGTATTTTTTCTTTGTTTTGTGCATTTGATGTTTTGATTATTATGTGACGGGAGGTATTTCTTTTCTGGTCTATTCTATTTGGTGTTCTGTAGGCTTCTTGTATGTTTATAGGCATCTCGTTCTTTAGGTTAGGGAAGTTTTTCTCAATAATTTTGTTGAAGATATTTACTGGCCCTTTAAGTTGGGAATTTTTACTCTCATCTATACCTATTATCCTTCAGTTTGGTCTTCTCATTATATCCTTGATTTCCTGGATGTTTTGTGTTAGAAGTTTTTTGGATTTTGCATTTTCTTTGACAGCTATGTCAATGTTTTCCATGGTATCTTCTGCACATGAGATTCTCTCTTGTATCTCTTGTATTCAGTTGGTGATGCTTGCATCTATGACTCCTGATCTCTTTCCTAGGTTTTCAATCTCCACGGTTGTCTCCCTTTGAAATTTCTTTATTGTTTCTATTTCCATTTTCAGATCCTGAATGTTTCGTTTAATTCCTTCTTTGTATTTTCTTGCATTTCCTTAAGGGATTTCTGTGTTTCCTCTTTAAGGGCTTCTACCTATTTACTTGTACTCTCCTGTATTTCTTTAAGGGAGTTACTTATATCCTTCTTAAAATCCTCTATCATCATCATGAGAAGTGATTTTAATTCTGAATCCAGCTTTTCCGGTGTGATGGGGTGTCCAAGGCTTGCTATATTGGAAGAACTGGGTACTGATGATGCCAAGTAACGTTGGTTTCTGTTGCTTATGTTCTTGCACTTGCCTTTCGCCATCTGGTTAACTCTAGTGTTACCCGCCCTCACTGTATAAGACTGGAGTCTGTATTTCCAGTTATCTTGCTTGTGTCAGAGCTCCTCAGAGTCCAGATGTTTCTGTGGTCTTATGATCCTAATCTCCTGGGTGGAAGAACTCCTGAGACTCAGGCCACCTCTTGGATCTGGAAATCCTTCTGCTCTGGGTGCAATGGTTCTTCTAGGATGGCTCAGGATATGATGTCTCCACAAGTGCAAACCAGCTAGGTGTCTGCTGCTCTGAGAGCAGTGGCTCCTCTAGGATGGCTCAGGATTCAGTATCTCCACAGGAGCAGACCAGCTATGTGTCTGCCCCAGCCAAATGGACCAGGCAGGGGTGGAAGGGAAGGGCATAAAATCCTTTTATGATAAAACTTCAAGTCTTTGAAGAAAATATCAGAAAAAAAAAGATTTCCTGTGTTCATGGATCAGTAAAATTTATATGTTAAAAAAAAAGGTCATCCTATAAAAATCAATCTACAGATTCAATGCAAGCCCCATTAAAATTCCACCACCTTTTTTTCTTTTGTTAATTAATTTCTTTATTTACTTTACATCCTAATCACACATACACCCTCACTCCTCTCCTGCTACTTCCCCCATCAATTCCCATTCCCTCCTTCCCAAGCAACACAGCTAGGAGAAAGGGATCCAAAGATAGGCAAGAGTCCCCACTTCATTGTTAGGAGATCCACATGAAGGCTTTTATAGAGCCTGCACATCGGATTTTATAGATAGACAGATAGACAGACAGACAGATGTATATGAATGTAGGGGGCTAGGTCCAGCCTATATGTGCTATTTGATTGGTGGTTCAGTCTCTTTGAGCCCCATTGACCCAGGTTCATGGAACCTGTAGGTGTTCTGTAGTGTCCCTGACCCCTCTGGCTCCCTTAACCCTTACTTCTTTTCTACAGGATTCCCCGAGCTCCCCCTAATGGTTGACTGTGGGTCTCTGAATCTGTTTCCATCAGCTACTGGATGAAGCCTCTCAGGAGGCATTTATGCATGGCTCCTGTCTGCAAGCATAGTATCATTAATAGTTTCTGGAGTTAGCACTCTCCTACGGGATGGGTCTCAATTTGGTCCAGTCATTGGTTGGCCATTGCCTCAATCTCTGTTCCATCTTTATCCTTGCATATCTTTTAAGCAGGGAAGTTTTTTGGGTTGAAGGTAATATGGAAAAATAGAAGAACCATGATAGCAAACTTATCATGAACAATAAAATCATTCCAGATTTCAAATTATACTGCAAAGCTCTAGTCATAAAATGGCACAGCATTTGCACAAAAACAGATGCATTCATCCATGGAAGACCCAAACATCTATCTATACCTACGGACACCTGAGATTTAATAAAGACAGATATATGCACTGGAAAAAAAAGACAGCATTTTCAACTAAAGTTGTTTTTCAAAGATGTGTGTATGTATAAGAATGCAAATAGATCCATATTTATCATTCTGCACAAAACTCAACTCCAAACAGAATAGTTTTAAATGCATTGGCACAGAATGTGGCTTTCTAAACAGAAAATAGCATGGGCATTAAGACCAACAATTAATAAAGTGAACCACATGAAACTGAAAAGCAGCTCAGTAAGGCAAAAGATACTATCAGTAGGACAATGTGGCAGCCTAAAGAATGGCAAAGGATTTTTACCAACTCCACATCCCATACTAAAAGAACACAAAAAAATTAGATAGTAACAACAACAACAGCAATGATAATAATAATAATAATAATGAAGAAGAAGAAGAAGAAGAAGAAGAAGAAGAAGAAGAAGAAGAAGAAGAAGAATCCAAATTTTAAAATGCAGTATAGGCTTAAACGGGGAATTCTCACCAGAAGAAACTCAAATGATGAAGGATCACTTAAAGAAATGTTCAACATCCTTCTTCATTGGAGAAATTCACATCAAAACTACTTTGAAATTCCATTTTACCCCTTTCATAATGGCTAAAATCAATAACACCAGTGATGTCTCAGGCTAGAGATGATATAGAGCCTGGGATAGGGACACTCCTTCATTGCTAGTAGGAGTGTAAACTTGCACAAACACTATGGAAATCAATATGGCCATTCCTCAGAATTTTGGAAATCTATCTATCTTAAGATCCAGCCATACCAACTCTTGGGCACAACTCTTGCTTCATCCTACCACAAGGACACTTGCTCAACCATGTTCATTATGTCATAATAGTCAAAAGCTTGAAAAAAAAATTATAAGTTCCTCAACAGAAGAATCAACAAAGAAAATGTGATACATTTACACAATGGCTTATTGCTCAGTTGTTAAGAAAAATGGCATCATAAAATTTGCAGGTCAATCGATAGAAAAAAAAAATCATCCTGAGTGAGGTAACCTAGACCCAGAAAAAATAAATATGATATGTGTTTATTTATAAGTGAATATTTTCCATTAAGAAAATTATAGCCAAGCTATGATCCACAGACCCAGAGAGGTTAGCTAAAGAGGAAAGGGCTAAAAGGGCTAAATGGATCTCTCTCAGAAGAGAGACTAGAAAATATTTCATGGGGATGGGAGCAGAGAGATTAAGTAGGGGTGAGATGAGGTAGAATGAAAACGTTAATTGAAGGCAGAGACGGCTGCAATTGGCGGACTTTTACTGGACAGTGGAAATATCTACTGCAGGGAAACTTCGTAGAATCTATGAAGATGACCATAATGAAAACTCCCTAGTAATGAAGGATATGGAGTCTCAATTAGTGATCTCTTGTTACCAGGCTATGCTTCCAGTGGAGGACTGGGTTGAATTCAATTGAGTCCATGGGTCAGTGAGTCTCATGGAAATCCCCAAACAATGTGCATTGTTGCTAAGACAAAGCAAAGGGTTGCTCTCCACAAACTGACAGCAAGGTCTCATTACGAGGATAATACCTACACTATATTCAGTGAACATGGAGAATTTGAGTTTGTGCCTACATGGAGCATTTACCCCTATGCTCTAGTGTTTTGGGTAAGGGTGGGTACTTTTTCCAGCTATCAAAAGAGAAAGAAAACTCCAGCTGAGTCACAAAACCTTTGATCCCTAGACTCTCCTGACTGAAAAATATACTAGGTCAATGGTGGCACAAAGCTTGTGGGAGTCACCAAGCAATATGAGATGGAACTCATAACCAACACTGCTTGGGTTGACCAAAAAAACTAGAAACTAGATAACCAAGAGACTTAGGATAAAACCAAATACTACTGTTGTTAAAAAAAAAAGTAACATTAACATGACTTTTAATAATATTCTGTTAAACTCATATCAATGTCTTATTTAACCATCATCAGAGAACCTTCCTCCTGAATCAGATGAGAACAAATACAGAGACCCACAGACTGATATTATGCCAAGAGTGAGACCTCAGAACACAAAGCTCTAAATAGGATGTCTCCAATCAAATCCCTCCCCTCAGAGCTAAGGGAATCATGAGAGAAGGGACCAGAAAATAAAGAGTGCAAGAGCCAAAGGGGATTGAAGACATCAAGAGAATAAGGCACTCTAGACCAACCAAGCAACTGAACAAGGCTCATATGCACTCAGAGAGACCAAAGCAATAAACAGAAGGCCTCCATGGATCTGTACCAGGTCCTCTATGTATAGATTATAATTTTCAGTTTTGTATTTTAATGGGACCTCAGAGAGTGTAAATGGACCAGTCTCTGGTTCTTGTGCCTTCTCTTGGGCTTTTTTTTTTCTGTTGACTTGCTATATCTAAATTCAGCATGATTTTTTTTTTGTTTTACCTTATTATGTTTTATTTTGTTGTGTTTGTTGTTAACACTTAGAGGCTTATTATTTTGTAATGAGAGACACAAAGGAAGTAGAGTAGATCCAGATAGGGAGGAACTGAGAAGAAGAGAAGGCAAGAAAACTGGAATCAGGATATATTTTATGAGAAATGAATCTATTTTTAATAAAAAGGAGAAAGAAGAAAAAGGGAACATTAGCTTTAAAATCTTGAAAGTCTTTTTATCTTGTGTAGTCGTTATCCTGGACTAATATTCTGTCAAATTTCTTCTATTTTAAACATCTTAATAAACATACATCTTAATTAAGTGTCCAAATAAAATAAAGTCCATACCTAAAATATGCTGTGCCCCAGAAATATGAGGACGAACCAAATGTAGAATCCCTTTAACTCTGGATCTTGTAAATGGAAGATATTAATCAAAGACTCAAAAATAAATGTGAAACTACACACTACTTTCACTTATAAAAAAAAAAAAGCAGTTCTGTGCAATAGAAGCACCACAAGGAATGGGTCATCAAGGCAAGCTATGACTTTTCTTAGGAAACCAAAGTTGTACAGTTATGTCTGAAGGAGTCTCTTTAGTCAGAGTTACCAGCAAGCATCCAGTAGGCAAAATGTTATCTCTTTAGACAATTTCAAAGTGATACTCACTTCCCTTAGTAATAAATTTAAAGTTAAAATATAACTCCAGGTAAAAATCTATAAATTATTCTGGACTTAAGAAATTTCTGTCCAAAGAAATTTAATCCTGAAACTAGCTAAGAAAATACCACGATTAACAATGGCTCATAATTTAAATTGTAAGGCTCAACATTCCAGGGACTGGATTTACATTTAAGAAAGTTAGAACTCTATAGCTAGCAAGAAAAATAAATAAAACATAAGAAAAACAAACTCTTGGACTAATTTCCGACTTTTAACATGTAAGTTTCTCTGAATTCCAATCTATCTTTTATATTTTGGCATCACCTTCAACAATGTTTTTATTAACTTCTACAGATACACTTTTGGGCACAAAAGTGCTACCAACTGGTTATTTTCGAAGACAAAACAATTTCTACATCCGCATATACAGTTGCACCCAGCAAATCACTAAATCCTTAAGTAAAGTGGAAAAAGCCATGACCTGTTCAAACAACGCCAGAATGCTACCTAGCATATCTATTATGACAATAAAAAAGAGGTAGATATGTGAAGGGAGCATCATTCAGAGGGACCACTATGGTTCACATGTGCGATTTATTTGTTCTTTTAAGGTACTGTTAATTTGGCTATTTCTGAACTCCCTATATAATTGTACACTAAAAGAAGATTTCGATTATGTAATAAGTTATGAATGCAATAAAATGCTACTTTTAAAGAACCATGCCCCCTGCTTGTTCCTGCTCCCCAAAGGGCCTAAACAACCGTTATCAGTGAGCATTTGCTCCAAATTCTATTTGCCAAATGTGAAACTTGAGCTAAAAAAGAAACCTTAATAAAGGCAAGTTTAAAATCGCTGTGCTTCATTCTATGCAAACATGACATTTAAATTAATAGCATCTATCTCTACCCCTTAGGATTTACGATATAATTTGAAAAACTACAGATGGTGTATGCTCATTTCTCCCCTCTTCTTTTTTTTTTTTCTCAATCAGAAACATTGTTACTGGGAATATAAAGCAGTCTTCTTGTAGCTGTTTCTGTTTACCACGTTGAATGTAAAATTAACATGGATTTATCAACAGACATCACAACCTTAAGGAATTGCCAAGAATGTCTGTATATGTCATATCACTTTCTCTGTGAGCAAATAGCTGTTGATGGTTTTGTTTGTTTTTGTTGTTGTTGTTTTGTTTTGTTTTTCAAACTAGGTCAGGTCATAAAATGGGAGACAACTGTAACATGCTTTCCTTTAACGTGAAATCCATCTCAGTTTCTGAGCTGATACAAGCCTTGCAAGCAAGAGAAACTTTGCATGACAATTATATCACATGCTATGTTTTGCCTAGTTACACTTCAATCTTTTATTGATTACAGACCGTATAACTTCAGGCAGACAAAAGAAAAATAATCCCTGTGATGCTGAAGCCAGTGTTGTTTGTGTATATCCCCTGCTGGGTTAAGTGACTCACACATCTGTCAGGTGTGTTACATTATAGCCACAGGAAAATTTCAAACAGGTTGTGTGCCAAGTATAATGCTTTGTCTCAGACCTTGTCAATCCTGCTGATGGATGAGGCCAGGATTCTAAGGACTAAGGTTCTAAATGTCTTCATACTTTGCCTGATCTCTGAATCACATCAGGAGGCAGAAAGCTCTGGTGGTTGGAAGGAATAAGATCACCTTTAATAGAGAGTACTTCTCTTGACTCATAAAGTGTTAAGATTTTAAGCTATCCTAGGAAGATAGTCTCTTAGTCCTTTGTAATGATATTTTATGTAAGCTTCATTTTAACAGACTAATTTTCTTTAACTCAAAACAAATTTATTTTGAACAGTTTTCAAAGGCTACCATGCTTTTTTGAAAAAGCTTACTATTACCAGCTTTAAATTTTGCAGAGTGAAGTGTCTAGAAACAAAGGGGCTGTAAGCATATTATTTACTGAATAACAATGTAAGCTACACTAACAAAAACTAAGTTAGATGAGATTGTTTTATGAGGATGGTATATATGTGTTCCATTTAGATAATATAAGTGGTAAATCCATCCACACTTCTCATAACTTTTCACAGTCTAATCTACACACTGAATAGGTTTTGAATTGGCTTTGGGAAGAACATTAATAAAACATACCTTTATGATACATCAACTCAACTATTTTCATTTAAAATTGTATAAAATTCATATTAAAGTCTGCATAAAAAATGAGTACTGTCCCAGGTAGCAATGATGCACCTCTCATATTAACATTGGAAAGAAGTTGCCTATTCAATTGCGTTCAAAGTTTACTATATTTAAGTCCTATATGATATGTAATATAAACCTTAGTAAATTCTCCTTTAAATAAAGCTAAAAATTTCAGGAATAGGATACACTAAGATGAACAAAGGTGTAAATGATGCTATTTCAGATAGCTATCATATGTCAATCTCTTCTCTGTTCAAAATGCCACAGTATCTAATATCATATTTGATAAAACACACTAGCAATTTAATTCCTTTCTGAGAATACTATCATCTTAGCTAAAATCCTGCAAACTTACAAATTTTCTGTTTTAATCCTTTACGATAAAACTACAAATTGTGAAGCAAACAACTTAGCAGTATACCAAAATAAAAACTCTAACAGCACTTAAGGATTTCAATAAGAATATGCCTAAACTGTCTATTCATAACAAACAAGAAACAATCCAACAACTGGTAATAGCAAAACGAATAAACAGATAGTATCATATTTACAAAATGGAAATTCTCTTCAATATTAGTAATACAGTGTATATAGGACATCATCATATAACTTAACAGGCAAAATAAACAACTCAGTTACAATGAGCAAATAACCTGAATGCTCTCCTTTTTAATAAAAGAAACACACGTGAACAATGAGTATGTGATAATTTATTCAATATTAGTATTTGCCATAGAAATGCACGTCAAAACCACAATAATGCATCACCCTATACATGTTAGAATGGCTACTACCAAAAATCAGGACAAAAAGAAAAATATTTACAACTGCTTGTTGTTCCCTAGTTCTATTTGCTTACAGTACATTTTTCATCATTGTTGTTGCTGTTGTTGCTGTTCCTGTTGCTGTTTTGCCTTGGCCTACAGAGATATCCTTTAACAAAAGTTCACAGCAAGGAGGTTGAACAACCTACAATAGAAACTCTAATATCATAATCGAAGATTATCTTTTCTCCCTTAGTTGACTTTCTCAAATATTTTGTCACTGTTATACAAAAGTCATTAACACAGATCATTTCTTCTTAAGAAGCAATAATGGTATTATGGGCTAAAGTGCTTTTCATTTGAAAGGTAAGAAAAAGATAAAATACAGAGGAATTGAAATCTTCTGGATTTGTTTCTGTTGCTGTGATTAAGTATTCTGACAAAAAAAAGGAAGTTAAGTTCATATAACTACAACTGCAGGCTACAGTCCATCAGTGCAGGGAAGACAGGACAGAAAGTCGGAGCAGCCAATGATATAACCACCACAGGCAAGAGCCGAGATGTAGAAATGAGTGCACACCGACTCCTCAGCTTATTTCTTTGAATTGCTTCTCTACCAATACAATAAATTGAATTGAGCTGAATTTGTAATACAATGGCAGGTTTATTGTGGCAGCTCACAGGTAGGTTCATGGATACATCACAGGAGGGCACTAGTGAAATCACAAGACTAGGCTGGGGTAAGGGCTTCTTAAAGGAGAGTTGGGTTAATTGTGATGTGATGGAGAGAAACTGGGGCTATAGCCTTATTTGGTGAAGTTAGGGCCCTATAGGTAGTTCTTAGGTCCAGGGGTCATTTTGGAATCTAGAACTAAGAGTTGACATTGTTTAATATTTTGCAAAGGCTCTTGTAAGCACAGCTCCCGGTTAGAAAACAAGGGTTGGGACCTGTGAGTATAGACCCTCTTGTCTTTGTCCCAAAACCTCCAGTCTAACATTTTGCTTACTCTGTACAGTTTAGCCCAGCAAATACTGCTAGCCATATTCATTGTGTCTCGTCACCCTAATTAACACCTTCCCTCAGGTTAACTTGAAACCTTTCCCGAACTATTCTACATTGTATTAATTTGACAAATAAAAGTAACAATAATGTAAACTCCAAAACACTTATTGATTGATTTTATGTATAAAATGAAAAAAAAAACCTGACTTTCTTCTGGCCAGAGCAGCTAACACATGGGAGCATCATTTAAAGAACTAAAGAATCACATTTCACACATTCATTAATTTTCTACATTTTGTTTCTTTTGTTATTTGTCTGCTTCCATATTTTAGTTGCACTTTTTTCTTTTCCTTTTATTCAAGTTGTTCTTTGTACTGAGAAAGACAACCAGATGGGACTGGTGAACATCTCTGGGATATACTAGAAACATAGAACAATGGAAACTCCCAAGATTCTAAGAGGGTGGCTCTAGATAAGACTTCTAGCAATAAGGGCTATGGAGCCTGAACTGGCCATCTCCTGTAACAAAGCAAGAATTCCAATGGAGTGTTTGGAAAACCAACCCAGCCATAAAACTTGAGACTCAATTTGTCCTACCTGTAAGATATTCAGGGGTAAAACACGGAGCAGAAATTGAGGGAAGGGCCAACCAATGACTGGCTGGGCTTGGAACTCATGCCACGAAAGGGATCCCACCCCTGACACTATTAGTGATATTCTCCTATACTTGCAGACATGAGCCTGGCATAAATGTCATCACACATGGTTCACCCAGCAACTGATAGAAATTAATGCAGAGACACACAGCCAAACATTAAGTGGAGCTTGGAGAATCACATGGAAGATGGGAGAATTTAAGGAGATGAAGGAGTCAAAGACACCACAAGAAAACTAAAGAATCAACTAACTTGGGCTGAGAGGGCCTCATAGAGACTGAACTGAGAGAGCATGAATGTGTCAAGCCTGGGCCCTTTGCAAATATGTAACAGTTGTGCATCTGAGTCTTTACCTGGGACTCCTAAAGTGGGAGCAGGGGCTGTGTCTGACTATACTGCCTGCCTTTGGATCCTTTCTCCTAATTGGACTGCCTTGTCTAGCCAAAGAGGAAGATACTGTCTAGTTTTACTACAACTTAATATGTCCACGCTGGTTGATACTATAGGAGACCGCCCCTTTTCTGAGAAGAAAGGGAAGAGGAGTGAATGGATGAAGAGGGAGGGACTAGAAGGCGAGTAAAGGGGAAATTGTGATTGAGATGTAAATAAATAATCAGTTTCTTAAATTTTATTTATTTATTTTTATTGAATATTTTATTTATTTACATTTCAAATGTTCTTTCCTTTCCCAGTTTTCCCTCCTGAACCCCCCCCATCCCATCCCCCCTGCTTCTAGGAGAGTGTTCCCCCACTCACTCACACCTCCCTGCCCTTGAGTTCCTCTACTTCTACACTGGGACATCAAGCCTTCACAGGACCAAGGGCTCCCATTGATGCCAGACAAGGCCATCCTCTACTACATATGCAGCTGGAGCCATGGGTAGCTCCAAACATACTCGTACCCTTTGGTTGGTGGTTTACTCCCTGGGAGCTCTGAGGGATCTATTTGGTTGATATTGTTGTTCTTCCTACGGGGTTGCAAACCCCTTCAGCTTCTTCAATTCTTTATCTAACTCCTCCATTGGGAACCCAGTGCTCAGTCCAATGGCTGGCTGCAAGCATCTGCATTTGTATTGGTCAGGCTCTGGCAGAGCCTCTCAGGAGACAGCTATATCAGGCTCCTGTCAGCAAGCACTTTTTGGCATCAGCAATAGTGTCTGAGATTGGTAACTGTATATGGGATGGGATAGGATGGGTGGGGCAGTTTCTGGATGACCTTTCCTTCAGTCTCTGTTCCACACTTTGCTTTTTTAAAGTTGTTCTTTGACAATCTCATCCATGCACATAATGAATTCTGGTTACATTAACTCACCACTGGCTCCTATTTTCTTCCCATCCCTGTCAATGCATTCTAATCCCTACATTTCACTTTATCATGGTCTTTTAACCCAGAGTTTAACAACCTCTTCTATGTAACTGTGGGTTTCAACTATTCATTCAAACCTGATGGGATCACCTGTGGATACACAAATGAAGATAATGTTTGTTCCTTCCTGAAAGCCATCTGCCCTTCCCCAATCTAGGAAAGGCCCAGTCCTATGCAACCAGTGCAAGTAACTGCAGCCTACTTCCAATGGGCACATTATACCCAGAAGAAAGCACTTCACATACCTTCTTTACTTGCCATCTTTATATTTTTTCCATCCTTTTTATTTGTAATGTTCCCTGAGCCTTAGAGGGGATTATATAAATGAGAACTCAACTGTCCCTTGTCCTCAACCCCTTGGATATCTATGATACTTTGCCTTCACCGTAGTTCATTGTAAAAAGAGAATCTTCTCTGATTAGGGCAAGTAGTACCACTTAATATTTAACCTCATAATATTTAAATTATAATTCTTTAAAAATCACGCTAATATCCTTACACCTGTGCTACCTCAAATTTCTTCAGTGTAAATTTGTCAGAATAATTTTAGCACCAGATATAAACTTCAGCCTATTTGTGGGACTTATCCTTCTTTTCATATTTTAAATCTTTTCAGCTTCTCTAATATCTAAAGAAATGTCTTCCTTAACTTTACTGCAGTTCCCACCATCCCCACAAGGGCTTTCGTAAAATAATGGATGGAACATTACGGCAAGCAATGATAAATCAAGAGAAAAGTTTAAAGTATATCTTTCTAGCCCTTAGTTTTAGGCATCCCTCCTTGGATTCCTTCCCTTACCCTCTGCTTCCTCATTTCTTATCATTTGACCCTCTTATTCCAATCCCCCTCTTACACATCCATAATTATCTAATCTATTTCCCCTTCCTAGAAAGATCCATTCATCCACCCTAGTCCTTAATCTATAACTAACCTCTGTGGATATGTGGATTGTATCTTGCTTAACTATGATGTAACAGGTACTATGCATATATAATTATTTTTCTGGACCTGGTTTACGTCACTCAGGATGCACTTTTTCTAGTTCCATCCATTTATCTTTGAATTTCATGATTTCATAATTTTAAAGACTAGTTAGTATTCAATTTTGTAAATACATCACAGCTTTTATCAATTTGTCTGTTAATAGACATCTAAGTTATTTTCAATTTCTGGCTGTTATGAATAGAGTGGCAGTGAAGCTCATTAAGTGAGTGTCTTTGTAATAAGGATGAAGCATCATTAGGATATATGTCCAAGAGTGGTATAACCTCCTGAAGAACAACCACACTTATTTCCAAAGTGTTTCTACAAGATTGCACTCCCACTAGCAATGGATGAGAGTTCACTTTAACACCATAGCCTCAACAGCAGGAACTGTCATTTGATTTATTGATCTTGGCTACTCTAACTTGTATAACACGAAATTTCAAAGTACTTTTGAATTGCATCCCTGAAGACAAAGGGTGTTGAGGACTTTCTTCCTTTTATTTAAAATAGACCTTTTTTTCTTCACAAAAATAAATCCTTACTGCAGTTCCTTCTTCCTCTACCCCTCCCAGTTCCTCACCAACTCCCTCCCCTCTCGTCTAGATCTACTCCCTTTTCATCTCATTAGAAAACAAACAAGCTTCTAAAAAACAATAATAAAATATAAGATAAAACAAAAGCTAACATATTTGAATTAAACAAACAAAAAAAATAAGAAACAACAAGAAAAGCTTATGCCAAGAAAAGACACAAGAAGCAGACCAACATGTTCTCACACTAAGTAATCTTGAAACCACATTAAACTGAAAGCTATAATATATACACAAAGGGCCTAGTGTAGTCCCATGCAGGTCCTGGACATGCTCCTCCAATCTGACTTCATATATGCTTTGATCATGCTGATTTAGTGGGCCTTGTTTTCTTGATACCCTCCAAATACTCTAGGTCTTACAATCTTTTGACTTCCTTTTCCACAGCATTCTTTGAGCCTTGGGGGGATGGATTTATTGGATACATTCCATTTAGAACCATGTGTTCCAAGGGCTCTAATTCTATATATAACATCTGTCTGTGGGTCTTTGTATTTATTTGCATCTGCTGCAGGAAGAAGCTTATCTGATGATGAGTAAACAAAGTACTCATAGATTAGTATAGCAGAATGAGATTACAAGTCATATCATTGCTGCTTTATTTTCAAAAACAGTAGTGCTTAGTTTTATCCTATGTCCATGGACTATTTAGACCCAGGTACTTGGTTACCCAAGCAATGTTGGGTTTCATCTTGTAGAGTCTCCTTTAAATCAAATCAGATATTAGTTATTTACTCCAACAAGCCTTGTACCACCATTCCCTGTTGGGAGCTGACTCTTAGCTGAAAGCAGCTATCATCTTTACAGCCATCTCGAGTCATATACCCTGACAAGAGATTTGTTTTTAACAGCCCACAACAGCTGAGCACACTCTGATAAACATCTTGTTACACTGTTTAGTGCCCCCAACTGCATGGTGCACGTGGTATCCATGGCTTCAAGGCACATGATGTAGTGCCTTCAGTTGAGCTTGTCCACGAGGGCAAGTCGCATGGTAAAGGGTACAAATATCCAGGAATTCCTTTCAATAAAAGAGACTTGACCAGACTCTGTCTTATATCCATCTCTTGCATCTCTTGCCCCTCCATCCCCACTCTCTTGCTCTTGCTAGACCCTGACCTTCATACCGGAGCAGCAGAATGGGCCATTACAAAGTAGCAGACCGGGCCATTACAAAGGAATGGGCCATTACAATTCCCCTAAAATCTCTTACCAGAAAGACACCATTATTGATCAAAGGTTTTGAAGCTTTATTGGTATTTACATTTCTCTTTTGGTAGCATACATTGTACCTTCCTTACAAAAATGCTAAAATAGAGGGGTAAATGCTCTAGGTAGGCACCAGCTCAACTTCTCTATATTTGGTGCACTGTGTAGGTGGTGTATTCAGCAATAGAGCCTTGCTGTCCATTTGTGGAAACCTATAGACCTGGCAACAGCCTTGACTGCTTGGGAATTCCTATAGGAACCCTCTGGCCAACAACTCTACAATACAATCGCAAGACTGGAAATTTTGTTTGTTGACAAGAGATGGCTAATGGGGGAGCTAGTTCCTTGATTAATTGGTGATTTTGGTCAGACCACTGTGCTGGCTAGTTTTATGTCAACTTGACACATGCTAAAGTCACTGAAAAGGAGCGAGCCCTAATTTAGAAAGGATCTCTATAGATCCAGCTATAGGTAGGTCTGTAGGGCATTTTCTTAATGATTGATGGGGGAGAGGTCAGATCATTGAAGTTGGAGCCTTCCTGTGGTTTTGGGTTTTATAGAAAGCAGTCTAAGCAAGCCATGGAGAGTAGGCCAATAAGCAGCACTCCTCCATAGGCTATGCATCAGCTTGTGCCTCCATGTATGTTCCCTGTTTGAGTTACTATTCTAATTTGTTTTGAGGATAAGCAGTGACGTGAAGTATAAGTCAAATAAACTCTTTTGTCACCAAGTTGCTTTTGGTTATAGTGTTTCAACACAGTAAAATATATCTAACTATGACAACGACCTTCATATATGTATATAGTTCAAAAAACTACGTATAAAAATAGTCCATTTATAAAAATGAAACACAGACATAAACAGAATTCTCATTGGAAGAATCTCAAATTTGGTTTTTATAGGACCTTCAAATGTTCTTTAATTTTAGGTATCTCTCCTGTATTTCCTCCCACCTCACCCTCTTCTGTCCCCACTTCATTCCAATACTAATGGGGAACTTACGGCAATCACCTATACTCAGCAAACTGGAAAAATTTAGATGAAATGGATGATTTTCTAGACAGATACCATGTACCAAAGTCAAATCAAGATCAGATAAACTATCTAAACTTTCTAAAGAACCCTATAATTCCTAAGGCAGTAATAGTCTATAAAAAGCTCCCAACCAATCTTGCTCATGAATATTGATGCAAAAATATTCAATGCAATTCTTGCAAATTGAGTCCAAGAACACATCAAAACTATCATTCACCACAATCAAGTAGGCCTCATCCCAAGGCTGCAATGTTGGTTAAATGTATGAAAATCCATTAATGTAATCCACTATATAAAAAAACTCCTTAGATGTCGAAAAGCATTTGACAAAATGCAACCCTCTTTCATGTTAAAAGTATTGGAGATATCAGGAAATCAAGGCCCATACCTAAACATAATAAAAGCAATTTGCAGTAAAACAACAGCCAATATCAAGTTAAATGGAGACATACTGAAAGCAATCACACTAAAATCAGGAACAAGACAAGGATGCCCACTCTCCCCATATCTATTCAATATAGTAATAGAAGTGCTAGCTAGAACAATAAGACAACAAAAAAGAGATCAAGGGGATAAGAATTACCAAAGAAGAAATAAAGGTATCACTATTGGTAGATTATATGATAGTGTACATAAGCAACCCCAAAAATTCTAACAGAGAACTTCTCCAGCTGAAAAACAACTTCAGCAAAGTGGTCAGATATAAAATTAACTCAAACACATCAGTAGTCTTCCATTATACAAATGATAGACAGGCTGAGAAAGAAATTAGGGAAACAATGCCCTTCACAATAGCCACAAATAATATAAAAATATCTTGGTGTAACTCTAACCAAACAAGTAAAAGATCTGTATGACAATAATTTCAAGTCTCTCAAGAAAGAAATTGAAGAAGATCTCAGAAAATGGAAAGATCTCCTATGCTCATGGATTGGCAGAATTAATTTAGTAAAAATGGCCATCCTACCAAAGGCAATCTAGAGATTCAATGATACAGTTCCCATCAAAGTCCCAACACAATTATTCAAAGACATGGAAAAATCATTTCTCAAATTCTTCTGGAAAGGCAAAAACCCAGAATAGCAAAAACAATTCTTACCAATAAAAGAACTGCTGGGGAAATCACCATTCCTGACTTCAGGCTCTACTACAGAGCAGTAGTAATAAAAACTACATGGTATTGGTACAGGGACAAACAGGTTGATCAATGGAATAGAATTGAAGACCCAGAAGTAAAACCACACACATATGCACACTTGATCTTTGAAAAAATAACCTAAAATATAAAATGGAAAAAAGAAAACATCTCCAATAAATGTTGCTGATCTAACTGGCTGTCTATATGTAGAAAAATGAGAATAGACCCATATTTGTCACCTTACACAAAGCTCAAGTCCAAGTGAATCAAGAACCTCAACATAAAACCAGATACACTCAATCTAATAGAAGAGAAAGTGGGAAAGATCTTTGAACTCATTGGTGCAGGAGAAATTTCCTAAACAGAACTTCAATGGCTCATGCTCTAAGATCAAGAATTGACAAATGGGTCCTCATAAAACTGGAAAGCATCTGTAAGGGAAAATCAATAAGATAAATTGGCAACCTAGAGATTAGGAAAAAAATCTTCACTAACCCCATATCCGATAGAGGGCTAATATCCAAAACATATTTAAAAAATCAAGAAGATAACCACCAAAATAAAATAAAGTATAGAACTAATCTGAGAATTCACAACAGAAGAATCTCAAATGGCTGAGAAGCACTTCAAGAAATGTTCAAAGTCCTCAGTGATCAGAGAAATGAAAATCAAAAGGACCCTGTGATTCCACCTTATGCCAACCAGAATGGCTAAGATCTAAAGCTCAGATAACAGCACATGTTGACAAGGATGTGAAGAAAGAGGAACATTTCTTCATTACTGGTGGGATTGCAAACTGGTACAGCCAGTCTGTAAATCAATCTGGAAGTTCCTCAGAAAATTGGAAAAAGATCTAACTGAAGACCCAGCAATACCACTTTTAGGAATATACCCAAAAGATGTCCCACCATGCCACTATGTTTATGGTAGCCTTGCCTGTGATAGCCAGAAGCTGGAAACAACCTAGATGTTCCACAACAGAAGAATGGATACAGAAAATGTGATTCATTTACATAATAGAATACTACTCACCTATTAAAAGGGAGGATATCCTCAGTTTTGCAGGCAAATGGATGAAACTAGAAAATATCCTGAGTGAGGTAACTCAGACCCAAAAGGAAATGCATGGTATATACTCACTAATAAGAGGATATTAGCCAAAAATAAAAGAATAAAAGAAATACAGAATACGCAAGATACAGACCACAGAACTCAAAAAAGTCAACAAGCTGAAGGGCCCAAGTGAGGACACCTCAGTCCCACTTGTGAGGGAGAAGAAATCAATCATGGGGGGGGGAGAAGGGAGGAGTCAGGGAGGGAAAGGATATGGGTATGTGTGTGAAAGAGAAACATGATCTGGTATTGGGTGGGGTAAAAGGACTGAAGCCCTGAGGGCTAGCAGAAAGAATGGAAACATGCAACCCTGGGAGTTAGGAGGTTGTGGAGACTCTCCAGAATGTACCAGAGACCTGGGAGGTGAGAGACTCTCAGGACTCAAAGGGAGGAACCCTAGATGAAATGCTCTGCAGTGATGAGAGGGAACTTGTAAAGCCCACCTCCAGCAGGAAGACAGTATCAAGTGAGGGATGGGTTGCTATCCCACAGTCAAAACTCTGACCCATAATTGTTCTTGTCAGAAAAAGAACTGTAGAGATGGAAATGGAGGAGAGCCTAAAGAGAAGAAGGTCCAGTAACAGGTAAAAAGTGGGATCCAGCTCAAGGGGAGGCCCTAAGGCCTGACACTCTTAGTGAGGCTATGGAGTGCTCACAAAAAGAAACCTACCATGACTGCCCTCCAAAAGACCCAATAAGCATGTGAGTCAGATCCAGATATTTGCACTCAACCAATGGACAGAAGCTGTTGACCCCTGTGGTTGAATTAGGGAAATGCTGGAAGAAGCTGAGGAGGAGGGCAATCCTGTAGGAGGATCAGCAGTCTCAATTAACCTGGACCCTTGAGATCTCTCAGACACTGGATCATCTACCAGGCAGTGTGCACCAGCTGATATGAGGCCCCTAACACATATACAGTAGAGGACTGCCATGCCTAGGTTCAGTCAGAGAAGATGCATCTAATCCTCAAGAGACTGGAGGCCCCAAGAAGTTTAGAAGTCTAGTGGGCTCAGGGAAGAGACATTCTCATGCAGACATATGGCTGGGGAGGAGCTATTGGATGTGGAACAGTAGGAGGGTGGACCCAGAGGGGAATAAAATCTGAAGTGTGAAAAAAAAGAAAGTAAATGAATAAATAATTTAAAAATGTGACCAAAAAAAAAAAAAAAAAAACAGCTCCCAACCCAAAAGAAAAAAAAATAAAGCTGGAGATTTTAGTGGAGAATTCTACCAGACCTTCAAAGAAGAGCTAATAGCAATATTTCACAAACTATCCCCACAGGAAGCAGAAACTGGGCAGCTTTGGCCATGTGGCTCTGGCTTTAGAGTCCAGAATAGTAAGGGCTATTGGGACAATTGATGCTGTTAGCTGGAGCTAAGAAAGTGCCTGTGATTAAGAATTGACCAGCATCACTGAAGTGAAATCTTCTGGGAAGTATTCTCTGAGAGCAGAAAGAAGCTGTGTTCCAGAGATAGTCAAGGTTGAACCTCGTACTCCAGCAGTACTTGGTAATGTGTAAGAGTTACCCAGGTGGTGCTGGTTTTGAAGGCATGAAGGGATCATGAAGAACTGCTGAGACTTGGCACTGTGAAAGGCCAGCGAAGGCCACTGGTGAAGGTGCAGCTTCAGCTGCAGTTGACAGCCCAGGACTGAAAAGGTCATGGCAAAGGAATTTAAGCTTGAGACCATGAAGAGAGCCTATGAGAGGCTATTGGTGAAGCCTCATTGCAAAGGCAAACCTCAGAGTATTGGAGATGCCAGTACCATGGATAACCACCAAGAACAGCAGCAGCAGTGGAGTGGACCTGGAGAAGTGATCCAAGCCCTTTGGAAATCCCCAGAAGATCATGCGTGAATCCCAGACAGGGGAACAAGAAGCTGTGAAGTTGAAGTTGACTTGGGGACCCCAAGACATTAAACAAGCCAGACCTGTGGGATACCTGCTGAAGACAGCTACTAACAGAGAGTGAAAACAGTCCAGGAGAAAAAAGTTTGCTGAAGTCAACAAAGGTGAAAAAGGAGTTGGAGATCTGAAGACCACTTTGACATCAGACATGGAGACAGAGAGTTTGGAATAAGCCCAGCTGGTTTCCTGTCTTGCTTTGGGGATTACAGTTAAGTGATTGGATGAATTTCAGAAGAGACATTGAACTTTGGACTTTTATCATTGTTGAGACTGCTATATAGCATGGAGTTTTGGAAGTTGGACTAAATGTATTTTTTATTATGTTATGGATAGGTATGGCCCCCATAGACTCATGTGTTTCCACAGACCTATGAGGGCCAGGGAGTGGAATGTGATGGTTTCTATATGCTTGGCCCAGGGAGTGGCATTATTAGAAGGTGTAGCCTTATTGGACAAGGTGTACCACGTTGGGAATGGGGTTTAATACCCTACTCCTAGCTGCTTCTAAGCTGGAATTCTGCCAGCAGCTTTCAGATAAAGATGTAGAACTCTCAGCTGCAGCTGCACCATGTCTCCCTGGAAGCCACCATATTCCCAGCTATACCACTTCTGGAAATATACCCAAAAGATGCTGTACCATACCACAAGGACAAATGCTCCTCCATATTCATAGTAGCCTTATCTGTAATAGCCAGAAGCTGGAAACAACCCTGATGTCCCTCAACGGAAGAATGGATACAGAAAATGTGGTTCATTTACACAATGAAATATTATTCATCTATTAAAAATGAGGACAGCATGAAATTTTTAGGCAAATGGATGGAACTAGAAAATACCATCCTGAGTGAAGTAACCCATAGCCAACGGACATCCATCATATCCACTCAATGATAAATGGATATTAGAAAAAAACTACAGAATGCCTAGGATACAACCGACAGACCATAAGAAGTTTAACAAGCAGGAAGGCCCAAGTGAGGATGCTTCAATTCCACTTATAAGGAGAAACAAAGTAATTATAGGTGGCAGAGGGATGGAGGGACCTAGATAAGAGAGAGGGGTGAAGAGGAGAAAAGGGAATAGGACCATGTATGGGAGAGAACAGGAAAGAAGCACAGAGACACAGGAGAATAAATGGAAATATACAGCTTCTGGGGGATGGGAAGTGGGTAGTCCCTCTAGAAAGTCCTAGAGACCTGGGAGGTGAGAGACTCTCAAGAATCAATAGGAGTGACCTTAGTCAAAATGCCCAGCAGTAGGGAAAGGGAACTCAAAGTGTCCACCTCCAGTAGATTGACAGGACCCCAAGTGCTGGGATGAGGTTACCAACCCACATTCAAAATTTCTGACCCAGAATTTTTCCCATATAAAAGAACTGCAGGAACATAAATGGAGAAGAGGCTGAAGGAAGGGCTGCCTGGTGACTGTCCCAACTTAGGATCCATCTCATGGGGTGAGGGAGGTGATCACCAAGGCCTGACAGTATTACTGATTCTATGATGTGTCTTTACAGACAGGAGCCTAGCATGGCTGTATCCTTAGAAGCCCAACCAGCAGATGACTGAAACAGATGCAGATACTTCCAACCAACCATTAGACTGAAGCTGGAGACCCCTGGGGAGGAATTATGGGAAGAACTGAAAGAGCTAAAGAGGAAGATGACCCCATAGGAAGACCAGCAGTGTCAACTAACCTCAGACCCCTGGGAGATCCCAGAGACTGATCCACCAACCACGTAGCATAAATTGTCTGGCCTGAGACCCCAAGCACATATGTAGCAGAAAACTTCCTGGTCTGGCCTCAGTTGGAGAAGACATGCCTAATCAAGAGACTTGAGGTCCCAGGTAAGAGGGGTCCAGGGAGCGGGAGCACCCATGTGGAGGCAAGGGGAGGAGGAATAGAATGAGGAACTGTGAAGGGGGAAACCGGTAGGGAGGCAGTGTCAGTAATGTAAATAAATAAAATTATTTTAAAATGTGAGAATACTTCTGCAAACCATTTAGCCTTTGGTAAGTTTTAACAAAATTTTATAGCAGTAAATAAATAAATAAATCTAGAATAAATGAAAATATCATTTTGCAAAAAGTTAAAAGTATAGTGTTATTCTAAAGTCGGATTTTATATGTTACTATGTATTTCTCCCTTGACGCTTTTAATAGTCTCTTTTTGTTCTATATGCTTACTGTTTTGATTATTATGTGTTGAGGAGAATTTTTTTTATTCTCGAATATTTTGTGTTTGTACGCTTTTTGTACCTTAATGGATGTCTCTTTCTTTGGATAGGAATTTTTTTTTCTTGTATGTTTTTTGTTGAAAATACTTTTGTGCCTTTCACCTGGTTTCTTCTCCTCTTTCTATTCCTATTATTTGTAGATTTGGTCATTTCATAGTGTCTTAGATTCCTAGATGCTTAGTAGTCTGGATTTTTTTAGATTTAACATTTTCTTTAACGGTGTGTCCATTTATTTTATGTAGTCTTTAATGCCTGAGATCATCTTTTCCCTCGCTTAAATTTTGTTGGTGAAGCTTGCCTCTGTGGTTTCCTATTTCAGTTCCCAAATTTCTCATTTCCAGTTTTCCATCAGGTTGGGTTTTACTTGATTTAAACTTTCCATGCCTTGGAAAGTTTTTTTCATTTCATTGTGTTTTCATAAGTTCATTGATGGTTTTATTTATACCATCTTTCAGGACGTCTAACATATTCATAAAGGCTGTTTTGAAGTCCTGTCTTGTACTTCATCTATATTGTATTTCTCAGGACCTGTTGTAGTAGGTAGGGTAGCTGGCCCCTCTTAAAAACATAATTTCCTGTCACTGAGTATGTTTTTACGCTGGTTTCATCAGGGTGTGGGATGAGTGTAATTCTTTATGCTGATATCTTGTCTTATCTTTGCTGGGTTTGTTCATTAATTGATCTGTTGCCTTCTCTGGTTCTTAGGAGAATGTTGTGACTATGGGATACCTAGCATGGAATATTTCTGAAATCTTGTCAGGTGAGGCCACTGAAAGTTCTGAGTAAAATTTCTTCCTATGTATTGGCATCCCCTTAATAGAGATGGACTAGAAGGGGAGGACAAGAAGGATGTCGACAGAAGGGAAAGTTAGAGTATGCCAAGAGAATATACCTAGACACCTTGGAATTGGGACAGAGAGAGAGTGGAGGCCACAGAGGTCGAATGACACTGGGGTATTGTATTTGGGGAAAAGGAGCAAAAGTGGAGATCACCTACCTGCTTCCCTAGCTATAATGGACTGCATATTACTAGGGAATGTCTGTGGGAGTTGGTTGCTGAGACAGAAGGATAGAGTAGCAAGAAAAGCTGTAAGAGAAGATCTATTTATATCTACTGGAGATGGGGACAGAAAGAAAGCAGAGCTTATAGAAGGTGATCTGCTACAGATCTGGGAATGAGGGCAGGCAATTGGATTTGGAGTAGAAGATGAGGATTAACAATCACCTACCTGCTTCCTGCCCTATATGATTCTTATCTTGATTCCTATCTGAAACATAAAGTAAAAGAACACTGTCATAGTTATAGTTTGCATTGTTGTGAAGAGACACCATGACCAACACAACTTTTATAAGGACATTTCATTGGGACTGGCTTACAAGTTCAGGGGTTCACTCCATTATCAGGGTGGGAGCATAGAAGCACCCAGGTAAGTATGCTGCAGGAGTTGCTGAAAGTTCTATATTTTCATCTGAAGGCCACTAGGAGAAGACCTAAAGGATCAGAGTTGCAATCCTACACAAATCTTCAAGGCAAATGGTTTACTAGTGTTGGAGGAGACAGAGAAACTTACCATAACATATGCTAAAACTCTGTCCCTGAAAGGACACCTGCATAAAATACTGGAAACAACATTTCAAACTACAGAAGACAAGTATATCCTCTAAAATGTAGAAGTAAACAAATGAAACAACAATTATTGAACCACAAAGATGACTAAGAATACACCCCCAAAACTCAAAAAAAAAAACAAGCAAACAAATAAATACCCACCAAAACTACTACAATTAGCATATCTATAAATAATAACTAAATTTTAATTATCTCAATTCTCCAATTGGAAGACAGACACACTGGTTGAATGGAAAGAAATCCAATCTATCTATCTTTTGTCTACAAAGATCACAAGATAGTTATCTCCATAAAGTAAAGTATGGTTAAAAAAAAAAACAATCAAATGGGATTAGGAAGGAAGCAAGTGTCACTATGGTAATACTTAACAATCAAACCAAAATTTATTAGAAGGGTTAAAGAAAGATTCTTAATTCTTTTGTTGTTGTTAATTTATTCTGTCATATACTACATCCTAGTATATAGTATAAATGTAGTTTCTCCTTCCTCCTTCCCACCTCCTCCCTCCCCATTTAATCCTCCTCCTCTATTTCCCTTCAGAAAAGGGCAGGCCTCCCAGGGCTATCAACCAAATATGTCACATAAAGTTGCAATAAGATTAGGCATATTCAGTCTTATCAAGGCTGGACCAGGCAATCTATGTAGGAGGAATGATAAGGATCCTAAAAGCAGGCAAAAGCATCAGAAACAGCCTCCCGCTATTTGGAGTCTCACAGAAACAATAAACTGCACAACTATAACATGCAGAGAACCTAGGATAGACCCATTCAGGCTTCTTGATTGTTGATTCAGTGTCTATGAGCCCTAAGAGTCCAGGATTGTTGATGCTGTGTGTTTTCTTGTGGTGGTCTTGAGCCCTCTGACTCATACAATCCTTCCTCTCCATATTCAAAAGGATTCCACAAGATGTGCCAAATGTTTGGACCTCTGCATCTTTTCCCATCAGTTTCTGGATGAAGCCTCTTTCATGGTAATTAGGTTTGGCACCAATCTATGAGTATAGCCAAATGTCATTAGTCATTATCTCACTGACATCTTTTTTTGCCAATTGCATTTGGTTTTATTCTAGGTCTCTGAGTCATCTGGCCTCTAGTTTCTGGTCCTCTAGGCAGTGTTTCAGTGTTACAGGACTCAAATTGGACCAGTCATTGGTTAGCAAATTCTCTACCACAGTTAATCACAATACATCATGTAAGAAGAACAAATTATACTTCAAAGGTTTTGTGGCTGAGTTGGAGGACACTTAACTCTAATCAACAGAACAATTAACCAAGAAGACAATGCAATGCTAAGCATATATGGACCAAACCCTCATCCCAATGTCATAAAAAGCTTTAGTAGAACTAAAGGCAAAGATAGCATAACCATTAATACTAGGTGATTTCAATTTTTAAAAGGTCATCTGAACAAATAAATAAGCAGAGAAACAAAGGAATTATATGGTATTTTATGTCAAATGGACTTAACATATATCTACAGAATATTCCACCCAAATACCAAAGAATAGACATTCTGCTAAACAGCCCATGCAAGCTTCTCTAAAACAGACTACATCCTAGGACACCACACAAATCTTAATAAACTCAGAAACCTTGAAATAACTCTGTTTATCCCATCTGACTATAATGTAATAAAACATAAAATCAGTGGCAAACAAATCTCTAGTAAGTACGCAAACTCAAGAATGATGAATGGAGCCCAGCAAATGGGAGAAATAGTCATTTCTTCAGAGAAGAGCCTCCTAATTGACTATCCAGTACCAACTTCTCAGGCCAAAAATTATGTACATAAAAGTAAGACTTTATGCACCAAATAGATTGATTCATATATTTATATATCAATTAAAGAGAAACACGGCATGAATTTGAGAGAGTGAAAGAAGTTTGGGAGGAATTGGACAGAAGAAAGGGAATGGAAGGGTAAAATGATATGATTATGTTTCAATTTCAAAATATTGGAAAGTTAATTTAAAAGATCCAATTATATACTTTAATCAACATCATAAGGCATAGAATGTAGCCTGGACTACACTTTAAGGTACAGAGTAATCTAGGCTTCAGTATTAGATACTGTCTCCAAAAAGCCCATAACACACCAAACCGATACCTGTACAGCCTTACCGTACATTTTGATTTTTTTCTCAATTTTTCCCTTTCTGTGATTATTATCTCAATAAATATCATCCATGTTTAAAAATAAAAAGGAGAAAAGGAATTAGCCTGGAATTTTGTAAAAGACACAGTGTAGAAAACCCTTCAGTTTCATTAACTAATGCCCAAAAGCACTTACACTGAAAACAAATGGTTTCTAACATTGCACAGACAAAATCACATAAAATGAGAATCAAATCTATATAAAAATAGCATTCTATATTTTCATCTATAACAATTTCACTTGCTACATGAGAAGGGTCGAGAACAGTGTTCTAAAAACTCTAACCTGGCTGAGCAGAGATGAGAAGCTACTCATAGAAAAATAAAAAGCATGTGGCCAGGTCTGATCTCAGCTGGACTTACATGAAAATACACTTAGCGTTTTCATCTCCAAAATGCTCTTAGCAGGATATCCCTGGCTAAGGATTATAGAAAGTAGAACCTAGGGTTTTAAGACATGACTTCCTGGAGAGGGTCACAAAGGCTTCTATATTCTGGAGTGGGAAATGAAAATATCTCAGAGTAAATACTTTCTGCTCTGTCAAGAGCTCCTTGAGCCGGGCGGTGGTGGCGCACGCCTTTAATCCCAGCACTCGGGAGGCAGAGGCAGGCGGATTTCTGAGTTCGAGGCCAGCCTGGTCTACAGAGTGAGTTCCAGGACAGCCCGGGCTATACAGAGAAACCCTGTCTCGAAAAACCAAAAAAAAAAAAAAAAAAAAAAAAAAAAAAAAAAAAAAAAAAAGAGCTCCTTGAACCTCATCACTTCCAGGCCAGTGGTGCATATTTAACATGAGAAGCATTGCTCAGATATGCTTGTAATGAATCATATATACATTTTCTATACTCTAAATACTTGGTTTCTTGCATGCTTGAAAGTATTTTTTAAGGTATTCTCTTGGAGTTAGCCTCCTCCTCCTCTCTCTCTCTCTCTCTCTCTCTCTCTCTCTCTCTCGCCCCACTCCCTCCCACCTTCTCCCTATTCCCTATGCATCTCCTCCCTTTTTCTTTTTTCTTTTAATGCTGAGGAAGAGTTGATGGAATATTACATGCAAGGTGCCATTTTAGAAACAAAGGACAGACCCTTCCCTCATTATAATATAAGTACAGTATAAAATCACAATTTTGTTTTGTTTTTCTGTCTAGCATTTTTTCTTATTAATCATTTTATTTGTTTATATTTCAAGTGATATCTCTCTTCCCAGTTACCTCTTCACAAACCTCCATCCCATTCTCCATCCCACCCTCCCCTTTGCCTCTATGAGGGTGCTCTTCCATCCACTCACCCACTATTGCCTCACTACTCTAGCATCCCTCTATGCTGGGGCATTGAACCTGCACAGGACCAAGGGCCTCCCCTCCCATTGATGTCAAATAAGGCCATCCTCTTCTATATAGATATCTGGAGTGATGGATCCCTGTATGTAGAGCTAAAGCAATCCCATACAATCAAAGAATTTCTGGAGATATCACCATCCCTGGTTTTAAGCTATACTACAGAGCAATAGTAATAAAAATATCATGGTGTTCCCGTAAAAACAGACAGGATAATCAATGGAATATCATCAAACATTCAGGAATAAACCCACATACTTAAGGACACTTGAGTTTTGACAAAGAATCCAAAATCATACAGTGGGTGGGTGGGAGGAGGAAGGCATCTTCAATAAATGTTGCTAGTCTAGTTAGATGTCTGCATGTAGGAGAACAAAAAAATATCCATATCTGTAACACTACACAAACTCAAGTCTAAGTGGATCAAAGATCTCAACATAAAACCTGACACATTATTATAAGGAAATGTTTATACACTGGAGAGTTAAGTATTTGACTTTGTTTTTACTAAAATAAATTAATGAACTGGGAAAAAACTGACACATTAAATTTAAAAGAAGATAAAGTGGGCAATTGCCTTGAACATACTGACAAAGGAGACAACTTTCTAAACAGAACACCAGTAGCTCAGACACTAAGATCAATAATTAATAAATGGTACCTCATGAAACTGAAAAGTTTCTCCAAGGCTAAGGACACCATCAATAGGACAAAATAGCAGCACACAAAATAGGAAAATATCTTCACCACATCAGTCAGAGGACTAATATCCAAACTATATAAAGAAATCAAGAAATTTGACACGAACAAACCCAATAATCTAATTTAAAATTGGGATATAGAGCTAAACAGAGAAATCTCAACAGAGGAATTTCTACTAGCTGAGAAACTCTTAAAGAAATGTTCAACATCCTTAGTCACCAGGGAATAACAAATCAAAAGGACTCTGAAATTCCACTTTACACCCATCAGAATGGCTACAGTTAAAAACTCAAGGAACAACACGTGCTGGTGAGGATGTGGACCAAGGAGAACTCTTCTCTATTGCTGGCATGAGTGTAAATTTATACAATCAAGTTGGAAATCAATTTTGTAATTTCTCAGAAAATTGCAAATAATTCTACCCAAAGACCCAGCTATACCACTCCTAGGAATATATTCAAAAGATGCCCCACTGTGCCACAAAGACACATAGTCAACTATGTTTATAACAGCTTTCTTCATAATAGCCAAACAGTTAGCAACCTAGATGTCACTCAATTGAAGAATTGATAAAGGAAGTGTGACACATCTGCACAATGATTATCCTGCAATTAAAGACATCTTGAAATTTGAAAATATATGTTATGGAACTGGCAAACATTATCCAAGTGAAGTAATCCAGACCCAGAATGACAGGCAGGGTATTGTATTCACTTATTAATGGGCATTAGCCATAAAGCATGCCACAGAATACCCATGCTACAATCCTCAAACCCTAAGAAACCAAGTAATAATGACAGCCCAAGGGAGCATGATTGAATCTTATTCTGATGGGAAAATAAAATACACATCAGAGGTGGATGAAGGGAGGAAACTTGGTGGAAGAGTGAGTGAGGAAGGGAGCATGGATGGGTATTAAGTGTAGGGAGGACAGTGGGAGAGAGGGGAGTGGAGAGAGAGAGAGAGAGAGAGAGAGAGAGAGAGAGAGAGAGAGAGATCAGAAATTGTTATGGGGTATCTCTGGGACCAGCTAGAGGTCTAGTACCCAAGGATACCTGAGAACCTATGGGCATGACCGAAGCTGAGATTCCTAGCAGCTGTGAATATGGAAACTGAAGGGCCACATCCTGTAGCCAGGTGGAAATTCCAGTGGAAGAAGGAGAACATCAACCCACTCAGAAAACTTTTAGTCCCAAATTTCTCCTGCCTACAATATGCACAGGCATAAAGCTAGAGTAGAGACTGAGGGACTGGACAGCCAATGACTGGCCCAACTTGAGTCTCATCCCATGTGAAAGAGCCAAACCCTGATACTATTAATGATACTCTGACAGCACCGGCACTGCCCGCGGCACTGAGCTCGGGCATAAGCCTGGGGGATTAAAGAAATACTCAGACTCGGGTCATTCGTTGTGAGAGAATGCCAAAACTTTTACTGAGCAGGTTCAATATATATACACCAAGCCAGGAAAGGAAAAATATAAACTCAGGAAAAAACAGGAACTCAACTGGGGAGGCAATAGGATGTCAAGTATAAATTCCCTTCCTGGGGCACCATGTATTAGGATGTGAAAAAGCAGGAACTCAACTGGGGGGCAATAGGATGTCAAGAGTAAATTCCCTTCCTGGGGCACCATGCCTTAGTCAGGATGTTTTGATCCTAGAGGAACCACAGAATGTTACTTAGTAGACAGCAGCATACAGAAAACCTCAGCCAGGGCATAGCAGCCCTTTGGGGTCCTACAATACTCTGCTGTGCTTGCAGACAGGAGCCTAGCATAACTGCCTCCTGAGAGGCTTCATCTAACAGCTGAAGGTAAGGGATACAAAGACCCACACCCAATCATCAGGAGTCTTATGGTAGGGCCAGGGATAGGATTGAGCAAGCTCAAGGGGTTAAGGAAATCACAAGACCTCCAGTGTCAACTAACCTGGGCCCATGGAATCTCACAGACTAAACCACCAACCAAAGCACATGTGTAATCTGGGCCTACATCCTCTACACATTTGCAGCAGATGTATAGCTTAGTCTTCATATAGGTGTCCTAACAATTAGAGAGGGGGTGTCTCTGACTCTGTTGCCTGCCATTGGGTCCCCTTCCCCTAGCTTCACTGTCTGAGAAAGCATGGACTTAGTCCTGCTGAGACTTGATGTCCCAGGGTGGGGTAATATCCAACTGGGGAGAAGGGTCAGCCTTCTCTGAGGAGAAGGAGAGAGGCAATGGAGGGAGGGATTTGTGAGTTTCAGACTGGGTCCAGGGAACTGTGATGAGGATGTAATGTAAATAAATAAATTATTGAAAAAAAATCAAAACCAATGACATCATGAAATTTACAGGCAAATAGATGGAGCTAGAAAAGATCCTCCTGAGTGAGGTAACCCAGACCCAGAAACACAAACATGTAATATACTTACTTTTAAGTGGATGTTAGCTGTAATGTAAATGCAAAGTAATGCTACAATCTACAGACCCAAAGAAGAAAAGTAATAAGGAGGGCTTAAAGGATGTTTAATCTCACTACAAAGGGGAAATAGAATAAAGATTCTGGGTAGATGGAGAAAGGAAACTGGATGGGAACAGGGGAGATGAAGTGGAAGGAGGAGGAAGGGAGAGAGTACTGGGAGAGAAAACTGGAATTAGGGGCCATCTCTTGCATGAACTATAAATGTACGAAAATAGAAACTTTCAGGAATCTATGAGAGTGACCCTCACTAAGACTCCTCACACTGAAGGCTAGAAGCCTGAATCAGCTATCTCTTGTAACCAGACAAGACTTCCAATGGAGGGATTGGGACACCAACCCAACTATGAAATCTGGGACCTACAATTCCTCCTTCCTACAAAATGGTCTAGTGTAAAGATGGTGCAAAAATAACATGGAAGAATGACCAGTGCATGATTGGTTCAGTTTGAGGTGTATGCTTCGAGAGGAAGCCCATCCCTGACACTGTCCAGGTTAGCCAGTAACCAGTGACTGGATAGTCCAAAGACCAAGGGAACAAGCATAGAACCTTGGTAAAAATTGATTAAGTAGTTAATTAATGTAAGAAGAGAAAAATTGGAATTTATAAAATCATAGCACCTGTGGTTGCCTACACAGGCCTGTACAAGATGGAGCCTGTAAACACTCAACCACAGATGTAGTCACCTCCATGTAGAGGAGTTAATAACAGCTCAGTTCTACTGGTGGACAAGAAGTCATTATTTAGTGAAATGGCCTTTGGTGTGCTATTCATGATTCACTGAATAACATCACACCCATGCCCAGGTGAGTGGCCCCCATTAAACCCAAAAGATCAAAAATACTTTTTTAAAAAGGAAGAAAAAAAGAATCAAAAGCAAGATAGACACTTGAAGAGAGGAAGGACAGGTGAGGATGAGAAGAAAATAAGAGGGTGTGATACGTCTATTAGTATACTCATACTAATATAGTATGGGTAATATATATATATTCCATATATAGAGAGACAGAAAGTACATTAATTTCAGTTAATTTCAAAAATCCATGCTGCTGATATAGATTCAACAATATTTGAAATAAGTTAATAATCACTAAAATGTTTCATGAGTGTTTTGAGATTACTGATATGATTTCTGTTCTTGAAATTTTAATGTCTGTTACTTTTATAAAAGATTTTAAAAATCAAAACTGGCTAGCTCCTGCCTGATCCTAGACATTAACGAGTGCCTGGGTATCTTCTTTTGAATCGGTTGTGAAAGTAACATTTTATTGTTAAAAAATTTTTTTGTTTTTAAGCAGAAAATGTTCTCTTATGCTTACAATCTAATTACTTTAGAGATTAAGAGATTGAAATTTTTAAGCCAGTCTGGGGTATATAGTCATACTTTGTTTAAAAAACAAAATGAAGAAAAATACAGTAAAATTTTTTCAGCCCTGATTTATCACTAAAAGGAAAAAGTACCTGGTTAAAATGAAAAGTAACAATAGTATTTATGATGGCTATACTTTTTGTCAATCCCTGAGGCTCTCAATGTTGTTTCCAAAAACTTAAAATGAATTTACTGAATCTCAGGAGAAAACTTCAGACTTCCATTTTTATTGAAAATGTGGGAAATCTTGTTCAAGGTCATAAGGCAATTTTCTATAAAACATTCATCACAGGAAACAAAATATTCATGGTCCTAAAAATTAATACTAATCATTGGAGGTTCTCTTGGTTCACACTAAACATAAACTATTTCTTTGATTAAGACTAGTTTCTAGGAATCCACATTTTCTGTTAGTGCTTTCTTCTCCACAGTCATTACTGACTACTCACTGCGGTAGTTTGAATAGGTTTGGGACCCATAGACTCATGTGGTTAAATAGGGAGTGGCACTATTAGGAGGTATGGTCTTATTGGAGGAGGTGTGGCCTTGATGGAGGAAGTGTATCACTGCAGACTTTAAGGTATCCTGTGTTCAGGCTTTACCAAGTGTGGAATCTATTTTCCTTCTGGTTGCCTTTGGATCAAGATGTAGAACTCTCAGCACCTTCTCAAGCACCAGGTCTGTGTGCAGGCTGCCATATTTCCTGCCATGATGATAATGGAATGAACATCTGAAATTGTAAGCCCACCCCAATTTAATATTAAATATTTTCATTTATAAGAGTTGCTGTCATGCTGTGCGTCTGCTTCGCTACTGGAGTACTATGCCTTATCTTGGCACAGTCCAGCCTGTGTTTCCCTGGTGAGAATCATGGGGTCCTTGACTGATGTTGTGTTTTTCAGCCTCCTGTGTGCAGACATCACTGGGGACCATTGGGAGTTGGAAACAGTGGTCTGAGGGTCTGTGATTTCCCTACTCACCATGTAGGAAAAGGAGATGGCTGAGACCCACATGGGGGTGTAATACAGTTTGGACTGCCGAGAGTACAGAGGGGGTGGATGAGTTAAGGCCTTCTGCAGGAGATTCAGGATCTGCTCCTCATCAATCCTTGATAAAGGAGGCAGTCCTTGCTTGTCCAAACTACTTTATTTGATAGCAGATGTGAATGCATACTTCTTACCCAGGGTGAGTCAGGAATTAGATACCTTTTGCAGGAAGGGATGCCCAGAAAGGGAAACTTATTCATTGGCTGAACACTCTGGGTCATCTACATACCTCATTAGCATGAAGAACTCTAGATATTTTTGCTAAGGTGACCAATTGCCATGGTCCTTTCAGTGTGTGTCATGGTTACAAGGTCTAGATCAGATAGTTTGTCAGGGAGTTGGCCTATACCTGCTGTTCTCAATTTTGAGATTTCTCAGAGTTTAGGCTGATCAATTCTTCTGTCTGGTGCTTCTCCTTCTCCTCCCCCAACTTTAAGTTCTGTCTCAAAAAACAACCCAAAAATCCAATGCTCCAAATCACAGGAAATAAAATACACCACCACCTAAAAGGAAAAAATCAAAACACTAAAATGTAACCAAATAAAATTACAGACAAAAAAAAAAAAAAAACTATGGACTCCATTATTTGTTGAATTTAGGACCTGTCCTGAAATGTTTAACATACACAGTGTCATTCCAAACTGATTTCAATCTCTGAGCAATTCGATTGTTAATCTTTACCTAGGGTAGTGATTCTCAATATTTCTGATGCTATGACCCTTTAATATACTTTTTTATGTGGTAGTGACCCCCAACCATAAAATTATTTTTGTTACTACTTGATAATTGTAATTTTTCTATTAATATATATATATATATATATATATATATATATATATATATATCAGGATATCTGATATGTGAACCCCATGAATAGGCCATTTGATTCCTCTCCAAACAGGGTGAAAACCACTGCCGTAGTGTCTAGGTTTTTATTCATTCATTATTTTAAAATTTAATAAATAAGATAAAACAAAATCTATTACATCAAAGTTAGACAAGACTAATGGAAGAAAAAGAACCCAAAAGAAGGCACAAGAGCCAGAGATCTATTTATTCCTATGCTCAGAAATCCCATAAAAACACTAAGCTGGCAACCATGCTATTAGAGCAGATGACTGTGTGCAGATATGTTCAGTCCCCTTACTGCTTCAGTCTGTGCGTTCATATGAGCTTTGCCCATGTTGACTTAGAGAGCCTTGTTTTCTTGTGTTCTCCCTTCCCTATGGCTCTCACACTCTTTCAGCCTCCTTTCTCTGAGTTTTAAGAGGAAGAATTTGATGGAATTATCCTATTTAGGAATGAGTGTTCAAAACTCGTTCAGTCTCTAAGTAATGTCTGGGTGTGGACCTCTATATCTGTTCCCATTTACTCCAGAAGGGAAGCTTCACTGAAGACGGTTGAAGGCGGGATTGATTCAATCTACAAATTGAAGCAAAGGAAAATGAGAACCATAAGGCCAATACACTTATTCAGAGGAACTTACTGCCCATGCACAGGTTAATACAGATAGCATTGCCTGAAAGAGATTCTAAAGTGACATAGGAGTCTGTGTGGTTTGGAGAATAACTTTTCCCTTGGTGCGTAGACCCTTAACTTAGCCACAAATGGGCAGACTTATGATCTTGTAGTTAATAGCTTTTGCCACTTTCTAGCTGGAGGTGTATTATCTTTCTGGTGACTTCTCACTCTCCATCATTGTCCGTAGCCCAAGGCCAGAAGAGCTGAAGAAGAATCCATAATGTTTCAGTGAATCCATCTGCAATGATAGATGCACGCTGCTTCCCAATAATCTTTCAGAGAAGTACAAACAAGACAGGTTAATGCATTTGGTTGCTTCTTTGCTTCTGCAATAAAACTGTGGAGGTTAGAGTATATATGAATATGAACACGGAGGTTAGAGTGTACATGAATATGAACATGGAGGTTAGAGTGTACATGAATATGAACATGTTCCGGAAAACAATCCCAGAACATGAACAGACTATGAAATAATTTTGCTTATGCATGAGTTAACCATAACAGATTAATCAAAACAGCCAGTTCCATCTATTGAGATGAGGAGAAAAGTATTAATAGATTGATGAAAAATGAAAAGTAAATTGATGACTATCTGAATCATAAATTCCCCCCTCTACCGTTAAATGAGCCATCAATAAAATAAAAATCTGCCCATGGAATGGGAGAAAGTTGAGCAACTTTTGTATTCACAAAATCAGATCTTCTGAGAAAGTCCCATAACTTGTAAGCAGGATAGTGATTTATATCAGGTATCTAACCTATATAATTGTTGATATTAGCCCATCCTCAGACTGACTAATTGGGCATTACCTTGCTGTTAGTATTTTCCGACCTTTATAGCGTAAATCCATTCCAGTGGTTTATCCTCTTGTGTTATAAATACCTGAAGCAGACAATTTTGTGAGGAAAATAAGTAACATTAAAGGTAGTGAAGGATCCACACAATACACAAATACTTCTTTTAGTATGGATTCAGGTAGCTATAGGTCTTTTGTTGCCTCTTGAGATAATACGGGAGGATTATCCTCACCACCTCTCCTCCTAGACTTTTAACCAGATTGGTTAGTGCATATAAACATCTTTATTTTGTTGAAGTTGCACTGGAAATACTGAGTCCTCTCATGAGGCCTGAGAGGACTTCGTCAATGAATTCTGTTTCCCTGCTGTGACTAGCTTGCCAAGGTTATATATGTACAACATTTTCATAGGCTTTCCTAAATCCTCTTCCGGAAGTAGAAGGAATTTATGATTAAACTGATTGTCAAGTTCCTGAACTATATTAGGTTCTTGGGCTATGGCTCTTCAACTCCTTCTGCCTCTTTTCCCTGAGTTCTAAATGAAAAGGTTTGATGGAGACATCCTGTTTAGGGATGAGTGTTTCAAAGTCTCTAACTCTCTGAGTTCAGAGTCATTTTCAGGCAATGGAGGATATGCATCTAAAGGAGGTTTCAGTAAAGAAGCCTAGGGAACAGGCCGCAGCAGATTGTCCAAGAAGCTGTTTTGACTTTTAATTTTGACTGAACTGGGAAATCTCACCTTTTCTTGTCAAATTTAAGGTTTTATTACCTAGTTAGTAGTCATCCAAGAAATTAGCCATCTCTTCCTTGTGATCAATACCCTTCTTATCTTCCTTAAGTATTTTTTTAAAAAAAAAACAGTCCAAATCAATGTTCAAGTGACACAAGATTGAATGGGGATCTTTTCTTCTTGTTTATATGTACTTTCAGTATTTTTTCAGACTCTTTCCCATACTTCTTCATCAAAAGTTCTTTTGCTGGAAATCAGGGATTATAATTATAAGCAACCTGTAAGCAATCTAATAGTTGTGATTATAATTGCTTTAAAAATGATACTCATGCTCAATATGAGGCCAAACATCCCTAGTTTATGTCCTTTTATTCTCTCTTGCCTCCTTCTCTGAAGTCTCCACTCCCTTATCTCAGCTGACTTCGGGTCCCTATTCCAGACCCTACTTGTTTAGCATTCTACCAGCAGAGGGACCTGAGAGATTTGAGACAATAAATGAGGCAGATTAAAGTCTTGAGCAATAGCCAACTTTATTCGGAGCATCGGGAAACTATATTTGGAGTGTCAAGAGAATGAGTAAACTGTTCAGTCACAAGAGCAAGCAGCAAATGGTAGACAATCCATACATGGAAAAGTGACACGTTTAAGGCTGCACACAGCAATGACACATTGTTCCATATAGGCATATAAATGCATAATAATAGTCTAATTGCAATTAATAATTGTATGTAAACACCTATCTGCTACACGTGGGAGAGACACCAAAGCACAATTCAAACACAATTCTCATTTGAAGAAACTGAGGTCATAAGACTCTTACCTTGTTTTCTTGAAATTTTCTCACAAACACAGAATTCTCCTTGTAAGTCTCCATTATTGGACCTTCTTCCAACAGTACACCATTTTGTAATTGGGTTATTTGTTTTCTTGATATCTAATTTTGTGAATTCTTTATATATTTTGAACATTGCCCCTCTATTTGATTTGTAGTTGATGAAAATCTTACTAACTACAGATTCTCATTCTGCAAGCTTCACTTTGTCCAAATGGCACTGTCTTTTGCTATGCAGAAACTTCAGTTTCATGAGGTCCTATATATTAACTGATTATCTTATCCTATGCAATGTTCTCTTCATAACATTTTTCCTATGCCACTGAGTTTCAAGCTATTTCCCACCTTTTTTATATATTCATCAGGTTCATTGTGTCTAATATTATATTGGGTTCTTTAATTGATTTGGAGTTGAATTAGAGCAAAGTGATAAGTATGAGTCTATTTGCATTCATCTACACACAGAAATCCAGTTTGACTTGCATCATTTGTTGAAGATTTTGAATGTTTTCCAGTTTCTATTTCTGCCCACTTTATAAAAAAGAAATTAGGTGTCCATTAGTGCATGCATTTATGTCAGTGTCTTCAACTAAAGTCCATTAATTAATGTTTCTATTTTTGTGCTAATACCATGCTGTTTTTATTACCATTGCTCTATTATACTTTTATCTTGAAATATAGAAAGGTAATACCTCCAGCATATATTTCATTACTCATAATTGTTTTAGCTTTGCTGGGTGTTTGTTTTTCCATATGAAGTTGAAAATTGTCCTTCCAAGATATCTGAAGAATTGATTTAGAATTTTTGATGAGGATTGAGTTGAATGTGTAGATAGCTTTTGGTACAATCAGCATTTCCTACAAATCCATTAGCTTCCAGATCTTTCCATCTTTAATATCTTCAGCAATTTTTTCTTTCAATGACCTGAAGATTTTATTACTCCAGTCTTTCACTTGCTTGTTTAGTGTTACCCTGAGATAGCTTGTATTATTTGAGGCTATTGTGAAAGGTATTGTTTCCCTGATTTCTTCCTCAAACATTTTGTCATTTCGACATGAAAGGGCTACAGACTTTGTAATTTAATTTTTGTATTTAAATTATTTTAGAATTCATTATAATTTTGTAATCAAAATTAACTAGAGTTAAAGTATTAACATTTATAGAAGATAATCATTGTCACTGACATGTTTGGAGCTTTCTAGAGAGAAAATGGTACCAGCAAGTAGATATTTGAAGGGGATAAGGGTACAGAAAGGGGAAATGTTTGACTTAACAATCAAAACAGCAAATTTCTTAAATGTGTGCAGGAGGGCTCAATACTTTCACAAGAATGAGGGGTGGAAACTAGCTGTGGAGTTAAAAGGTTTGTCAATAGCTGAAAGCCTCCGGGAAAATGGAGCCAAGGAAGACTACTCATCAAGAACTGCACTCTGTAGCAGGCTCACAATGATTAGCATGTGGTCCTGGTAGCTATCATTGCATTTCTAAAAGCTCTGTGCCCTTATGTTCCTATGTGTACAAAATGTTTGACATACAGGAAATATTTAAGTGCTTGTTTCAATACTGACTGTTCAAACCAAAGTTTTGACTTGATAGGTGCCTCTTACTGGAAAAAAAATAAAGATGATAATGTAGACTTTGCCTTTCAGTCTGTTTATATAGTTGATTACACTTGTTAATTTAAATGTTGAGCCATCCATATGTCTCTGAGATGAAGCCTACTTAATCATGATGGATGTCCTTTTTAATGTATTCTTGGATTCAATTTTGATGTTCATAAGGAGAATTGGTATAGAATTCTTTTTCTCTGTTGTGTCTTTATGTGGTCTGAGTGTCAGAAAAACTGTGGCCTTGTAAAGTGAACTGGGCAAGTCCCTCCTGTTTCTCTTTTTTGAATAATTTTAGAAGTGTTAGGCACTACATCTTCTTTGAAACTCTGGTAGAAGTCTGAACTAAAAACATGTGGCCCTGTGTTATTGTGGTTGGGAGATTTTAAGGTCTACTTCTATCCCACTAGGTGTTATAGGTTTGTTTAAATTTCGTATCTGATGCTGATTTAATTTTGGTAACTGGCACCTATTAAGAAAAATTTTCACTTCTTTTCTATATTTTTCAATTTTATAGAGTACAGATTTTAAAAGTATGAATTTGTGATTCTTTGGATTTCCTCATGACTGCTGTTATATCGCACTTTTCTTTTCTGATTTTGTTCATTTGGATCTTCCTTCTCTGCCTTTTCATTAGTTTGGATAGGTTGGTTAATCATTATGATTTTGCCAAAGAACCAACTTTTGATTTTTTTTCATAATTTGTTTCATTTTTGTTCATATTTATTTTATTGATGACAGTCCAGAGTTGATTATTTCTTGCATTTTATTTCTTTTGGATATGAATCTTTTCTTTTTGTTCTACAGAGTTTCAGTTGTTCTGTTAACTTGCTAGAATAAAAATGTCTGTCATGTGCCCAAGTATTCGAGGTTCTTCCCTACCTTCTCTTGTATTAGTTTCAGTGTATCTGGTTTTATGTGGAGGTCCTTTATCCACTTAGACTTGAGCTTTGTACAAGGAGATAAGAATGGATTGATTTACATTCTTCTACATGTTGTCCTCCAGTTGAATCAGCACCATTTGTTGAAAATGCTGTCCTTTTTCCACTGGACAGTTTTAGCTCCTTTGTCAAAGATCAAGTGACCATAGGTGTGTGGGTTCATTTCTGGGACTTCAATTCTATTCCATTGATCTTCCTGCCTGTCTCTGTACCAATACCATGCAGTTTTTATCACTATTGCTCTGTAGTACAGCTTGAGGTCAGGGATGGTGATTCCTCCAGAAGTTCTTTTATTGTTGAGAATAGTTTTCACTATCCTGGGTTTTTTTTATTATTCCAAGTGAATTTGAGAATTTCCTTTTCTAACTCTGTGAAGAATTGAGTTGGGATTTTAATGGGGATTGCATTGAATCTGTAGATTGCTTTTGGCAAGATGGCCATTTTTATTATACTAATCCTGCCAATCCATGAGCATGGGAGATCTTTCCATCTTCTGAGATCTTCTTCAATTTCTTTCTTCAGAGACTTGAAGTTTTTGTCATACAGGTCTTTCATTTGCTTGGTTAATTCACACCAAGATAGGCCAGGGGGAAAGTTCCTGAACAGAACACCAATGGCTTATGCGCTAAGATCAAGAATTGACAAATGAGACTTCTTAAAATTCCAAAGTTTCTGTAAGGCAAAGGACATTGTCAATAAGACAAAACGGCAACCAACAAATTGGGAAACAATCTTCACCAATCCTACATCTTATAGAGGGCTAATATCCAATATATACAAAGAACTCAAGAAATTAGACTCTATAGACTCTCAAATAACCCTATTAAAAACGGGGTATAGAGCTTAACAAAGAATTCTCAACTGAGGAAACTCGAATGGCCGAGAAGCACCTAAAGAAATGTTCAGTATCCTTAGTCATCAGGGAAATGTAAATTAAAACAACCCTGAGATTCCATCTCACACCAGTCAGAATGGCTAAGATTAAGAACTCGGGTGATAGTAGATGCTGGCGAGGGTGTGGAGAAAGAGGAACACTCCTCCATTGTTGGTGTGACTGCAAGATGGTACAACCACTTTGGAAATCAGTCTGGGGGCTCCTCAGAAAATTGGACATAGCATTACCTGAGGATCTAGTTATACCACTCCTAGGCATATACCCGGAAGATCCTCTAACATATAACAAGGATATATGCTCCACTATGTTCATAGCAGCCTTATTTATAATAGCCAGGAGCTGGAAAGAACCCAGATGTCCTTCAACAGAGGAATGGATACAAAAATGTGGTACATTTACACAGTGGAGTATTACTCAGCTATTAAAAACAGTGAATTTGAGAAATTCTTAGGTAAATGTATGGAACTAGAAAATATTATCCTGAGTGAGGTAAGCCAATCACAAAAGAACACACATGGTATTCACTCACTGATTATTGGATATTTGCCCAGAACCTTGAAATACCCAAGATTCAACTCACAGGCCACATGAAGCTCATGAAGAAGGAGACCAAGTGGGAGTGCTTAGGTCCTTCTTAGAAGGAGTAACAAAATACTCAATGGAGCAAATATGGAGACAAAGTGAGGGACAGAAACTGAAGGAAGGGCTGTTTGGAGACCATTCCATCTGGGTATCCATTCCATGTGCAGTCACCAAAGGTAGACGCTGATGTGGAATTCAGGAAGTGCATGCTGACAAGAGCCTGATATAGATGTCTCCTTAGAAGTCTACAAGAGTCTGACATACTCAGAGGCAGATGCTCACAGATAACCATTGAACTAATCAAGAGGTTCCCAATGGAGGAGTTAGAGTGAAGACTGTAGGAGCTGAAAGGGTTTGTGGCCCCATGAGGAGAGCAACAACGCCAACCAACCAGAGCTCCCAGGGTCTAAACCACCAGCCTGGGAGCACGTAGGGAGGGATCCATGGCTTCAGCTTTATATGTAAGGGAGGATGGCCCTGTTGAGCATAGGTGGGAGAAGAGATCCTTGGTCTCATGAAGGCTGGACACCCCCAGTGGGTGTGAATTTGAGGGTGGGGAAGTGGGGGTGGGGGGTAGGTAGAGGCACATCTGCAGAGAAGCAGGAGGAGGGGTGATGGGATGGGGGTTCCTGGACAGGGTGGGGGAATGGGGTATGGGGTTATCATATGAAATGTAAATAAAACAGCCAATAAAAAATGTCTGTCATGTTCGGGTTAGGTGGCAGAGATGACATGAACACAGATATAGACCTCTTTGAGGTGACCATGCCTCAGGGCACATAGTCCTATGACCCCTACCTCCAGCACCTTTGAGGTAGTCCTGTAGCCTGATGCCCAGATTATAGATTTAACTTCCTCCCTCCCTATAAGGACAAGTGAAGTGAAAATTTTTGGTTTCTTTGGAGACTTTGGGTCAACATCAAGGTTTTATTGAGTCTCCAAAGAATGTAGGTAAAGTAGGAGGACAGGCCCATAAAAGCAGGTTGCTATGAGAGTGGAGATAACGCAGGAGAGTTGCAATGGAGAATAGAAATGAGAGTTAAAATAGCCTATCGGAGTTCATGCTAGATGTGGCCACTTAGGGCTCCAGATAGAGAGTACTGGGTCCTTTACAAGGTTCAGCAGAGTCTTCAAGGTTTGAAGGTAGAGTAAGAAGAAAGGCCCCTGCAAGTAGTCTGCCACAAGGCTGTGGATGAGATTCAGTTTTGTTTTCTAAAGGATTTAACACAATGAAATAGAAATAATATAATTCATAGCCTATTATATTTGCATTTTCCTTTTATTTTATCACCTTCCATGATTATGAACTGCTACCTTATGTCATTTCTTTTCAGCCTAAAGAACACAGTTAACATTGTGTAAAGCAAAACTTATATAACTTCACTAATTCCTTTTTAGTTTCCTTACCTAGGAAAGTTATTCTCCTCCAACCACTGCCTTTCTTATTGTGTTTTGTCCTAGATTTTCTTTTTTAAAAGTTTGATTTAATCTCATTTAATTTTGTCCAGTTCACTTGTCTTGAGTTTGCTCTAGCCAAGATATTGACCTTAGGCTAGCTGAACTGTTGATCTTCCCAGCTGGTCAGCCGTGTGGAGCACTGCATTTAGTGACTATTCTGCTGAGCATGGGGTTGTCCAATTTTATTCTTAATGAAGACAGACACTTCTACTGATGAAACTTTTCATTTTCCAGTAAAATTGCTGTGTGGAAGGAGAATAGACTCAAGCACGAACAACACCAACTCTTAGTTCTTCCCCAAAGTTCAGTAACTTTCATTATCTCCCACTTTTCACTCTATTATACATTTTCCATTGAACACCAGAGTTAGAAAATGATGTTCGCAACCATATGTCTAGTATCATATTTAACTGTGAGACTGTCTACTTGCCTTCTGGTGCGTTACAAGAAAGTTAGTCTCAGGTATTCTCTTTAGTTTTAGTGTCAAGGTTAAGGACACTTTTAAAACATATTGTCATGATTATGGTTTGATTACACTTAACTGAGTATTTGAGATGAAATTTATTCCATTTTCATTACCTACACAAATGAGAATAATGCTGAGATAAAAATAGATAAAAATAAGTTTTAATTGGATAAAAATTAAACTACAAACTTATGTTCAAGGCAAGCTGCAATTATCTGAACACTAGATGTAAGAGGCAACAAAAATATTCAAGCAAGAGAAAATATGGATGTTAGTGCCGAGGTAAAATATTAAGGCCTAGGTGGAATGGTAATGCCTAGGTAAAATGTTATGGCCTAAGTAACAGTCACTTGGTTAACCTGCCATTACCAGGAAACTTTCTTATATGTTTCTGCTATTACTAGGAAACGTTCTAATGTCAACATTAATTAAAAATTCTATTATGTTCTGGGCCCTTGAAAACCAATCACAATAGAAGTCAATGGAACTGTTTTGTATAGTTACATACAATAAGCTTGGATCCTAACACCCAACAGCACTTCCTGCATCTGTGAATAAGCTTATGTAGCAGAGTCTGCCCCTAGGATCAACCTCAAGATAAGAGAGATGAAAATATAAGAAACTACTTCAATAAGACATTTATTTTGAGTAGTGGTCCACTTAACTTTAAGTTCCCAAGACCTCCTTGGAAACTGACATCCTACTTGGCAGAAAGAGACATGTACTTGGGTAACTGACATCCTGGCAAGTTAAGACATGAATGTTAGACAAGTTCCATTCTGGTAGAACTAAGGCATGAATATTAGACAAGTCCCCTGCCAATGGTGCATACCCCAACTAATGGGAGTAGGATAAATGTACAACAAATACGTGTTCCTAAGGAAATCCTCTATCCGTAAATCCCAATGGGTGGAATAACTTGGCACAGATGTTTGTGAATTTGTGCTTAAAAACCCTGTAGGACCTTAACTCAGGGCCAGAATTCAGTTCCTGAATCTGGGCCATGTCCCTGACTGACCAGTCCTGGGGCATATGATCAATAAACTATCCCTGTCTGACTGAGATCAGTATTTGTGTGGTTTATGAGGCAATTTCTGGACTCCAACAATGGACATAAGATATCTTGTCTTATTCTTATGTTTTCTGATATATATTTAACACAAATGAATGATAAAAAGAAAGAAGGGACAAATACATGAATAAAATATATGTATACTATCTGTACATGTAAGATGCATTATATTCCTGTGTATTTGTAATATGTAATTATTTAGGTATAGCTGAATTTACTTAGGTATAGCTTGGAATAAGTGCATACTATTGAATTAATTTAAATAAATGTGTACATACAAAAATGCTGACCTTATTTATGAAATAGTTATTGCATATAGTATTACTTGATACTATAAAATGATTACGATTGCTTTCTTAAATATTGTTGTGTGACACTTTTCCTCAACTCAGATAGTAACTAATAGCAGACCTAAATAATATCATCAAAGCCTAACCTGTGAACCAATACATTTTACCAGGATCATTTATAGGAACATAGGTCATGATTACTTACAGTAGCTGAAAGGACTCAAAGTTAGCTGCATCACCAAGTTCAAGAATAACAATTACAATTACAAAGCTAAAAAACTTGAAGTGCCCCCACACAGGCATCAGGCATTTTAACAAATAGAAAACCTGCTTTTCAGGTAGTTTAGTTGACCTGAGGATGATCCAGATCATCCATTTTCTGGTTTCTAGTTTTGCAGCCAGCTCATCTGGATTGTCTTTTCTATGCAGCTGAGCTTGACTGGGAGCATCTATCTAAAATACTTATGGCTTATACAATTTCAAGGAAGGAGGAAAATAATGAATCTTATCAGTTTCGGGAATTTCTTAAAGGCATTGAATTGTTTAGTTCCTGAGTTTAAGATGTTTCACTGTAGTACTAAAAGTTTCATGTCTTCTGGGGAATTCCAGTCTTCTCACTTCCATGTGAATAACTTGTCTTTTATTTTATAACACTTTATTTACTGAAATTATAATATAATTACATCATTGCCTGTTTTTTTCTTTCTTCCCTTCAATCCCTCCTATGCAACTCCATTACTAGCTCTTAAATTCTGGATGCTTTTTCTTTCATTCTTTTTACATATGCACACATATTGGATACACATGATCAGTGCATGATATGTACATGTATGAAAAAAATCACAGCACATAACCATCACTGTATGTGATTATCACGCGTTACTGTTCATTTTCAAATTGGATTAGCTATAAGTACTATAGCCATATGTTTACTATAAGTATACTAGGTGTGGTGATTTGAACAGTTCTGGATCCCATAGACTTATGTGTTTGAATGTTTGGCCCATAGGGAGTGGCACTATTAGGAGATGTGGCCTCGTTGGAGTAGGCATGACCTTGTTGGATGGAAGAAGTGTGTCACTATGGAGGCAGGCTTTGAGGTCATATATATGCTCGAGTTCTGTACATTGTGGAATTCCAGAGACTTTTCCTGGCTGCCTGCAGAAAGAAGCCTGGCTGCTTGCAGAAAGAAGCCTTTCCCTGCCTGCTTTTGGATCAAGATATAGAACTCTTTGCTTATCCTGCACCATGCCTGCCAGCACACTGCCATACTTCCCATCATGATGACAATGAATTAAGACTCTGAAACTGCAAGCCAGCCCCAATTAAATGTTTGCCTTTATAGGAGTTGCCTTGGTCATGATGTCTCTTCCCAGCAATAAAACCCTAATGAAGAAACTAGGTGTGTCTTTCTATTAAAACTCTCTTTAAGTCAGTAAAGAACCACAATTCAGTTAGAAAATCTATTTAGACCAGAAGTATTTGCTATCTATTATTTGACTGTGCTAATAATATTTTTCTCTGAACTTTGCTTTCTTCCATCATCTTCTTACACAATACTTACCTAAAAAGGTGGAATTTAATGCCTAGGTACTACAAAAACAAAATAAAACAATTCACATACACTCACACCCAGACACACACACACCCAGACACACACACACCCAGACACACATTGGCAAACTGTTAGCACTAAACCATTGGGGAGTTTCTTACTAAGATATCTGTTGAGGCATACAATTTCTTTCTACTCTATAAATTCTAGACATATTTTACTTCATAGTTGTTCTACAACATTCTTCTGTACTTTATTTTCTTTAAGAGGAAGTTGCTTTTGTTGGCATTAGTTATTGAGAGCCTGATTGACTAAGGTGCCGTTTGACTATATAACCTAGCTACCCAGAAGTTAACGTTGTAAAATCAGGTTTATTTCAAAAAAGAAGAAAAGAAATTCATTCTTACACTTATTTTAAAGCCTGTCCTTATGCACAGATTTTTAACAAAAACTCCCTCCTTACTAAAGTTATTAATCTTGAAAACTCAAAGGGAAGAACATCAAGCAATCAAAATGTAGAAAAGATATGCTCTTATTTCTTCCATCGGAGATTGTTATTTTAATAGATACCTATGTCTTTTGTGTCTTTCCTGAAATGCACTCAGGTTTCACTTCTTTGCTGTCACCAGGTTCTGTTTCTAAAAGCCACATATTGATTTAATTTCCATGCACTGGAGTTCTGAATAGGGCTACGACTCTTCATTTACTCTCCATGTTTCACATTAATACATTTACTTCCATAGAAAATGGACTTGCAACAATGGTAATGATACCTGTCTCAACATTATCTCAAAAACACACTTCCATAACGAGAACAGGAGAAAATTTACATTCTGATTATTGACATTTAAGTATACAGAACATAACACTGCCATTATTTACAAGTGGCTTATTACTTCCCTGAATATATGTAGAGAGTTTGTTAATTATATACCACAGTGTAGAAATGATATTCTTGTACATTTTCAATGCTCCCTTTCCCTATAATTACCTTTTAAGTAAGACAAGCATCTTGGCACTTCCTCAGTTATCATAAATGTATATTCTTTGACATTTATATACCTTACACGGGATCATTAACTTTTAAAAATCTTTCTGATAAGAAATACATTCTCATTTCTGAGCATCTTGAAAGCATAGGGACACAAGCATGATAAAGTTTCAGTATCAATATACTCCTTTTGTTAGATTATGCTTCATATGCAATAATGTTCATTAAAAGTTTCCAATATAAGTAATGCTAGTCTAAAGATCTGAAAAGTATGAAGATAATTGACATTTTTCCTGCCGTATGTCACAGCAAAACTAACACTTTACTTTTCGGTCATTATGGAATAATTTATGACTCATCTTACAACCAAAAGGGAAGAGGAAGTTAAGGGTCATATGAATACTATATTTGAAAATGGATAGACCTTAATAACATATCTAATTCTTCAAACTAAAAGGGCTCTTTAGCATTTCCTGGAAGTAAGTCTCTTTGAGAATATTATATCCCTAACCTTGTAAAACTGATCCCTGAAGATTCTTAATTATAATTTGAAAATGATAACTATGACAATGCTTGAATTTCTACTTTGAAGAGAAAAATTAATAACTAATAACCTTGTGTGCCACTAATTTTTAATGGTTGCTTCAAATAATTTTATACGATAAACTAATTCTTCTAAACACTGAACACAGGATTGAGTTCTAAAATATAAATACTGATTTATTCCAGTATACAGTATATCAGAAACTCAGAAATATGTTCTTGTATAAAAGTTTAGCATACTGAGATTATGGTATAAAACAAGTGAGTCTCGCCTAGCTCTGCAGCAGAATGCCTATTACAGCCTTCCCCCCTCTCTGCCCTTGAAGACTCTACAGATCTTCCCTTTCCAACGTCTTTCCACCCACTCATTTCCTACTAGGAAACACAGGAGCCATCACATTCTCCTAAAATCCATAGAGGAAAAAGAAACCAAGGAACAAAATACCCAATAAAGACAAAACTAGAAAACAGCACCTGTACCTACAGCCATCCTTTTCTAAAATGCCTAGATAACAGTACAAGAACATAAACAATGATAGCCAGGGAATTATGTTCCAAGAAGAGCAGGGCCTGGGTATTCAAACAAAGCTGAACCATAAGAAAGAGGGCCCAAGTGAAGATGCTTTAATCCCACTTAGCAGGGGAAACAAAATAATCAAAGGAGGCAGAGGGAGGGAGGGAGCTGGGTGGGAGAGAGGAGGGGGAAGGGAAAGAGGAACAGGATTAGTGGAGAACCACCAAAAAGAAATCCAGAGGACCAGGAGAATTAATGGAAATACGCAGCTTCTGGGGGTGGGAGGAGTGGGATCCTCTATTAAGTCCCAGAAATTTGGAAGATGAGAGACTCTCAGGACTCAATGAAAGTGACCTTCGCCCAACTTGGGATCCATCTCATGTGAGTGGGTTAGGGACCAACACCTAACACTATTACTGATGCTATGATGTGTTTACAGACAGGAACCTAGCATGGTGGGCCTCTGGGAGACTCTACCAGCAATTGACTCAGACAGATGCTGATACTTACACCTAGTCATTAGACTGAAGTCAGTGACCTCTGGAAGAATTATAGGAAGGACTGAAGAAGCTGAAGAGGAGGGCTATCACTTAGGAAGATCAGCAGTCTCAACTAAACCCAGACTCCCCAGGAGATTCCAGAGATGGAATCACCAACCTGGCAGCTGAGACCATAATGGGCTGTTCCAAGGCCCCAGGCATATATATATATAGCAGAGGACTGTCTGATCTGGCTTCAGTGGGAGAAGATGTGCCTAATCATTGAGAGACTTGAAGCCCAGGAAAGGGGATAAAGGGGTGGGGAACATCCTCTCATAGGCAAGGGGGAGGGAGAGTAAGGTGAGGAACTGAGGAGGTCACCAGGAGGTGGAGACCAGCTAAAATATAAATAAATAAAGTAATTAATAAAAAATAAAAGTACAAGCCAGAAAGAGAGAGAGAGAAAGAGAGAGAGAGAGAGAGAGAGAGAGAGAGAGAGAGAGAGAGAGAGAGAGGAAGGAAGGAAGACAGGAAGGAAGGAAGGAAGGAAGGAAGGAAGGAAGGAAGGAAGGAAGGAAGGAAGGAAGGAAGGAACCTCAAAACAGTATGTATGGAGATGATAGAGATCCTTAAAGAGAAAATGTACAAATCCCTTAAAGAAATCCAGGAGATAGGCTATGCCTGCCAAAAGACTAGTAAGCTGCCCACCCACAGACTTCCACTTCATATTCTCAGCAGCCTCAGGCAAACACTACAACCACCTCCACACACCCATACACCCTCCTACTACATCCCACTGGTGCAATCACAGGCTTTATCTTTAAGAAGACCAGGTAGTTCGGTCATCCATAGACCTTTCCCACTCTTTTGGTTCCCTCTGGCAGGGACTGCCGTCCCAACCAACTACAGGCCATGCCCCTCAGTTGTCCATATTCTGCTTTGGAGCTATGCATCACTCCCAACAGCAGCAGATATTCTCCATCCAAACATGGACAATACTTGCCAGAAGATCAAGGAAGCTGTGCATCTGTGGACCTCCTCCAATGTCATTGTTCGGCTACTGCAACACTAGCCCTAATCTCCCTCCTTTCTTCACCATACCCCAGGCTGCAACTCAGGTACTCCCTACTGGACCAGAGACCACACAGATCACCAGAACTCCAGTAGACTACCCACCTGCAGACTTTTAAAATTCTTTCCTTGTACTTTCTAAGCCCTATCCCCAAACCCCTCCATCTTCATCTCTGTGTACCAGCCTGTAACATGGGCTGAGACACCCTGCTAAATCGGAGTCCACAGAGGACACTAGAACTCCTGTCGGCTACTTAGGTGGGACTCTCTGCTCTTAAAGAGACCACACCTACCAGAAAAAGTCCAGCCCCCAAACCAGTGGAGACCTCCTGCTCATTCACAGACCACACAGGCCAGAAGAGCAGAAAGGAAACAGAAATGATGGAACAACAAACCCATCCAACATACACAAACATAGAGATTGGCACCTGGACCTATAATCGAAAACCCAGATGCCTAGATCCCAGCATAAGAACAGAATCAACAACCAAGACAGTATGGCACAACCAGGGGCCAGCAATCCTACTACAAAAAGCCCTGATTATTCAAACGAAGCTAAAACACAAGAAAAAAAAAGACAAACAACTTAAAACAAAGTTCATAAAGATGATAAAGGTCCTTAAAGATGAAGTGAATAATGCCTTGAAGAAATTAATAAAAAACGACAAACAAAAATAAACAAAATGAGTAAATCTATTAAAGAAAGCTAATAAAAAAAATCAAGCAGAAGAAGGAAACGAATAAACTTGTTCAAGACTTGAAAATGGAAGTAGAAGCAATAAAGACAACCCAAACTGAGGGAAAAAATTTTAGGGAAATGAACAGAATCTACAGATGCAAGCATCACCAACAAAATACAAGAGATGGAAGAAAGAACCTCAGGTATTGAAGACACCACAGAAGAAAATGTTAAATCTAAAGAGTTTCTGACACAAAAATATCCCATGAAATCTGAGACACTATGAAAAGATCAGACCTAAGAATAATAGAAGAAAAAGAAGAATCCCAGATCAAAGGCCCATAAAATTCTTTCAACAAAATCATAGAAAAACTTTCCTAGCCTTAAGAAGAAGATGCCTGCACAGACCACCAACATAGACCCCTGTTGCATAACCCAAACAAGGCACTAAGAGGTATCCCAAACCATAGGAGTAGCTTCAGACTACAACATAAACCTTGGAAATCCAAATGGCCTTTGGTGGTTAACATGGGTGAACAACATTAATACAGACCCCAGCCACAATAGGAATAAGGAATTATAGATTGCCCTTAGCAGTAGCAATAATTCAGACATTACATGGCCTCAGGTGACAGCACAGGCCATTCAGATGAGTATGGCTCTTGGCAACAGCACAGCCCATGGACAACAACATGGACTCAGGCAGCAATATAGCCATCTGTGTGGCTTTCAGTAGCAACACAGGCTGCAAACATCAGCATGGTCTGGGGCTGCAGCAGAACCCCAAACCCAGACATGGTCCTCAGCCGCAGCACAGATCCAGACATCATCATGACCTCAAGTGCAGCACAGACTACTCATATCGATATTGCCCCAGCAGGGTTCACCTGTGTCAGCATGGCTTCATACTTCCTCATGACCTATGATAGAACAAGGACCATGAACATCAACTGAGTACCTATGTGTAAGAAAAAAAAAACCTGTGGAGATTTCATCCTAACGACCTAACAGCACATATAAAGCTCTAGAACAGAAAGGGGGGAAAAAATCACATTCAGACGAGTAGATGGCACAAAAAAAAGTCAAATTCAAGGCTGAAATCAAAAAAAGAGAAACAAAGAGCAATACAAAGTATCAATAAAATATAAGTATTTTTAATAAAAATCATTAGAATAAAGTTTTTCCAAATTAACTAAAAGGCAAAGAAAGAATATATAAATTAACAAAATCAGAAATGAAAGTTGAAACATAACAGACACCAAGAAAATCCAGAGAATCATAAGAACATACTTTAGAATTCCATACTTCATAAAACTGGAAAATCTAAAAGAAATGGATAATTTTCTTCATAGGTAGCCCTTACTAAATTTAAATCAAAATCAGATAAGCAATTTAAACAGATCTGTAAATTTCTAGTGAAATAGTCCTTAAAATTCTCTCAACCAAAGCCCAGGAATAGCAGCTTTTAGCTCAGAATTTTACAAAATTTTACAATGAAACTTAACAACAATGCTTCAAATTGTTCTACAAAATAGAAACGGAAGGAACACTGTTCAACTCATCTTATGAGATCACAGTTTTCCTGATGCTAAACCCAAATAAAGATACAACAAAGACAAAGAATTATATACCAATCTCCCTTATGAGCATAGATGGAAAACTACTCAAAAAAATATTTGCAACCATTTTCCAAGAAGACATAAAAAATTATCCACTGTGCTCAAGTAATCTTCATTACAGAAACACAAGAGTAGTTCCATATGTGAAAAGCAATGCAAAGAAACGGAAAGACAGGAACTAATATGATCATTCATTAGAAGCAGAGAAGCCCTTTGACAAAATTCAACACCGCTTCATGATAAAAGTCCTGGAGAAATTAGGGATACAAGGGACATACCGAAACATAACAAAAGCATCTTACAACAGGTCCACAGCCAACATCAAAACTAAATGAAGAGAAACTCAAAGTAATTTCATTAGGAACTGTTCAATTTCAAATTCAATTTCACTAGGAACAATTTCAATCATGAATGAGACAAAGTTGTCAACTGTCTCCGTACTTAGTCGATACACTTGAACTCTTAGCCTCCCTGTTAAAACAACACAAGATCAAGGAGATTAAAAATTGAAATGAAGAAATTCAAAGTATCTTTATTTGGAGATTATTTGACATGTATGATTAATACATACAGCAATGGAGATGGATACAAAATAGAAAAATATTTTTACCAACTCACACCTGAAAGAAGAAGAATATCCAAAATATACAAAGAACTCAAGAAAGTAGATATTTTGAAAAGCAAATAATCCAATTGAAAATTGGGGAACAAATGGAAGCAGAGAATTTTCAAGAAAGAAATCTCAAACAGTTGTGGAAAACTTAAGAAATGTTGAACATTCTTAGCCATCAGGGAAATAAAAATCAATACAACTTTGAGATTTCATCTTACACATCAGAATGGCTAAGGTCAAGAACACAGGTGACAGATCATGCTGGCAAGGATGTGGAATAAGGAAAACAATCCTCCATTGCTAGTGGGAGTAAAAACCCAGACAGCCAGAATGAAAATCAATGTGATGATTCCTCAGGAAGATGGAAATTGATTTACCTTAAAATTTAGCCATAACACTCATGTGTCTATACCCACATTACTCTCTTTTTGTTTTTTGTCTATTGTGAATGAGACTGGGTCTCTGATTTCTGAATATGCAATTAGTGCATAAAAATCTAGTAAATTTTACATGTTAATTTTATCTGCTGTCTGATAAAACCACTCTGGAAATCAGTCTGGCAGTTCCTCAGAAAATTGGACATAGTACTGCCTGAGGATCCAGCTATACCACTCCTAGGCATATACCAAAAAGATGCTACAACATATAACAAGGACACATGCTCCACTATGTTCATAGTAGCCTCATTTATAATAGCCAGAAGCTGTAAACAACTAAGATATCCCTCAAAAGATGAAAGGATACAGAAAATGTGGTACATTTACACAATGGAATACTACTCAGCAATTAAAACAATGACTTCATGAAATTATTAGGCAAATGTATGAAACTAGAAAATATCATCCTGAGTAAGGTCACACAGTCACAAAAGAACACACATGGTATATACTCACTAATCAGTGAATATTAGAAAAATTCTCAGAATATGCACAGACCATATGAAGCTCAAGAAGAAGGAAGAATAAAGTGTGGATGCATCAATACTACTTAGAAGGGGAAACAAAATAATCACAGGAGGTAAACAGTGAGAGAGACTTGTTAAGAAGACAGGAAGGGGAAGGGGGAAAGGGGGGACAAGATCAGGTGTGGGAGGAGACAAGGGAGATATACTGAAGGTCAGAAAATTGAACAGAGGTGTGTAGCAACTGGAAAGAGAAACTGGGAGTAACTACCAGAAAGTCCCAGATGCCAGGAAAGCAAGAGGCTTCCAGGACCCGACAGGGATGATATTAGCTGAAATACCCAACAAATGGGAAACAGAACCTATAGAGACCATATCTAGAGATTAGGAAAGACCCCTGGTTGAGTGATGGATCCACCAACATGTCTCAAAAATGTTAACACAGAATTGCTCCTGTCTAAAGGAAATACAGGGAAAAGAGTGGACCATTGACTGAAAAAAAAAAGGCCATCAACAGACTGTCCCACCTGTAGATCCATTGCATATGCAGACACCAAACCAGACACTATGGCTGCTGATGTCAAGAAGTGCTTGCTGGCTGACAGGAGCCTGATATAGCTGTCTCCTAAGAGGCTCTACCAGAGCCTGACAAATACACAGGTAGATGCTTGCAACCAACCATAAGACTGAACATGGGGCCCTCAATGGAGGAGTTGGGGGAAGGACTAAAGGAGCTGAAGGAGTTTTCAACCCCATAGGAAGAACAACAATATCAAACAACCAAACTGCCCAGACCTCCCAGGGACTAAACCACCAATCAAAAAATACACATGGAGGGAGGGACCCTTGGCTCCAGCTACATATGTAGCAGAGGATAGCCTTATCTGGCATCAGTGGGAGGAGAGGCCCTTGGTCCTGTGAAGGCTTGATGCCCCAGTGTAGGGGAATGTTAGGGCCGTGAGGTAGGAGTGGGAGAGTAGGGGGGAAGCACCCTCATAGAAACAGGACGGGGGATGGGATAGGGTGATTGCAGAGGGGAAACTGAGAAAGTTGATAACATTTGAAATGTAAATACATAAAATAACTAATTGGATAAATAAACAAATATTGCACTTAGGGTCTCAGGATCACAGGATCACAGGATCACAGAGACAACTGGACTCTGAGGAGTTCTGACAAAACCAAGATAACAGGACAGACAGGCTCCAGTCAGAGACAATGAATGCAGGAAGCACTAGAGATAGCCAGATGGCAAAAGGCAATCACAAGAACATAAGCAACAGAATCCAAGGTTACTTGGCATCATCAGAACCAAGTTCTCCCACCATAGCAAGTTCTGGATAGCACATCACACGGGAAAAGCAAGATTCAGATTTAAAATCATTTCTCATGATGATGATAGAGGACTTTAAGAAGGACATAAATAACTCCCTTAAAGAAATACAGATTCTTGCTTAGGCTGTGAGGCTAAGCACTGCAAGGGAATATAAATAAAAGATAAAAATATCTATCTGGGTTCCCTGAGGGACAAGCCTGACTGCATAGGGGTTGATGTCAAAAGTATTCCCTCACCAGGAAAAAGACATCGGGATAGGAATGGCCCTCAGGCCTCACTGGACAACGACAGGGGGACTGGAGCCATTACAAGGTCCCCTTCAAGTAATGGAGGTCAGGCCTCTATCCCCGCCTTCGCAAGATTAGAATTGCCACAGCCCTTCTATACTTAGAGAAGGGAGGAGATGCCAGGGGCAGCCCTGCTTACACACTGTAGGCCTAAAATCAGCCATAGGCCTAAAATCAGCAATAGGCCTGTCATACATGTATATTAACATCAAGTCTTGGGTCTCAGTGGAAAAGCATTGAAACAGATGGCTATAAGCTAATGTAAACAGGTAGCTTTTGTGGAAATTTATAAGTCGGAGTAGTCATAGACCTTGTAAATAGGTAGCCTTGGCAGACAATGTCAACTTAGATAAGAACAAGCAAGTCATAGGCAGAGTCATAGCGACTTGTCCCCTGAACCTTCTGAAAGATACCCGGTTCTGAAAGATATCTGTATTCCCCCGAACACCCACACTCCAGTGTCATTCCCTTCCCCACATCCTGCCTTTCTGTGTTTATAACCCCTGTGTGAATGAATTACAATTTGAGAAAAAATAAATTATTTTTTTTTAAAAAAGAAACACAGGAGAACACAGGTAAACTGGTAGAAGCCTTTAAAGAGGAAACAAAAATATCCCTTAAATAATTGCAAGCAAACACAACCAAACAGGTGAAGGAATTGAACAAAACCATCCAGGATCTAAAAATAGAAGTAGAAACAATAAAGAAATCTCAAAGGAAGACTATCATGGAGATAGAAAACCTAGAAAAGAGATCAGGGGCCATAGATACAAGCATCATTCACAGAATTCAGAGCTAGAAGGGAGAATCTCAGGTGCAGAAAATACCATAAAAAGCATTGACAAAACTGTCAAAAATGCAAAATGTAAAAAGCTCCTAACCCAAAACACCCAGGACATAAGAAGACGAAACCTAAGAATGATAGGTATGGAAGAGAGCGAAGATTTCCAAATTAAAGGGCCAGTAAATATCTTCAACAAATGTTTAGAAGAAAATTTCCCTAACCTAAGGAAAGAGATCCCCATGAAAATACAAGAAGCCTACAGGACTCTAAATAGACTAGATCAGAAAAGAAATTCACCCCGTCACATAATAATCAAAACACATGTACAATACAATGAAAGAATATTAAAAGTGGTAAGGGAAAAAGGTCAGTATCATATAAAGGCAGACTTATAAGAATTACACCAGACTTTTCATCAGAGACTATAAAAGCCAGAAAATCATGCACAGATATCATACAGACCCTAATCGAACACAAATGCCAGCCCAGGCTACTATACCCAGGAAAACTCTCAGTTACCATAGAAGAAGAAACCAAGCTATTCCATGATAAAGCCAAATTTACATAATATCGTTCCACAAATCCAGCCCTAAAAAGGATAATAGATGGAAAACTCTTAACACAAGGAGGAAACTATGCCCTATAAAAAAGTAAGAAAGAAATCTTCTTCCAACAAATCCAAAAGATGATAGCCACTCAAATATAATTCCACCTCTAATAACAAAAATAACACAAAGCAATAGTCACTTTTCCTTAATATCTCTTAACATTAATGGACTCAATTTCCCAATAAAAAAGACATAGACTAATGGACTGGATATTTAAATAGGACCCAGAATTTTGCTGAATACAAGAAAGGCACCTCAGTGACAAAGACAACACTACCTCAGAGTAAAAGACTAGAAAACAATTTTCCAAGCAAATGGTCCCAAGAAACAAGCTGGAGAAGCCATTCTAGTATTGAATAAAATCGACTTTCAACCAAAAGTTATCAAAAAAATAAGGAAGGACACTTTATGTTCATCAAAGGAAACATTTACCAAGATGAAGTCTCAATTCTGAACATCTATGCACCAAATACAAGGGCACCCACATTCATAAAAGAAACTTTACTAAAGCTCAAAGTACACATTGCACTTCACACAATAATAGTGGGAGACTTCAACACCCCACTCTCAGCAATGGACAAATCATGGAAACAGAAACTAAACAGAGACACAGTGAAACTAAGAAAACTTATGAACCAAATGGATTTAACAGATATCTATAGAACATTTCATCCTAAAACAAGAGAATATACCTTCTTCTCAGCACCTCATGATACCATCACCAAAACTGACCATATAAATAATCACAAAACAGGCCTTAACAGATAGAAGAGGCTGAAATAATCTCTTGTATCCTATCAGATCACCAAGGAATAAAATGGGTCTACAATAATAACATAAACAATAGAAAGCCCACATACAAGTGGAAACTGAACAATGCTCTACTCAATGATAATTTGGTTAGGGAAGAAAGAGAGAGAGAGAGAGAGAGAGAGAGAGAGAGAGAGAGAGAGAGAGAGGGAGGGAGGGAGGGAGGGAGGGAGGGGGAGGGGAGGGGAAGGGGAGAGGGAGAGGGAGAGGGGAGAAGACTTTTAGAGTTTAATGAAAAGGGGGGCATATCATACCAAAACTTGTGGGACACAGTGAAAGCAGTGCTAAGAGGAAAACTCATAGCTCTAAGTACCTACAAAAAGAAACTGAAAAGAGCATACACTAGCAGCTTGACAGCACACCTGAAATCTCTAGAACAAAAGGAAGCAAATATACACAAGAGGAGTAGAGGGCAGAAAATAATGAAACTCAGGGATGAAATCATCCAAGTAGAACCAAAAAGAACTGTACAAAATATCAACAAAACCAGGAGCTGGTTCTTTGAGAAAATCAACAAGATAGATAAATCCTTAGCCAAACTAACCAGTGGGCACAGAGACATTATCCAAATTAATAAAATCAGAACTGAAAAGGGAAACATAACAACAGAAATTTAGGAAATTCAAAATATCATCAGATCCTACTACAAAAGCCTGTATTCAACAGAACTAGAAAATCTGGATGAAATTGACAATTTTCTAGACAGATACCAGGTACTAAAGTTAAATCAGGAGCAGATAAACCATCTAAACAGTCCCATAGTCCCTATAATAGCAGTTATTAAAAGTCTTCCCACCAAAAAATGCCCAGGACCAGATGATTTTAGCGCAGAATTCTATCAGATATCAAAAGAATACCTAATGCCAATTTGCTTGAAACTATTCCACAATATACAAACAGAAGGAATACTACCCAACACTGCCCACTCTCTCCCTACCTATTCAATATAGTACTCGAAGTCTTACCCAGAGCAATTAGACAACAAAAGGAGGTCAAAGGGATACAAATTGGAAAGAAAGAAGTCAAAATATCACTATTTGCAGATGATATGATAGTATACTTAACTGACGGGGGGAAAAAGAGTCTACCAGAGATCTCCTAAACCTTGGATATAAAACTAAGTCAAAGAAATCAGTAGCCTTCTTCTACTCAAAGGATTAAACAGGCTGAGAAAGAAATTAGGGAAGTAACACCCTTCACAATAGTCACAAATAATATAAAATACCTTGATGTGAATCTAACCAAGCAAGTGAAACATCTGTATGACAAGAACTTCAAGTCTCTGAAGAAAGGAATCAAAGAAGATCTCAGAAGATGGAAAGATCTCCCATGCTCATGAATTGGCAGGATTAATAGAGTAAAAATGACCACTTGCCCAAAGCAATCTACAGATTCAATGCAATCCCCATCAAAACTCCAAATCAATTCTTCATAAAGTTAGAAAGAGCAATTTGCAAATTCATTTGGAACAATAAAAAACCCAGGATAGTTAAAACTATTCTTAACAATAAAAGAACTTCTGGAGGAATCACTATTCTTGACCTCAAGCTGTACTACAGAGCAATAGTCATAAAAGCTGCATGGTATTAGTACAGACACGGGAAAGAAGATCAATGGAAGAGAATCGAAGACCCAGAAATGAACCCACACACCTATGTTCACTTTATCTCTGATAAAGGAGCTAAAACCATCCAGTGAATAAAAGACAGCATTTTCAAGAAATGGTGCTGGTTCAACTGGAGGTCAGCATGTAGAATAATGCAAGTCAATCCAGTCTTATCTCATGGTACAGAGCTCAAGTCCAAGTCGCTAAAGGACCTCCACATAATACCAGATACACTGAAACTGATAGAACAGAAAGTGGGGAAAAGCTCGAATACATGGGCACAGGAGAAAAGTTCCTGAACAGAACACCAATGGCATATGCTCTAAGATCATGTATTGACAAATGAGCCCAAAAGCTCACAATACATAAGGTACAACTCACAGACCACCTGAAGCTCATTAAGAAGGAAGAACAAAGTGAGGGTGATTCGGTTGGTCTTAGAAGGAGTAGAAAAATTACTCATGGGGGAAATATGGAGAAAAAGCTGTGGAGCAGAGACCAAAGAAAGGGCTTTCCGGAGACTGCCCCACCTGGGGGATCCATCTCATGTGCAGTCACCTAAGGGAGACACTGTTGTGGATGCCAGGAAGTGCATGTTGACAGGACCCTGATATAGCTGTCTCCTGAGAGGCTCTCTCAGAGCCTTACTTATACAGAGGAGGATGATCACAGCCAACCATTGAACTGATCACGGGGGTCCCCAATGGAGGAGTTAGAAAGGGGACTGAAGGAGCTGAAAGGATTTTTGGACCCATGGGGAGAGTGACAATACCAACCAACCAAAGCTCCCAAGGTATAAACAGCCAGCCTGGGAACACACATGGAGATACTCATGGCTCCAACCATACACATAGGGGAGGATGCCCTTGTTGGGCATCAGTGAGAGAGGAGGCCCTTGGTCCTGTGTAGGCTGGATGCCCCAGTGTGGGGGAATGCGAGCTCAAGGGGGCAGGAGTGAGTGGGTGGGTGGGAGCACATCCTCATAGATGCCTAAGGAGGGGTGCAATAGGGGTTTCTGAGGGGAAAATGGGTAAAGGGGATAACATCTGAAATGAATATAAATAAAATATCCCCCAAAAATGTTTTCCAATTGTCTTCAGAGTTTCTCATATATATATATTTGTATCACTTGTAGACAGAAATATTGTGACTTTTTTTTATTTCCTTCTATTTTCTCATTGCTCTAGATAAGACTTCAAGCACTACATTGAAAAGGAGTAGTGATAACAGATAACCTTGTCTTGTTCTTGACATTAATGGAAGTCCTAGAGTTTTCCCTCTGGAAGTATACTGGCTTTGGATTTACCATGTATACCCTTTATTATATTCAAGTATTTTTCTTCAAAGCCTCCCTATAATGTTTATAATAAATAGGTGTTTTTGTTTAATTATTTGTTTTCTTGGTTGGTTGGGTAGTTTGTTGTCATTTTTGTTGGGTTACTAGAGGAAAAAAATCTGCATCAATAGTCCTACCTGACTTTAAGCCTATGAACTAGGAGTTTAATCCGCCCAAAAAATGTGTCCCCTGTGCAGTGGTAGGACTACTGTTAGAAAAAATAACCACTCTCTGATTAAATTTGAGGACTTCCCCACAAGTCAAAATCAGTTCCTGATATTAAAAACTTTCAAAAATGTATGATGGGAGATGCTAAAGTCCCTATGAAGGTTTATATATTTGAATATTTGGTCTCCAATTTATACAACAATGTGGTAAGTACTAGGAGGTGTGACCTTGTTAGAGGAGATGTGTCACTGAGGACATAGATTAAGATATTAAAAGACATGCAATTTTCAATGACATCTCAATAATGGTTGTGGATCAAGATGTGAGCTGTCACCTGTTCCTCCTGTCAACTATCATAAACTCTAACCCTCTGAATCTGTTAGTCAAATTAAACACACTTTATTTCACAAGTTGTCTTGGTTATGGTGCTTTACAACAGCAATAAAAAAGAAATTAAGACAAAAGATGGTAACAGAGTGAACTATTGCTGTGAAAGACTGAGATGCTGGGTTTTATACAACTACATAGAACTTTGGGACTTTGGACTAGAAATATGGTTAAGTGTTGTAAGCAGATCTTAGTGTACCAGCCTAGCGGGATCTTGGAAGACAGCCATGCTAAGAATTTTACAGACTGTGGAGGCCCAGTCAAGAGGCTTCAGAGGGGTATAGTATTAACAACTGGTTTAGTGACCATTCTTGTTATGTTTTGTTTGGGATCAAGTGGAAGCTACCTTTTGCCCTCGTTCTAAAGTTCCTCCTGAGGTTAAATAGAAAACAATAGGCTAATTTCTTTGGTAAAGGAGATTTCAAGATAGCCAGATATTAACTCTACCATGAGATTATTAGTAATCACTCTTATTTAGGTTTACAACGAAAAAAAAAAAAAAGCAAAAAATAAAGGAAGGCAAAGTGTACAGTTAGAAAAGAAACATAGTGCCAGAAAGTTTAATGTTGCAGCCAATGTTTGTGATGGAAGAGAGGAACTTACAGCGGCCTGTTCTAAAATAAATTATATAGATGTGTATCCTCAAGGCAAAATTCCACTGATAGAGGCTTCATACTTTCACAAAGGTAAGGACCTAAGGAATTTTCTGTTTTCAAAAAGTGACAACAAATATAAGTTCCTACAAAAGATTTAAGGACAACAGAGTCCACCCCAAGTGGGCATTTCAACTTGGCAGTGTTGTCCATGTGGCTATATCCTACGGTTATGAAGAATACATGACAAATGGATTGTGACTCCTTCTTCCATCATTTAAAAACAAAAAAAGCCTCTTAGATGTTTGAAATGGGAATCCCTGAAATGAGTCTATTGTGGAACTATAAAAGTTACATCTGTGATGTGTTGGAAAACATAATAAAGCCATAAGACATTTTCAAGATCTGCAGACAGGAAGTGGAATCAGGTGAATAAAAAAAAAAAAGTATGTTACAATCAGCAAAACTGAAAGCATGGGGCCATCTAAGCCCTTGACTTTAGACATGGATCTACAGGATTTGGAGTTTTCCATGGTGGGTTTCTGTCTTGCTTTGTTCCAGTATTTCTCCACTATGCACTGATTTTTAAATTTTGAAATGGCAATATATGGATATAGGTGCCATTATATGTTGGAATGCTTGTAATTTGCTTTTTTATTTTACATGGGGAAGTACAATTAAGAGATTGTTTTGACTTGAAGGGCTAAGGTGGGGGTATATACAGAGGAATCCATCCACTCAGAGAAGGGGAGGGTTGGGGGAAGGATTGTGGGAGGGAAGGTGACCAGAAGGAGACAATGAGCAGGATATAAAGTAAGTAAAAGAAATAATTAGTTTTCTTTTTAAGAGATAATGCTGACACTCAGAAGATACTTTAGTTGTTTTCAAACTGTGTTGATACTGTGAAAGATTACGGGAACTTTTGGAGTCGGACTAAGTGCATTTTGCATTATGAAAGGGTGATGAGTCTATGGGGTCATAGGAGTAGAATATAGTACTTTGAATAAGAATGGCTTCCATAGGCTTATATTTAAATATTTCATCCTGAGTTTGCAGAACTATCTGGGAGAAAATGAGTGTGGTGCTACTGGAGAAAGTGTGTCACTGGGAATAGAATTTGAGATTTCAAAAGATTCATGAAATTCCCAGTGTGTTCTGGGTATGGATCAAGATATGATGTCTCAGATATTCCGTTGTGCCATCGTTGTGAATTCTAACTCTATGAAACCATCATCCAAATTAAACATTTCCTTTTATAAACTTCCTTGGTCATAACATATTTTTATTGGATATTTTATATAGCAACAGAAAAGCAGCCAAGACATACGTATAAAGAAAGATTCGTCAAGATAACTGGTGACTTCTTTTCTCTCTCTTTTTTTTTAACATTTTGTTGATTCTTTAGGGATTTCATATCATGCACCCTAATCCCACTCATCTTCCCACCCCTCCATATTCACTCTGCACCTTTGCAATGGTCCCCAGAAAACAAAAAATAAAAATAATAGATAAATACATAATATGATAAAAATTTTAAAAATCTTGCCATGGAAGTATGGTGTGACACAGTATACCCTTTTTGCTAAACATCTTTACTTGCAAAGGTTTATTGCAATGAGTCATTGGTTTGGATAGAGGCTTCTGCTACACTATCAATACTGGATGATCACCTGGACTTCCCTCAGATTTCCTGTTGTTGCCCTCTTCACGGAGATCCTGGAGATTTAGATCTGAAGGACTCACCTATTTACATGCTCAAGCAGTTCATAGATAGGGTAGATGTTGGGGGGGTAGACCTTCTCAGAGCCCTAGACCTAGTTCTAGGTGGTATCTGAGTAGGATACCCTGCTTGTTCTCCTGTGCCTCCAACCGCCAGGGCCTGCTCTGCTGTGCTTCTCTAGCATGGTGTGGAACCCTCTCTCCTGAGTACTGCATGACTTTGGGGCCAGTTCATCTGCCTGCCGTAAGTGGTGAGGTGGGGGGGGGCGGTGGTGAGGCAAGGAAGGCATCTCTCCCACACCCATGTTACTGCATGACAAATGGGTTGGGTCCAGTTCACCTGAATATTGCATCGTGCAAGGGGCAGGGCCAGCTTCAGCACTCACTCCACCAGAGCCAGCTCTCCCTTGTTTCCCAGGTGAAGGGTGGGCCAGGTATCTGTGGTTCCATGTTCCAACTCTCCTCGTGAGGTGCCAGTACATTGGCTTAAACAGGGAAGGGCAAAGTCTGGAACAGGTACAGTCTTCAATCTGCCTCTTCCCTCTGGAACATCAGATGTCACTATTTGCCAGACCAAGGAGGGTGAAGCAGAGTCTGGGACTAATTGGGTCCCACAGGGGTCTTGTACAGCCAGGAATTCTGTAAGTGTTTGAACTCTTAGTAAAGGAATAAGGAAGTTCAAGTGGCTCAGCATGGGGTGGGTGTCCTGTGTCCTGAGTCCACAGCCACTGCAGTGGCAGTGGTGTCTGGAACCCCTACTCTGGTATGAGCCTCTGAGAGTGACAGTATCCTGGTCTTGCAGGCCAAGGTCCAGTGATGAGTGCTTTGGGGAAGAGAGCCTTCCTCCAACTGTTACAGCTCAGTAAAAACAGCCAGCCTCAGACAATCCTTGGTGAAATAACTTGTGAGCTTTATTCTATGCTAACAGGGACTATTGAACCTTGGGAATAGGATGGGATTGTGGGGGGAAGGATAGATAAATTCTATTGACTGAGGCTAAGTTACCGCCAGTGCTCTATTTGCACGGGGAATAATTCTAGGTGCTGTGCTACATGACTGTCTGCTTGTGATCACCTAGTTGGGGGTCACGGTTACGTGCCAACAAGGATGGAGCTAGCTCTACACTTAATCAGTCTTGAGCTCTGAGATTTCGAGGGTTTAAGTTTGCTCTACTTTGCCAGTTCCTTCTCAGATCCTCTTGTGGCACAAAATCCACATGCCCAACATCTCTTTCTAGTGTGGTGGCTAGTGAATGCCAGGGCCAGCTCAGCCCAGTGGTCTGCTAGAGCATAAGCATGCCCTCCTCGGGATCTTACATTCTTTTAACATGCTTCCATGTTTTCTGAGCTTTGGAATAGCGATCGCAGCTGTCCCATTTACGACTAAGCATTCAAAAATCAATTACTCTTAGCGCTTTATCAAGTTATGACTCTCCATTAACCACTTTCCACTACAAAGGGAAGGTTCGCTGACTAAGGTTAAAAACAGAAAGAACATGTGGGTGTCTTAGGAATTTGTTGCGGTGAAGAGACACCATGACCGTAATGACTTTTATGAAACAAAATACTTAATTGGGACTGGCCTACAGTTTCAGAAGATTTAGTCCATCATCATCATGGCAGGAGACATGGCTGTGTGAAGGTAGACATGGTGATGGAAATAGAACTGAAAATTCTACTTCTAGATCTACAGGCACCAAGGAGACAGTGTACCACACTGGAAGTAGCTTGAGCATAGGAGACCTCAAAGCCAACTTTCCCAGTGATGCACTTCCTCCAACAAGGGCACACTCACTCCAACAAGGGCACACTGCCTAGTAATTCTACTATTTATGGCCAACCACTCAAACATCTAAGTCTATGGGACCCATTCCTATTCAAGCCACCTCATGGGTATAAGCATAAATTTTTAAAAAGTATTTTGACAACTTGTTCACTTAGCAAAACATCAGTAAAAAGCTTCCCTTTGGGAACATGAGGTCTTAAATCATATTAACCATATAAGATATCACCTTCCTTCTGCGGTACAGGCCCTATTTTTAAAATTCACTGATTACGCAAATTTATGTCATGCCACGATTGTACTCATAGTACATCTTCCATGACATGTTAGTACTTGTAGCGATTTGGGAAGAATGCCTCCCCCATAGGCCTATATTTTTGAGTCCTTGGTCTCCAGTAGAAATGTTTGGGAGGGGACTAATAAGCATGATAGAGTTTTACATTAGTTCACATTCATTCCTGTGTATGGCATACTCCAAGCACTGACTGCTGGTCCCCTAGAGCTTTCATGGTGGCAACTTACTTCCTTCTCTATTCTAACTCCTTGGAAAGGCATTCTAATATCTGTTGTGTACCCAATAGCTTCTAGTCCTAAAATTACTAATAAGACAGTATACTCTTTCTCTACTCTCAGTCCTGGTCTTAAAACGAATGAAGATAATTATATAACTGTTTTTTATGAAGTCCAGAAGAATTAGTTCTATAGATGAGCCTAGGAGTCAAAGAGAAATGACCCTAGGAGTCACAGAAAAAAAATAGAACTCTGCATTAGTTTTGTGTCTACTACTCTACACAACATGGTCACATCATCTCTCTCCTAAGCTGGAAGCAGCTGGCCTGAGTGTCTCACTCTAGACAATCAAAATAGTCTATACTGTTTTATGGCATCTTGAACTACCAAGACAAACAACATCATGGAAGTTATTCTACTCTTGGTACTGGAATTAACATTTAATAACTTATAGCTTCTGGGATAACAGTATCATTATCCATCCATGCAAAGTACCTCCATTGAAACATTTTTGTTTTGCTTTGTAATTTTCTTACAAGTTGTAGATTTACATAAGATAGATATATAAATAGATGATAGATAGATAGATAGATAGATAGATAGATAGATAGATAGATGATAGAAGATAGCTAGAGATAGGTAAGATATATATGCATGCATACATATACATATATCATATATCTGTGTGTGTTGTTTTGTTAATCCTCCCCCTACTTTTTTATTACCCATTTCCATTGGTTTAATTATTTATTTATATATTTTTCTGGCATTTATCCTTATTTTTAACTTTTTATTGATTCTTTGTGAATTTCACATCATACATTCTAATCCTTCTCATCTCCCCATCCCTTCTTATCTGCTCTATGCCTTCACAACCACACGGACAAACTAACAAAGAAAATAAGACAATAAGAAAATAAGGCATTGTTCTGATTTGAGACCTCTGGTTTCTGTTACACTATAAATACTGTATCCTCATCCTGATTCCTCTCAGATATCCTGAGTCATGGAGATTCTGCCACTTTAGATCTGCCTGACTGGTACTTTCAAGCACTCTAGCAGTTCATAGATGTTGGTATAGGCCAACTTAAAGCCCTAGATCAGGGCCTGGGTAGTAGCTGAGTTGATCAGTTCTCAAACTCTTCCACACCCACACCACCAGGGTAAACTCTCCAGCATTGCCCAGGATAGTTCAGCCAATGCTGTCTTCCTTCTCATGGCCTCAAGGCCAGCTTACTTGCACCCTTGCAACCTGGATAAGCTCTACTGTGCTGCCCATAAAAAGGGTGAAACAAGATCTGAAGAACAATTCTGGTGGCAGTCTAGATCAGAGATATCTGTATGACCTTTGGTGGTAATATTGGCCTGGGACATCAACAAAGACTGCAGTTGCCACAGACTTGGACATGGCCATGGGAGGCAACATGGGCCCAGATATCACCATGGCCTAAAGTGTCAGTGCAGGCCATTCAGATGAGGATCCACCCCCAACCCCTCACCCAACCCACTCCATTCTCCTGCACCACGGCCCTAAGACATCCAGATGGTCTCAGGTGGCAGCCCAGACCACAGACATCTGCATGGCCTTTGGTGGTAACTCAGGCTATGGACATTGACACAAACTGCTGCAGCAGAACCACACACCAAGAAATGGCCCTTGGCAGCAGCCTGGACTGGGATGTCATCATGGCCTCTGGTTATGCAGACTTTCCTTATTGGTGGGAGTCTCCAGTTCCACCTTTCTCTGCAGTGTATGAACCTTTTGACTTAACTTTCTCACTCATCTCTACCATGTACTTAACCTTTCCCATCTCTCCATCACATATTTACCCATCTTAGTGGTGGTAGTGGTACGCTGGTGGTGTGCTTGGGTATATTTCTTCTGGCTGCCCTGGGTGAGTCTGGCTAAAATTGGCACTTGAGAGTCTTTCTTCTGGTAGCCCGAGGCCAGAGGAATGGGGAGGGTGCTTGAGTATGTTTCTTCGGTGCCCTAGCTGACATGGCTGGGGTGAGTTTAATTCTTTATAATTTCCACAAAAGGAGAAATACAGATTCTAAAAAAAGGAGAGTTAGTTGCTATGAAAGAAAAAATATTAATGACATCTGAAAAATGACAAAAGTACACACTCAGTAAGCATATTGTGCAAACACCTGCACACTAATATGAGATTTATGTATATACTCATTGCAGGAAAAATAACAATCATTTTAATGAATTTTATATTTCACAAAATTTGTCTTGTGCTTGTTATGCTGATTTTACTTGCTGCCATGCAAGCATACTAAAAACTAATTCTTAACTTACCTGTTAGGTTCCCATTATCCACTGCTGCATCTGTGTAGGGACTTAAAACCAGTTTGCTGTTGGAAAAAGAAAAGCAGCACGTATGAAAATATGGGAACATGCCCTAGCCCTGGTCACTGAAATACACCATGCTGCATTTGAAGTAACAATACCTGAGACAGCCCCGTTTCCATATGCAAAATTAAAATCAACAGTTATGGGGAAAATTTTTCATGTTCTATGGTTCCTTTTCAGGCAGTATTTCCACTGCTTTTTATCTAAAAGTTATTCATTAAGGTTTATAGAAACAGGATGTGAAGCTGATATGTACATTTCAAACATAGCATGATTGTCTTTGAAGAAGAAATTAAGTCATAAGGTGCTGATGCAGTACTGAACTGTTAGGAGAATGGAGAAGGACAAAGGCAGGGAGATTTTTAATCACAGGCTTTAATTTAAATCAGAAATTTCTGCAGAGAATTCCTTTGATAATTACTTTTAATTTCTCTATCATTTGTCTTTTATGTTTTTAGCTATGTTCATTATGAGAAAGACTTTAAATTTCAAATAATGGTGCATACTGAATTCTCTATTGCCTCAATTTTCATTTCACTAAATTCTTTTAATATTGAAATGAACAATGCATTCTGATGCATCCAGCTATTAAGGCACATTTGACTAGTCAAATATAACTTTTTAAAACTTAGTTCTTTTATTCCCACACTCTATTTTAATGCATTCTTATAGCTTTTTATTGTTTTAATTATACCAGTTTTCAAATCTAATTAATTCTTCCAGCACAATGGCTTATTAAAATGCTTTGACATTTTAATAAACAGTGGAGATGCATGGTGTGTGCGTGTGTGTGTGTGTGTGTGTGTGTGTGTGTGTGTTATTTTATTATTTTATAAAAAGCAATGGATGTTAGTTGTGTAAAATTGCTAATTTTATTTCAAAATAGTTAAATCAGTTTTGCATATAAAACTTCTAAATATCAAAATTAAAATTTGGTTTGTTCCAAATGATGCTATTCTCCCCACTCAGAATTTATTCATCAGTAAAAAAATTTATTTTACACCGCAGCCAGTATTATAATACAATTTTAAGTATTAAAGAATCATACCTCATTACTATGTATTTTACCAACAATATTTATATATTTACTAGACACAATTTCAGGGACCCATGACTCCAGCTGTATATGTAGGGAAGGATGGCCTTGACGGGCATAGGTGGAAAAGGAGATCCTTGGTCCCATGTGGGGGAATTTGAGGGTGGGAAGGTGGGAGTGGTGGGGTAGGTGGGGGCACATCGTCATAGAAGCAGGAGGAAGGGGGATGGGATAGGGAGTTCCTGGGGGGGAGGGGAATGGGGTAAGGGGATAACATCTGAAATGTAAATATAATATCCAATTTTAAAAAAAGAATGGCTAAGATCAAAACCTCAGGTGACAGCAGATGCTGGTGAGGATGTGAAGAAAGAGGAACACTCCTCCATTGCTGGTGGGATTGCAAACTGGTACAACCATCTGGAAAACAATCCAACAGTTCATCTAAAAATTGGATATTTCCAATAGTTCTATGTGAAGACCCAGATATACCACTCTTGGACATATACCCAAAAGATGCCCCACCATACCACAAGGACACAGGCTCTACTATGCTCATAACAGCCTTATTTGTAATAGCCAGAAGCTATAACCAACCCAGATGTCCCTCAACCAAAGAATGGATACAAAAAATATGGTTCATTTACAGAATTAAATACTATTCACCTATTAAAAACAAGACATCATGAATTTTTCAAGGAAAATGGATGGAACTAGAAAATATCATCCTGAGGGAGATAACTCAGACCCAAAAGGACATGCATGATATGTACTCAGTCATAAGTGGATATTAGCCAAAAACTACAGAATACCTTGGATACAGCCCACAGAATTGTATCAAACAGAAAGTTCCACTTAGAAGGAGACAGAGGGAGGGAGGGATCTGGTCACGAGAGAAGATGAGGATGGGAAAGGGGGAATAAGATCAGATATAGGGAGAGGGGACAGTGGAATGAATGGAAATAAGCATCCTAGGAGATTAATAGGTGGGGGGACTCTCTAAAAGTACCAGAGACTGGGGAGGTGAGAGACTCTCAGGATTCAAAAGGATGAACCTTAGATGAAATGACCATCGGTGGGGAGAGGGAATTTGTAGAGTCCACCTCCAGTAGAAAGACAAGGATTATTCCTGTCTAAAAGAATTACAGGGGCAAAAATGCAGAAGAGACTGAGGGAAAGGAAGTCCAGTGACTAGCCCCACTTGGAGTCCAACTCAAGGTGAGTTGATTTGGTGACTCCAAGGCCTGACACCGTTACTGATGCTATGATGTGCTTACAGACAGGAGCCTAGCATGGCTGCCCTCCAAGAGGCCCAACAAGCAGGTGACTGAGACAGAAGCAGATACTTACACCCAACCAATGGACTGAAGTCAGGGACTTCTAAGGTTGACTTAGGCAAAGACAGAAGTTGCTGAGGAGGAGGGCTACCCCATAGGAAGGCTAGCAATCACAACTAACACAGTTCCCTGAGATCTCTCAGACACTGAGCCACCAACCAGGCAGCATCCAAGAGCTGGTCCAAGACTCCCAACACATACAGCAGGGGACTGCCCGGTCTGGCCTCAGCGACAGAAGACACACCTAACCCTCAAGAGACTTGAGGTCCCAGGGAGTAGAGAGAACTGGTGGGGGTGGGGGGCATGCTCTTGGAGGCAGAGGGGAAGAGGAATGAGATGAGGAACTGTGGGAGGGCAGACCAGGAGGGGAAGAATGACTGTATTGTAAAAAAAAAAGTAATTTAAAAAGTACATAGTATTCATATTCTTCATGTTCTTATTCTGTCACAAATAAAATTTACCTTTGGAAAGTCTTAGCTGGAAGTTGTGCATATCAACTCTACAAATAACCTAATAAGTACACCTTAACACATACCTGTGTCTAGCTCTATAATAAACAGTCTTTAATCTGTGTAGTCATTCAATAACTAAAACTTACAAGAATAGTCATCACCTCAGCTATGAGAAATAAACATATTAAAGTCTTATTATAGAATCTCTTTTTTCCTAAATGTTAATTTTACATCTATAAATCAAGAATTTAAATGCTCTGTGCACACCAGTCAAAACTAAATTCAAAATTGAATCGTTTTAGTGTTTTCACTGTAGCTTTGAACATTACACAAAATAGTACTGATTGAATCTACTAGACTCAATCTTCACTGGAGCATGCTCTACACAAAAGCTATCATGAAAACACGGTGGCTTCCTTTACAGAATTTCTTGTGTTGAGCATCAATTATCCTTCAGCCTTCTTTCTTCTTTAAAATTAAAATAAACTCTAGGATTTGAGCCTGTCATGCATCAGATGTCTGATGTCTGCTTCCTTCTGCCTCCACAGTACTATTTTTTACACAGCCATGTCATAAAACACCAGATTAGAGCATAAGACCACGGCAGATGACAGTCTGAGAACCCCTTTTCATGAAAACAGATGAGTAATACAGTTTCGGTTTCTCACTAGGTTCATGGAGAGCTTGTGTTCAAGTTGATGGACTACAGATCATCAATGATGGATGTTGTAATTAGGATGGAAAGTTTGGCATCCCTGTTTTCACACCTGTAGTTCTTTACTGTTTCAAACCTTGAGTCAGATTCCACTCAGCCTTGCATCTAGACAAGTTGTGTTTTCTCAAGTACTTTGTTAAAAGACTAGCCTAGGCTTTTGCCTATTGTACCTCACCTTTCTTGTTTCTTCCTTTTGACTTCTCAGCAACTGAAATATGGAATTTTCTGTCACCCCACTATAAGCAAATTTATGACATTTTGATCAACAACAACAAACTTCCTATAAAGCAAAAAGTACAGTGGAGTACACTGGAGAAAATTGGGTTTTGATTACAAAACTGAATTACTGAATAAACACACTTTGATTGATCAAAATATCATAAATTTATTTTCAAACTCATCAGTCAATATTTGAATTATTGCTTCACAAGATCTTATGATATGTACTCCGTTTATTGCTTTTAGGCACACTAAGTAATAAAGATTCTATGGTTGTTTACAGTTCTCAGAGACAGAATTTTTACCAAAACATACCAAATTTTATTAAACAATTTCATATAACTCTAAACAATGTTTCATAGAACTAAAATGATACTAAAGTTGAAGTTGATCAACTAAAACATTTTGATTTTAATGTTGATTTCAGCAATGATTTATGATAACATTTGTGATTTATTTATCATCTAAATATATATTACCATTACTCTGAAATTAATTAAGTACAAAAATAATAGACTTTACAAAGAGTAAGTTCATGTTTGTCCACCACTAGTGTAAATTAAGTGTTTTCCTAAGATACATCTACCCTAGCAAAGTGTAGTCTGAGTGCTTTGCTTACATGCTTGATTACTTGTTTGCTTTTAGCCATTTGTGGGTGAACGTATCAGATCTCAGAAGAGTTAGCATCTATTACAAAGAAGCAGTTACATCTCTGACTTTAAGTACAAACTATGGACATCGTTTGTCAGTAGCTGTGCCTTTTGCTTTAGTTTTCTTTCTCAGTTGTCTTTTATTGTTATTCATGACTCATTTGCAAATTATTATACTTTATATAACAAGATATATCACTATAATTGTCAGTCCTATGTAAAGTTTTGAAAAGAAGGTAAGGAGCTGATGCTTACAACTCTGCATAAGAAGAGAAGTGGTATTAATGTGTCAGTACTATGAGTAAAACAGATGATCCAAACAACATTTTTTAGGTCTAGATAATAACAGCAGAATCAAACAAGCCCTCTTTAAAAAATTAGAAGAGTCATCTGTCGGCTACTTATACCTTCATAGAGCATAGAATATTTTTCTTTTCATGTTAATTCACCAAAAATTTGTTCCTTGAAAATTAAATGCAAAATCAAAGTCATTAATAAAATATAGTATACATCTTAGCAAACCATGCCTATGAATGGCACTCTAATGGGAAATTGATGATATTACAGAGCTTTAAATTTGCAGAACACAGAATAGAAGTTCCTCTTGTTGATAAAAAAGTATGTTTTATTTGAACAAATGTAAACACTAAATTTTCTACTAAACTTATAAACAAAAAAGAACATGTTAACATATTTTAAGTAACTTAGTTTTGTTTTATTAATCATCATAATAAGGTGTCAATAAGCTAGAATGCCAGGTTTCTGGCTGATTTCTACTACCCACTGCATGTGTACCTTTAGACAAATTAATAAATTCCCCTAGACTCAATCTCTTTATCTGCAAAATAGAGGTGATATTACTTAAGGCTTTAAAAATAATGACCAATAACTCAATTGGTCATTGCAATAATTAAAAGACAGACTAATGCGTTTACAACATTGTATATACTTAAAGAGTAAACTGTTGTACTTTTTATCATATGCAAAAAGCTATTAATTCTATATGTACAAATTTTAAAGCATATCTTTAAATTTTCTTTTTTAATTTTAATAAAGTACATAAATACATGATACATAATTTTTTCAGGTTGATTTGTTCAGGAAAAAAGCTGAAATCTTCAATCTGTTTTTGTACTGTCTAAATGCTCGTTATTTCGTACTTTTGAAATAGTAAATGTATTAATCACAGCAATAGCAATAGTACATAGATTAAATTCAATTAAATAAAAATTACATTGAATATATCCAATCTAATTATTTTGCACTTCATCGGAAACAAAAATGGTAATGTTTACTACATATTTTCACCCAGGATTGAGATACTTTGTTTTTACTTATTTCATATTGTTTTTAGACAGCTGGTCAAACCTTAGACACATAAACAAAGAAATGTATTGCAGGGGAGCTGAACTGCATTGTCCACGATGTCATGTTGTAATGTCACAGTTTCTCCAATATTACCAGAGTTGTCAACATTCTTCATAATCATTAAACATGTAGTGCAAAGTGGCTTGCATCTTTGTCCAAGAAGCCCTAAAAACAGATAGCACCTTAGAGGACATGGGGCAACTCCCTCTTTTATGGGCACAGAAACTGATATCCACCAAATGGCTCAAGAGCAGAAAGAAGTCCTTCAACAAGTAGAGAATTCAGACTTCAGTTCCCTATATACCACTGCTTGGTGTTTACAGTGTCCTGTCCTCAAGTTATGACCATGGTTTGAGAAAACTTGATTCATTGAAGAACTAATGGATGTGATTTTAAAGCCATTGTTATGGCCTTTTATAAAGTTGTATTGAGACCTGCAAAAGGTCCTGTCTTCAATTCCACTAAAGATACAGCACTGTCAATAGATTAAAAAAAAAGAAGAAGAAAATTGGTGATATCCATAGCTCTATCTAAAGTTTGTGATGGAATCATTATGTTATCCTGATTAAAGAAATTGCTCTCCTTTGGTCAATCTGCCCCAACTATTATCTGAGAACATGTAATCAAAAAGTGCCGGGTGACATGTCCTAACAGGAAAAAGATAGAGTTATAAGTTATTAGAAGATATTACGTGACCTTTTATTTACAGCAGAGAAAAAGAAGAAAAAAAAAAGCTGCCTTAAGATCTTTTACACGAAGACACTATTGAATGCTAGTACACCTCATAGAAGGCTGGCACCTTTTATACTCTAATCAGAATATTGGTGTAACATAACAAAGTTTGACTTTACACTGTGGCAATCAAGAAATTTGTAAAATTAGGGAATTTACCTACTCATGAATATTATCAATATAGATGTAAACTCCACAATTTCATAGGATTAAGTTTTTCAAGATTTTAAGGTAAAATGTTTAATTATTTGCCTTTTCTCCAATTCTTATTAATCTAACCAAAACTTATCAAGAAATTAAAGAAGTTAAACTAGAAATTTTCTTATCTCAACTTCAATTTAATACACACACACACACACACACATACTTTTTTGTCCTAAATTTCCTATATTGCCCAATCTGTCTTTAAAATTACATCAATATCTTGTCTCAATGTTCTAAGTATTGAGATTGTAGATGTGAATCCTCAACACACACACACACACCATTTTTTCAGTACCTTCTACCACTGAGCTGCATCATGAACTCTATTTTTTAGAATAAATTTATTTTATTGAAAGTAATTTTTATGCTTAACAACTAATTTGGCAGGCCGGAGAGATAGCATAGAGATTAAGAGCACTAGCAGCTCTTCCAGAGGTCCTGAGTTCAATTCCCAGCAACCACATGGTTGCTCACAATCATCAATAATGAGATCTGGTGTCCTCTTCTAGCATATAGGCATACATGCAGGCAGAACATTGTATACAAAATAAAGATAAATAAATCTTTTTTAACAGAACAAATTTAACAGACTGTGAACATTCAAATAATCCTAATGTTGAGATTTCTATTGTGCAACTTTCTTTACCATAATTGAAAGATTCCCAATATTAAACAATTATTCCCAATTCATTAAACAGATTATTCCACCAAGAGCCATAGGAAAACAATTTAAAACATGCCAAGCATGAGAAGCCTCCTTCTGAGTTGTTGGTCATGGTAATCCAAGGGACTCCTAAAAGATTGGCTTTTGCTGTTACCTTTGATTGTCTCACAGAAGCTGAAAGTAATTCTCTATTGCTAACGACACCACATACTTTATACACTGGAGGATTCCCACTGACTCTGACCTGAACGTTTCTTCCCTAAAGATTCCATGCAAGCTTCCAAGAGTGGGAAGAAACCAACAGGCATACACAACTGTAATACATATAAAATAAAACAATGACCAGCATGGTGACATATCTCTAAAGATACAATAGTGGCAAACACCATTAGCTGTAATCCACAATACTGTAATTATAAGTTTCACTCAATAAGAGGGAAATTTTTCCTGGAAACCTACACAACTACCTGGTGCCAATTAATCTTTGGAGAGAACATACAATTTCTACTATACTAAACCAAAGTAATTCCTAAAAGTCCATATATTTATCCACATATGCCAAGATAAATATAGGTCTTATCCCTTATCAAAGCATCAGCTCCTTGTGACTATATGGTTCCTAGCTTCACTATGCATCAGCAATATAATTCCTGAAACTACACCTCAGAGATCATAATTTAAAAGGTAGGTTTGATTGTAGGACCCAGAGGAGCAGGAAGTTTTCATATTTTATCTCCTACTATTGTCAGAATCACTATGCCAGTGAAGTCCTAACAAAGCTTCTTAAATAAGACTTGAACAAAGATGACATACATAGACAGGTTCTCATGAAAAGGAGGGGTGGGGTGTGGAATCTCATGGGAGCTCAACCCCAGACAAAGAATTATAGGCAATTAAGAAATGCTGAGAACAGGAGAAATAGTTTTCCCCAGGGAAAAGATTTCAAATCAGTTATCCTAAGATTTATGTGTGAAGGTTTATATATAAAACATGGGCCATAATTTTAAAAGTAGCAAAGGACTGTTTGGGAAGAGTTATGAGGGAGAGAAAAACCAGGGAATGATATGATTATATTATAATTTTAATGTCTTAAAAATATTTTTAAAACTGTATAAATCTCAGTTCTTGTGGCTTTGTCCTGTGCTAATGATTCAGATCTTAGCTTTAATTAGTATCAAAATAAATGAAAAAACATAGTGAGAAATTAAAGTATAGAGAAGATGTAAAGAAGAGATTTCTTTAGACATGAAGTCTGTCCTGGAGAGAATTTGGTCTACTCAGTGTCACTTCATTGGAGAAAATTTGTTTTACTTCTCCTAAGAGGTATAAGTGATAGTTCAGTTGTTAACCTTTAACACTGTGGCTAGGTTTTCATTTTTTCATTCATTCATTCATTCATTCATTCATTCATTCATTCATTCATTCATGCATGCATTCATTTTTTTAAAGTATTTTTAAAAAATAAATATAATAAAATATCAAAAACTATTACATCAAAAGTAGACAGTACAAACCAACAAAAGAAAAAGAGCCTGAGAGAAAGAGAGAGAGCACAAGAGTCAGAGACTCAATCTCTCAAACATTCAAAAATTCCATAAAAACACTAAACCAGAAGGCATAGTATAAGCATAGAGGACCTGGTGAAGATATATGCAGGCCTGGTGCAAGATCCTTCATTCTCTGTGATTTCACATGAGCATTTTTTCACATGGTGATTTGGAGGGTCTTGGTTCTTACTGTTGTTGTTTTTGTTCTTATTGTTGTTATTTTGTTTGTCTGTTTTTTTATGCACTTACTCTCTGCCATGTGACTCTTACATTCTCTCTGCCTTCTCTTCCACAGGGTTCCCTGAACTCTAAGGTGTGGGATTTGATGAACACATACCATTTACTACTGAATGATTCAGTAATGTCTGGATGTGAGTTTTTCTATATTTTTGCCACCTGCTGGAGAAGGAAGGTACATTGATGATAGTTGAGTAAGACACAGATCTATTAGTATACCAATGTATCATTAGGAGTAATTTTTATCACTAAATTTCTTTTCTTTCTTAGACCAGTATTTTCATGTTTTATCCTAAGTCCATGGACTATATAGTCTCAGATTCTATTTGAGGCTACCCAAGCAGTATCAAGTATAGGTAACATCCCATGGAATGAGCCTAAAGGCAAATCAGATATTGGCTCCCACAAGCATTGCACCACCACTGCCCTACTATATATTACAGGAAGTATTGTTGATAAAGGGTTTGTTTGTCTTGGTGTTTATGTTATGCTTGGCACTTTTGAAAGCCAGCAGAGAAGCTTCCTGTACCAACGACTCTGGAATATAGGGGTGAAGGGTCTATGTAGGTACTAGCTCTCTATCTCCATCTTCATTGAGTTGCATAGATGTTGTCTTCACTGATGAGGACTAGCTATAAGTTTGTACAGAATACATATACAGTCTTTGCAACAACCTGAGCTGTTTACAGATTCACATGGACACGCTTTGATAAGCAGGTAAGGAGACTTTTAATGACCGTTTCTGTTTCAATAAGAGCGATAGGTTTGTTTAAATAGCTTATCTGATACTGATTTAACTTTGGTAGCTAGTACCTGTTGAGGAAATTAACTTTGTTTTTAAAGATTTTTCCAGTTTGGTGGAATACAGGTCTTTAAAGTATATATGTGTCTGTGTGATTCTCTGGATTTCCTCAGTGGCTATTGCTATGTCCTCCATTTTATCCCTGCTTTTGTTAATTTAGATTGTCTCTCTGAGCCTTTAGTTAGTTTTGATAAGGGTTTGTTAATCTTATTGATTTTTCTCAAAGAACCAATTCTTTGTTTTATTGATTCTCTGTAATTTTCTGTTTGCTTACTTGATTTTTTTTGTTTTCATTTTATTGAATTGAGCTCAGAGTTTATTTCTTGCCATCTACCTCTTTTTACTATGATTTTTTTCTTTTTGTTCTAGAGATTTCAGATGTGTCATTAAGTTGCTAGTATGATAGCTCTTCAGCATTTTTCACAATATTGTTATTGTTTAGGGAATTTCACATCATGAACCCCGAGTACCTTCACTTTCCTGTCTTCCCATGTCTACTCCTTCTTGAGAGCCCTGCCTCATCCAAAGAAAAAGAAGAAAATAAGGAGCGAAAGTCCAATTTGTGTAGTCTAGATACCCACTTTTGAGCATGGTCAAACTCGCTGTGGCCAGCCCCTTAAGGAAAACTGACTCTGCTTCATGCTGAGTGTCACTGGGTGGCCTAGCTGGAACATTCCTGGAGATTTCACCCTGGTGATATGGATAATAGAGAGCTCTCACGCTGACAAACTCAGCTGCTAACCAGACCCAGATTTAGGTGCCTGAATGGCCCACTCCAAAATCTTTATCGCCTGTAAACAGTTGGAGTCCATAAAAGGACCAGTCCTGTTGGCCCAAAACTGTAGGATCTCCATGACACACGGCAACAACCAGATAACCAGGAAGAACTCCGGTGAGGATCCAATATTAATGGTGCCACAGAAGGCAGAGATCTCAAACCAGATCAACGACTCACTGCAATGAACATTTATAAAGGAATATGTGTGGACAGAGGAACACACTGTGATACACTATAGCTTCCTTGCTGAGATATTTTCTAAGCTTTATACATTTTGTATGCACATGCATGTGTGTGTGTGTGTGTGTGTGTGTGTGTGTGTGTGTGATTTTGAGGAGGATGTTTCAAAGGCAAAAGGTAGATATGAGGAGACAGGGAGATGAGCAGAACTGGGGTACACGTGTCTGAGTCAAAAGAAAACAGATGAATGACCTGCCAACCAGTTGAACTACCCCACTTCCTAGATTCGGTTCCCAAAGACCCAGTTCACTTCTCACCCACCACCATCCCACCTCATTGCCCAGACCATTACTTGTCCCCTGCCCTGCCTCCAACCCCAGTGGACTCCTGCTGCTCAGGTACTGGCCACACAAGTCAAAAGAGCAGGCAAGTGACCTCCTTACTAGCTGAATATCCCCACTCCTTAGATTCAGTTCACAAAGACCCACTCCAATACCCCCTCTCCCACCTCACTGCCCAACCAGCTTCCAGGACACTGCTCCCAACTCTTAAAGACTTCAGCTACCTGCCACTACTGTCTGAAAAACAGGTACAGGCCAAACCATTCAGAAGAACAAAGACATTCTGCTTTATCAAAGGTTAAGCTAGCCATTAAAAGTCCAGCCCCCAACATGGATACAGACACCCTATTAGATCAGAGCTCATGCTGGCAACAGAAATCAAGGCCACAAAGACCAGAAGACCAAAAAAGAACCAGAAGTCAAGGAACAAAATGTAGGAGGAGCTAAGGTGGGAGGAGTAAGGAGAGGAAGAGGAGGAGTTGGGAGAGGAAGAGAAAAAGGGAAGAGGAGGAGCTAGAGAGAGCAGAGATGTAGGCGGATGGAGAACCACACAGGTATGGAGAGCACTCGTGGGGAACAACTTATAAACTTATAATTAGGTTAGCTAATTGGGATACAACTCTCTTTGTTTGGACATCTTGTTATTAATCATTATCAAACATATAAAGCCTTTGATTAATCTATAAGAATTAGAGTCTCATTCTCTTACTGGGCCCACAGGGATGGCAGAATGGTTTGGGCAATCCCCGGCCTTGAGGAGACAACATGAAAGATTGGCAGAGCCATCTCTCACACTGACATCTAGTGGGTGGCAGGGCTGGTGTTTCTGGCGGGCCGGTTCTAGCTTCAGCGGGCATGTGGCCTCAGGATGAGAAACATGGGAGCTGAGCTAGGCAAAGCCGCTGCAGCTTAGATAGTCGGATGAACCAGAGACCGATTTTAAATAATCACAACAACAACAAAACACCTATCCAACAAAGACAAATTCAGAAATCAGCACCTAGACCTATAATCATTCCAAATCCAGATGCCTAAACATCAGTGTAAAAACACAATCAACAACAGCCAGCAAAATATGGCACCAACCAGAGCCTGGCTTTCCTATGACACCAAGATCTGAATATTGCAATGAAGCTGAAGCATAAGAATATCACTTTTAAAACATTATAAAGATGATAGAAATCATAAAAGAGAAAATGAAAAATTACTTTAAAGAAGTAGAGAAAAGGACAAACAAAAAATGAAGGAAAGTAATAAATCCCTTAAAGAATGACAGCAAAGCTATGAAAAAACAGACAGGTGAAGGAAACTATTTAAGACTTGAAATAAAAGAGAAGCAATAAAGAAGTCAAATTAAGCGAATTCTGGAAATGGAAAATCTAGTTAAGCAAACAGTAACTATAGGCACAAGCATCCACAACAGATTTCAAGAGATGAAAGCAAGAATCTAAGAAATAGAAGATAAGATAGAAGAAATAAATTAGTAGATCAAAGAAAATGTTAAATCTAAAAAATCCCTAACACCAAACACCCAGGAAATCTAGGACACTATAAAAAGACCAAACATAAGAATAACAATAGGACTAGAAGTTCCCAGCTCAAATACCTGCAAAAATATTCTTAACAAAATCATAGAAGGAAATTGTGCCAACTGAAAGAAGGACATGACTATAAAGGTACAAGAAACTTATTCAACACCAAATACCAAATAGAATTGTTCAAAAGAGAAAATCCCCAAGCCACATAATAATCAAAACACTAAACATATAGAAGAAAGAAAAGAATATCAAAATCCTGAAGCCAAAAAGTCCAAGTAACATATAAAGACACTAAAAGTCAGAAGGACGTGAACAGATACATGTCCTGCAGACTCTAAGAGACCATGGATGGCACTTATAATACTATAACCACCAAAACTTTTAATCACTATATTTAATGACAAGTCAAATGTGAACAATATCTATTCACAAATCCAGCTCTACAGAAAGTATGAGAAGGAAAACTCCAACCTAAGGAGGTTAACTATACACATGAAAGCACAGGCAATCAGAGATTACTCAAGAGCACCCACATTTTTAAAAGAAACATTACTAAAGCTAAATCACACAGAAAATGTCACACATTAATAGAAACAGACTTCAAATACCCTACTCTCACCAAAGGACATGTCATCCAGACAAAAATAAAACAGAAATAAAGAGCCAACATATTATGACTTAAATGAACCTATCAGATATCTACAGAACATTTTACTCAAACACAAAGGAATGTGCATTTTTCCCAGCACCTCATAGACTGTGGTGAGTTGAGTAGGCATAGCCCAAGAGAGTCATGTGTTTGAATGCTTGGCCCATAGCAAGTGGCATTATTTGAACATATTGCCATGTTGGAGTAGGTATGGCCTTGTTGGCAGAAAATTGAAATAAACCCCTATATCCTATCAGACCACAACTATTTAAAGCTGGACATCAACAACAATAGAAACTAAGCTATCCTTGAGATTCATTTCAGATATCCTGCTGTTGCCAAGAATCAAGGTGATATTAAATGTAGGCAGGACATCAGGACCAACTTGATGTGAGTGGCCTAGACTGCCATCTGAGGCCATGTTAATGATGTCACCTTGGCCGGTGCTGCTGCTGAGGACTGTGATGGTGTCCATGGCCCAGTCAGTGGCAGAGAGCCTCGTTAATAAACTTTAGGCTGCTGTACACCTCTATATCAGCCCCCTGTGGGCTTACCAAGCTCAACTTTTGTTCTTGTAGACTGTAGGCAGCATCGATGCCCTGTGCTCTCTGTCTCCAAGTAGGGCAAGCAGCTCAGGCCTAGGACTAGACCTATTTGGTAATGACATTTAGTTCTCCAGGGTTGGCTCCTCCATTCCAGAAACTGGAAAAGATATTGTGGTTTAATGAGTCTGAGAACTGCATATAAGCCTGGAAGGCACCTGAGTTGATTGCATGCAGGCCTATCTTCAGGCACTGAGCAGGGACCTATTTCTCTCTTGTTTCTTCTTATCCTTTTTTATGTTGGCACTTAGTGCTATGAACTTGCATCTTAGAAGAGCTTTCATCATGTTACATGAGTTTGGTATGCTGTATATTCATTCTCATTCAATTCTTAAATGTCTCACTTCTTTCTCAATTTCTATCTTGATCTATCGTTTGTTCAGGAGAGATTTATTCAATTTCCATGAGTTTGTAACATTTCTGTTGTTTTTCTTGTTGTTGATATCCAGCTTTAATCTCTGGTGATCAGATAGGATTCAGTGTATTGTCTTGTTTTCTTGTGCCTTTTGAGTCTTGCTTTGTGTCTTTGTGTGGTCCATTTTGGAGAAAGTTCCATTAGGTCCAGAAAAAAAAGTACATTCTTTCATATTTGAGTGAAATGTTCTATAATTATGTGTTAGGTCCATTTGATCTATATGTCAGTTATGTATAGAATTTCTCTATTTAGTTTTTGTCTGGATGCCGTATCTATTGCTGTGAGTGAGGTAATGAAATCCCCCACCAGCAGTGAATGTAGACCAATATGTGATTTAAACTATAGAAATATTTCTTTTACAAAGTTTGGTATCCTGGTATTTGAAGGAAAGACAGTAAAATTTGAGATGTCTTTCTGGTAGATTTCTCCTTTGATGAGTATGTAGTTTCCTTCTGTATCTCTTTTGATCAGTTTTAATTTAAGTATATTTTGTAATATATTAGAATGGCAGCACTAGCTTGTGGGGTTTGTTTGTTTGTTTGTTTGTTTTTTGTTTGTTTTTTTCAAGACAGGGTTTCTCAGTCAGGTGTAGCCCTGACTGTCCTGGAACTCATTCTGTATACCAGGCTGGTCTCAAACTCAGAAATCCACCTGCCTCTGCCTCCCAAGTGCAGGGATTAAAGGCATGCACCACCACAGCTCAGCTTTTTTTAAAGATTTATTTATTATGTACAGTGTTCTGAATATATGCCTGCATGACAGAAGAGGGTGTCAGACATTACTATAGATTTTGAGTCACCATGTGGTGGCTGGAAATTGAACTCAGGACCTCTGGAAGAGCAATAAGTGCTCTTAAACCTCTGAGCCATCTCTCCAGCCCACCAGCTTAGGTACATTTCTTAGAATATTTTTTTCCAAAACAGTACTCTGAGGTAATGTCTATCTCTGATATTAAAGTTTTTTTCTTGAATGCAGATGAAGTATGGATCATATTTTTACACTCGTTCTATTAATCTGTGTCTTTTTATTAGGAAATTGAGACCATTGACGCAGAACCAGTGATTGTTGAACTTGTGATGATTATCCTTGGCTGTCAACTGGACTGTATCTAAGATGAACTACAATCAAGTAATGAAGAACACACCTGTAAGAGATTTATGCTTAGTGGGTAAATCCACTTCTAGTCCAAACTGTTAAGAGAGGAAGACACACATTTTTAATAGTGATCTTGAATTTTCCTTCTTAAATTAAAGGCAAAGGTCTTTAATTTAGATTTTGATGTGGGAAAACATACCTTTAATATGGGCCACATCTTGTGCTGGAAGTATATACAAGGGCGTAGAACTAGGAAGCTTTTTCTCTTAGCCTGTTTGACCTGCTAACACATCTATTCATTCAGTAGAGTTGGAGCCTACTTCTTCAGAAGTCTTGCTATGCAGTCAGGGCTAGACTCAAACTTATAATGTAACCCAAGCTTACCCTGAAATTACAATCCTCTGCCTCCATCAGGTTCTAGGATGGCATAGTAAACCACCATGTATGCCTTTCAATCTTCATAACAGTGTGTCCTTATTTTCCTGCCAAGTAGTAAACTACTCCAAAATTTTGTTTCCTAACTGAACTATAATTTACTGTAACTCAGGATTAATACAGTTGAATTAGAAAATTGGGCAAAGTTAGATAGATGTTATTAATGTTATACAAGGAATCTGTTGAGCTGCCTAGATCATATTCAGCTAGTAGATGGTCCCAGGAAACTTCCAAGAAGTTTACCACTATGTCAACTGTCTTCAAAGAAATAATGGTGGAGGGGCTCAGTTGATGCTGAGTTAAGACAAGTAGCAGATAAGTGAGTCCAGAAAAAAATTTCATTCTTTTTCATCAAACATGGTAGAAAATATCTAAGCAGTACAGGAATGTTTTTTTCTTGGATATTTTATTGATTTACATTTCAGATGCCATCCCCTTTCACCATTTTCCCTCCGAAGAAAACCCCTATCCCATCCCCCCTTCTCCTATTGGCTTTTATACCATTTTAATTAAAAGTATTAAGTATTAATATCAGTTGTAGGTTGAGGAACTAGCAATAAAATAGATGCAAATAGTCAAGGAACAAGCAAGTCAATAAACACAAATAGTCAAAAAACAAGCAAGGCATTAAACCCAATTACATGAACACTCCTATGTCCACTGTTTCTAAGGGCTTATCAGGATGACCAAAATATCTGAGCCCACTTCCCTGTCCTAGCCCAAAGTCATTTTCATGCCTGAAGCCTACTTTTTTGTTCTAACCTATTAAATTCCTACCTGAAATTACTTCTTTGTTCTAACCTAAGATTTAGATTCCTGCCTGGAATTACTTCTTTGTTATAGACTAAGATTTAAATTCCTACCTGAAATTACTTCTTTGTTCTAGCCTAATGATGGATTCCTGCCTGAAGCCCATTTCCTTGTCCTTGACCAATGTCAGTTTCCTGCCAAGCAGCCCCAAAATTTCTCCACATTTCCCTTTCTTTTATTTGATATACAAGACTGAGCCTGTTTTAGGTCATTTTGACAAGAATGCCTTCCTTACCCATCACACAATATGTATAATCAAAAGCAATGCACTTGTCTTAGGTTGGTAAGGCTCTGTGCAGAATCTTACCCATTCTTAGCTTGCCAGCCTGTTAATTTAGTAAGTCTGTCTGGGAGTCCATTTTTAGTTTGAAGCCATGTACTTTGGCTGCCAATATGTTGATGTTGTTAAACATGACAGGCAGGAATAAAAGTATTCTCAGGACAAAAAGGGCTATATTGCCAATCTTGAAGCTTGACCAAAATAGCTTCAGTTTTTTGTTATTCCAAATGAATTAGCAAATTGTTCTTTCTATCTACATGAAAGACTAAAATGGAATTTTGATGGGGATTGCACTGAATCTGTAGACTGCTTTGCTCAAGATGGCTATTTTTGCTATATGAATCCTGCCAACCCAAGAGCATGGGAGATCTTTCCATCTTCTGAGAGCTTCTTCAACTTCTTTCTTCAGACACATGTAATACAGATGTTTCACTTACTTGGTTAGATACTCACCTCAGGCTATAAGTAATTTGATCAGCAGTATCTGCCACATCAACACTCAGCAAAGCAGCACTCTTTAAATTTATAAGCTCACTATGCACATTTAAAACATCCAGAGAGGTGTTAGAATTAAGCCAAATATATGGCAAGCGTCTTTAAACATTTTCTTAATTATAATGATTACCACTGTAAATTTTAGAAGTAACATGGATCCAATGGTATTTTCTTTTTTTTAATTTTGTATTGGATATTTTATTTAAATTTCAAATGTTATCACCTTTCTCCATTTTCCACCCACCAAGAAATCCACCTATCCCATTCCCTCTCCTCCAGCTTTTATGAGGATGTATGCCCATGCACATACCCACTCTCACCTACACAACCCAAAATTCCCCATAACTTGGGCCTCCAGACTTTACAGGACCAAGGATCTCCTCTCCCACTTATGCCCAACAAGGCCATCCTTCATACATATACAACTGGAGCCATGGGTCCCTCCCTATGTTGTGCTCCCAGGCTGGTAGTTTAGACCCTGGGAGCTCTAACTTCAATGATTAGCTGTGAGCATCCATCTCTGTATATGTCAGGCTCTGGCAGACCTCTAAGGAGACAGCTATATCTGGCTCCTGTCAGCATGTACTTCCTGACATCCAAATGCTCAGATGGAGCAGTCTCTGGATGGCCCCTCCCTCAGGTTCTGTCCCACATTTTGTCTCCATATTTGTTCTCATGAGTATTTTGTTACTCCCTCTAAGGAGGACCAAAGCACCCACACTTTGTTCATCCTGCTTCATGAGCTTCATGTGATCTGTCAGTTGTATCTTGAGGCTTTTGGGCTAATATCCACTTATCAGTGAGTGCATACCATGTGTGTTCTTTTGTGATTGGGTTACCTCACTCAGGATATTTTCTAGATCCATTCATTTGCCTAAGAATTTCATGAATTCATTGTTTTTAATAGCTGAGTAAATGTACAAAAATTTTCATAACTATTCTTCTGTTGAAGGACATCTGAGTTCTTTCCAGCTTCAGGCTATTATTAATAAGGCTGCTATAAACATAGTGGAGCATATGTTCTTATTATATGTTGGAGTATCTTCTGGGTATATGCCCAAGAGTGATAAAGCTGGGTCCTCAGATAATGCTATGTCTAATTTTCTGAGGAACCACAAGATAGATTTCCAGAGAGGTTGCACCAGTTTGCAATCCCACCAAAAAAAGAGGAGTTGCACATCCTCTTTCTCCACATCCTTGCCAGCATCTGCTATCACCTGAGCTTTTAAAATTACCCATTCTGACTGGTGTGAGGTGGAATCTCAGGGTTATTTTGATTTGCATTTCCCTGATAAGTAAGAATGTTGAACATTTCTTTAGGTGCTTCTCAGCCATTCGAGTTTCCTCAGTTCAAAATTCTATGTTTAGTCTTGTACTCCATTTTTAATAGGTTTTTTTGATTATATGAAGTCTAATTTATTGTGTTCTTTTTTACGTATTGGATATTAGCCCTCTATCCAATTTAGGATTGGTAAAGACCTTTTTCCAATCTGTTGGTTGCAGCTTTTTCCTATTGACAGGTCCTTTGTCTTACAGAAGCTTTGCAATTATATGAGGTCCCATTTGTCAATTCATGTTCTTAGAGCACAAGTCTTTGGTATTCTGTTCAAGAACTTTTCCCCTGTGCCCAAGTATTCAAGATTCTTCCCCACCTTCAATTCTATTAGTTTCAGTGTATCTTGTTTTATGTTGAGGTACTTTATCCACTTGGGCTTGTGCTTTGTACAAGGAGATAAGAATGGATCAATTTGCATTCTTCTACATGCTGACCTCCAATTGAACCAGCACCATTTTTTAAAAAATGCTGTCCTTTTTCCACTGGACAGTTTTAGCTCCTTTGTCAAAGATCAAGTGATCATAGGTGTGTGGGTTCATTTCTGGGTCTTCAATTGTATTCCATTGATCTTCCTGCCTGTCTCTATACCAATACCATACAGTTGTTATCACTATTGCTCTGTAGTACTGCTTGAGGACAGGAATGGTGATTCCCCAAGAAGTTCTTTTATTGTTAAGAATAGTTCTAGCTATCCTGGTTTGGTTTGGTTTTGTTTTTTGTTTTTTGTTTTTGTTATTCCAAATGAATTTGCAAATTGCTCTTTCTATATCTTTAAAGAATTGAGTTGGAATTTTGATAGGGATTGCATTGAATCTGTAGATTGCTTTGCACAAGGTGGCCATTTTTAATACATGAATCCTGCCAATCCAAGAGCATAGGAGATCTTTTCATCTTCTGACAGCTTCTTCAATTTCTTTCTTCAGAGACTTGAATTTCTTGTCATACAGATCTTTCACTTGCTTGGTTAGATTCACATCAAGGTATTTTACATTATTTGTGACTGTTGTGAAGGGTATGGTTTCCCTAATTTCTTTCTCACCCTATTTATCCTTCCAGTAGAGGAAGGCTACTGGTTTGTTTGAGATAATTTTATATCCATCCACTTTGCTGAAGTTGTTTATCAGGTTTAGGGGTTAGTTTTCTGGTGGAAGTTTTGGGGTCACTTAAGTATATTATCATATCATCTGCAAATAGTGATATTTTGATTTCTTCCTTTCCTATTTATATCCCTTTGACCTCCTTTTGTTGTCTAATTGCTCTGGCTAAGACTTCAAGTACTATATTGACTAGGTATGGAGAGAGTGAGCAGCCTTGTCTAGTCCCTGATTTTAGGGGGATTGCTTCAAGTTTCTCTCCATTTAGTTTGATGTTGCCTACTGGTTTGCTGTATATTGCTTTTACTGTATTTAGGTATGGGCCTTGAATTTCTTCCCTTTCCAGGACTTTTTCTGTGAATGGGCATTGAATTTTTTCAAATGCTTTCTCAGTATCTAATGAGATGATCATGTGGATTTTTTTCTTTGAGTTTGTTTATATAGTGGATTATGTTGATGGATTTCCTAATATTTAACCATCCCTGCATTCCTGGGATAAAGCCTACTTGATCCTGAGGGATGATTGTTTTGATGTGTTTTTGGATTCTATTTGCAAGAATTTTATTGAGTATTTTTCATCGATATTCATAAGGGAGATTGGTCTGAAGTTTTCTTTCTTTGCAGTGTCTTTCTGTTGTTTAGGTATGAGCATAATTGTGGCTTCATAGAACAAATTGGGAAGTGTTCCTTCTGTTTCTATTTTGTGGAATAGTTCTAATAGAATTGATATTTGGTATTCTTTATGTCTGGTAGAATTCTTCACTAAAATCATCTGGTCTTGGGATTGTTTTGGTGGGGAGACGTTTAATGACTGCTGTATTTCTTTAGGGGTTATGGGATTGTTTGGGTGGTTTCCCTGCTCTTGATTTAACTTTGGTACCTAATATCTGTCTGGAAAATTGTCCATTTCATCCAGATTTTTTAGTTTTGATGAGTATATGCTTTTAGTAGGATCTGATGATTTTTTTTAATTTCCTCAGTTTTGGTTGTTATATCTTCCTTTTCAGTTCTGATTTTATTAATTTGGGTAGTGACTCTGTGCCCTCTGGTTAGTCTGGCTAAGGATTTATCTATCATGTTGATTTTCTCAAAGAACCAGCTCCTGGTTTTCTTGATAGTTTGTACTGTTCTTTTTGTTTCTACTTGGTTAATTTCAGCCCTGAGTTTGATTATTTCCTGCCCTCTACTCCTCTTGGGTGTATTTGCTTCTTTTTGTTCTAGGGCTTTCAGGTGTGCTGTCAAGTTGCTGGTGTGTGCTCTCTTCAGTTTCTTTTTGTAGGCACTTATAGCTATGAGTTTTGCCCTGAGCACTGCTTTCATTGTGTCCCACAAATTTTGGTATGAGGAGCCTTCATTTTCATTAAATTCTAAAAAGTCTTTAATTTCTTTCTTTATTTCTTCTTTAAGCAAGTAATGAAGTAATCATTCAGTAGAACATTGTTCAATTTCCACGTGTATGTGGACTTTACATTGTTTTTGTTTTTATTGAAGACCAGCCTTCAGACCAGTCCATGATGATCTGAAAGGATGTAAGGGATTATTTCAACCTTTTTATATCTGTTGAGGCCTGTTTTGTGACCAAATATATGGTCTATTTTGGAGAAAGTACTATGCGGTGCTCAGAAAAATTATATTCTTTTGTTTTAGGATGAAATATTCTATAGATACCTATTAAGTCCATTTGGTTCATAACTTTTTGAAATTTCTCTGTCTCTCTGATTATTTTATATCCCATTGCTGAGAGTGGGGTATTGAAATGTCCCACTATTATTGTGTGAGGTGCAATGTGTGCTTTGAGCTTTAGTAAAGTTTATTTTATTAATGAGGGTGCCCTTTTATTTGGAGCACAGGTGTTCACAATTGAGATTTCATCTTGATAGATTTTTTCCTTTGAAGTGTATGAAGTGTCCTTCCTTATTTTTTTTTTTAATAACGTTTGGTTGAAAGTAGATTTTATTTGATATTAGAATGGCTATTCCAGCTTGTTTCTTGGGATCATTTGCTTAGAAAATTGGTTTCCATCCTTTTTCTCTGAGATAGTGTCTGTCTTTGTCACTGAAGTGTTTCCTGTATGCAGCAAAATTCTGTGTCCTGTTTATGTATTCAGTCTTTTAGTCTTTGTCTTTTTATTTGGGAATTTAGTCCATTGATGTTAAGAGATATTAAAGAAAAATAATTTTTGCTTCCTGTTATTGCTGTTATTAAAGATGGAATTATATTTGTGTAGCTATCTTCTTTGGGTTTGTTGTAAGATTACTTTCTTGCTGTTTCTGGGTTGTAGTTTTCCTCCTGATGATGGAGTTTTCTATCTATTACCCTTTGTAGGACTGGATTTGTGGAATGATATCGTGTAAATTTGGTTTTGTCATGGAATATCTTGCTTTATCCATCTATAGTGATTGAGAGTTTTGCTGGGTATAGTAGTCTGTGCTGGCATTTGTGTTCTCTTAGGGTCTGTATAATATCAGTCTAGGATCTTCTGGCTTTAATAGTCTCTGTTGAGAAGTCTGGTGTAATTCTGATAGGTCTGCCTTTATATGTAACTTGACCTTTTGCTCTCACTCCTTTCAATATTTTTTCTTTGTTTTGTGCATTTGATTTTTTGATTATTGTGTAATTGGAGGATTTTCCATTCTGGTCTAGTCTATTTGGAGTTTTGTAGGCTTCTTGTATGTTCATGGGAAGCTCTTTACGGAAATTTTCTTCTATAATTTTGTTGAAGATGTTTACTGGCCCTTTAAGTTGGGAATCTTTACACTCATCTATATCTATTATCCTTAGGTTTGGTCTTTTCATTGTGTCCTGAACTTCCTGGATGTTTTGGCTTAGGAGCTTTTTGCATTTTTCACTTTCTTTTACAGTTGTGTCAATGTTTTCCATGGTATTTTCTGTATAGGAGATTCTCTATCTCTTGTATTCTGTTGGTTATACTTGTGTCTATGACTCCTGATCTCTTTCCTAGGTTTTCTATCTCCATGGTAGTTTCCCTTTGAGATTTCTTTATTGTTTCTAATTTTATGTTAAGATCCTGGATGGTTTTGTTCAATTCCTTCACTTGTTTGATTGTGTTTTCTTGCAATTCTTTAAGGGATTTTTGTGTTTCCTTTTTAAGGGCTTCTACCTGTTTACCTGCATTCTCCTATATTTCCTTAAGGGAGATATTTATGTCCTTAAAGTCCTCTATCATCATCGTGAGAAGTGATTTTAAATCTGAATCCTACTTTTCCACTGAGATGGGGTGTCCAAGACTTGCTATGGTGGGAGAACTGGGTTCTGATGATGCCAGGTAAATTTGGTTTCTGTTGTTTATATTGTTTATATTCTTGTGCTTGTCTTTTGCCATCTGATTATCTCTAGTGCTACCTGAACTCAATGTGTCTGACTGGAGCCTATCTTTCCAGTTATCTTGCTTGTGTCAGAACTCCTCAGAGAACAACTGTTGGACTGTGTTGTGTGCAGGTGTGTATTCTTGTGGACTGAGTTGTGGGTTCTGCATATCTGCCGCCCTAGGTGGCTGTAGTTACACCTCTGGGGCAGAAGCACGGGATGTTGACTGAGTTCACTCCATGCTACACCAAATGAAGTAGGGCTGTGGGAAGCCACTTGACTCCACTCTGGAGTGGAGAGAACACAGTCTGAGGCCCTGCATGGGCCAGAGCTCTTTGGTTGGGCATCCCTGGGCTAAGAAATGGCCAGAGACTGATTGGTCTCAGCTCGTGGACTCTCAGGTGCTACTTAGAGGATGCTAAAGGATTAAGATGGGGCATATGCGCTGGACAGTCCTGCAGCCAAAGAGGGGAGGGGGAGAAGATGAGCTCTGGTGGTGCCCCAAGTGGAATGAGACTATTGGTCACAGCAGCTTGGTTGACTGGGTCTTGGCTGGCTCTGCTAGCTCACTTGAGTTGATGGGTTCCATGGCTGGAACATAAAGGGGTCTTCAGTGGGAGATTAGGCAGTGGCTTGGTAGTTAAAAACCTTCTCCATAGTTCCCCATGGTGGGTCCCAAATATGAGAGATAGTCCATGGTTTTAACATGTTTATTGTCATAGCAGAAAGTGGATGAAGCTGTACCCCATGAAGCTGTACCCCATCCACTCAGGGACAACCTGAGGTTTAATACCTTTTGCAAGTAGGAGGGTCTGGGAAGAAATGCTTAATTGGCTACACCCTCTGGCCTTTAGGTATCTCACGAATATGGAGATTTCTTGAGGCTCTGAGGCCTGTGGTCACTCCCTCTACCTGTGCTATGTGACCAATGTCCACAAACATCTCTTTGGGAGGGGCTGTGAAGGCCTGAAGCTAAGTGAGAGCAACCAGGGCCCAGGACCAAGGCCAAACACCTACTGTCCCTTCAGTATCTCTGGGGTTCAAGGTCTGCACTTGACCAGGTACTCAACTGCCTCTCATAGCCCACTGCCCCACATCCAGCTGTTTCTGTAATCCTGTGATCCTGGGCTCCTGGGTAGAAGAGCTCCTGGGACTCAGGCTGTGTCTGGGATCCAGAAATCCTGCTGCTCTGAGTGCAGTGGTTCTTCTGCTGCTCTGAGTGGAGTGGTTCCTCCCAAATGGATATGGTATCTTCACAGGAGTAGACCAGCTAAGAGTCTGCCCCAGTCTAAAGAACCAAGTGAGGGGCAGAAGGGGAGAGGTATTCTGGAGAGTGGGGTTTGGGTGGGTAATTGTAGTGGCATATATTCCCACAAGTTGGGAGGAGCTAACGTGGGAAGAGTAACAAGAGAAAGAGGATTAAGGAGAGGAAGAGTGAAGGAAGAGAAGCAACTAGGGATGAGCAGAGATGTAGGAGCCATAGATGACCATGCATGTGCCAAGAGCAGTCCTGGATAACAACTTATACCTAGGTTAGTTAATTGGTTTACACTTCCAATTGTGTGGGCACCTTGTTTATGGAGCATTTCAAACTTATAAAACCTTCAGAGAATCTAAGCACTAGAGTCTCATTTCTACCAGGTACTGCATGCATGACGGGATGATCTGGGCCCAGCCCAGCCTTGTGGAGACAGCGTGGAAGATTGGCAGAGCCCTCTCCCTCACTAGTGTCTTGTGGGTGGCAGGGCCAGTGTCTCTGGCCACCTGAGCCAGCTGCTGTGCCACAGCAGCAGCAGCAGCAGCAGTATCGAGAAGCAGCTGCTCATGACCTCAGGCCTAGCCTAGTTGGGAAGATGGTAGCTGATTAAGAACAAACCAGATAGGGTGCCACCATTTAAAATATAACCACAACTGGTAATGGGTCCTGGGTGCCCCAGGCTCCCAGTTGCAGCTCTGGGGCATATAGGGTTGTGGGGGAAGTTTCTTACCCACTGCTCTGAATGCAGTGGTTTCTCTAGGATGGGTCAGGATATGGAGTCTTCATGGGTCAAGACCAGTCTGTAAATCCAATGGTATTTGCCATAACACTTGAGATGGCTCCTTCCTCTGAACCTCCTTCCAGTAATTTTTAGTAAGATAAAGAGCATCAATCCATTGTTGATTAACAGATCTAATATAATTACTTAAATTATAAGTATTGTTATTCAAAAATTATAAATTTTTTAAGTGTTATTTGTAAAGATGACAAATATGGGGTACTCTCTGCAGTATGTGGATTTTTACAGAAAAATCAAGAAGAATGTGTAATATAACTACCAGAAAATAGTAAGGACAAAGAAGAAAGAACAGAGGGAAGCAGGACTAGTTAAAGCATGGTTAGAGTTTAGAGACATTAAGTTCTCATATTAACCAACAAAAGAGATTGACTATAACTCAGAATAATGCATTCTGTATAATACATGTAAACACAGAATAGTAAGTGAGTAGAAACTTTAATTACCCTTATTTTATCAGTACAGTGTGTTTATGCATTAAAATTCTACACTGTACTTCATAGATATGTATAGTTGTTATATTAATCACATTCTTTTAGAGTTTAAGAAGATGTATGTTAATCACTCAGATTTATTTTCTTTAAATCCTGTATACAGGTATTTAATTATTGTAGACTACTGCATGGATTTTTGCAATTAAAATAATAATCACTAAAATTGTTTATATAATTCAAAATTTGTTTACAGAACACACATGAACTTAGCAGAAGATATAAGATTTACCAACACATAGTTATTGAGAAGCTTACATTTATACTGAGATACTGAGAAATAAAGCTTGAGGACAACATCACTGACACAGACTATAACTCAAGTGCTGTAACATGACTCTGCTGATTAAAACAGAGGTGAGAAACATTCTAATTTACATTGATCTCAAAGAATTGTGGGTTTTACCACTACTATCCTCATATCCAAAGGATGGCTACATAATCAATTTTCAAAGCCTCATACACAACATCTACCAGAAGATGTTTCCAACCCTCCCAATGGTACCAGGTTCCCTGTTTCCACCTCTCAAAAGCTCTGCTTTAATTAACCTTGGGTACTCATTGCTACTTTTTGTAATTGTTCAGTCTCCACTCTCCTCACAAAACCATTTTCCTTCCTTACTACTGCTTTTCCTTAGTATAGAGTACAGAAAAAAATCTTTCTTTTAAAGTAATATGCTATGGGAACCTTTTAAGAAATTCTGGACACCTATTCAATGTTAAATAATTCTCTACTCTAGGCTAAATAATAGGAAGAATAAGATTAATAAAACAACCTGGCCCTTATATTCAAATATTATAACATATCTTTTTATAGAAATTTGACACTCTTGGAGCTGATGATATGGATCAATGAATAAAATAAAAGTGCTTGGTGTGCACATACATAAGTCAGAAGTCAATGCCAAGAAGTTGGTTCTCTCTGTCCTCTGGATGAGTGGCTCCCAGGGATGTAGGGTTAGTGATGATATTTCTCAATCTGTAGGCTGCTGTTTTTTCCTGTCAAAAATGCCCTTTGCCTTACAAAATCTTTGCAGTTTCATAAGGTCCCATTTATCAATTGTTGATCTTAGAGCCTGGGCCATTTGTGTTCACTTCAGGAAAATTTCCCCTGTGACAATGCATTTGAGACTACTTTCCACTTTCTCTTCTATTAGGTTCAGTATATCTGGATTTCTGTTGTGGTCCTCCACCCACTTGTATTTGAGCTTTGTACAAGGTGAAAAATGTGGGTCAATTTGTATTCTTCTACAGACAGATGGCCAGTTAGACCAGCTGCTTTTGTTAAAGATATTTTCTTTTTTCCACTTTATTGTTCTGGCTTCTTTTTCAAAGATCAAGTTTACATGAGTGTGTGGGTTTATTTCTGGGTCTTCAATTCTATTCCATTGATTGAACAGTCTATCTCTGTATCAATACTTTTTATCACTATTTCTCTGTAACACAGCTTGAGGTGAGGGATGGTGATTTCCCCTAGAAGTTCTTTTATTGTTGAGAAGTGTTTTGGCTATCCTGGGTTTTTTTAATTTTTCCCTATGAAGTTAAGAATTGCTCTTTCCCAAAAGACACTGTCAACAAGACAAAATGTCAACCAATAGATTGGGAAAAGATCTTTACCAATCCTACATCAAATAGAGGGCTAATATCCAATATATACAAAGAACCCAAGACATTAGACACCAAACAATCAAATAACCCTTTTTAAAAATGGGGTACAGTGCTAAACAAAGAATTCTCAACTGAGGAAACTCAAATGACCAAGAAGCAACAAAAGGAAATGTTCAATGTTCTTACTCATCAGGAAAATGCAAATCAAAACAACCCTGAGATTCTACCTCAAACCAGTCAGAATAGCTAAGATCAAAAACTCAGATGATAGCAGATGTTGGCAAGAATGTGGAGAAAGAGGAACACTCCTCCATTTTTGATGGAATTGCAAACTGGTGCAACCTCTCTGGAAATCAGTCTGGCGGTTCCTCAGATAATTAGACATAGCATTATCTGAGGACCCAGCTATACCACTCCTGGGCATATACCCAGAAGATGCTCCAACATATAACAAGGATACACATTCCACTATGTTTATAGCAGCCTTATTTATAATAACCAGAAGCTGGAAATCCAGATGTCCTTCAACAGAAGAATAGATACGGAAAATTTTGTACATTTACACAATGGAGTATTATTCAGCTATTAAAAGCAATGAATTCATGAAATTCTTAGGCAGATGAATGGATCTAGAAAATATCATCCTGAGTGAGGTAACCCAATCACAAAAGAACACACATGGTATGCACTCACTGATAAGTGGATATTAGCCCAGAAGCCTACAATACTCAAGATACAACTCACGGTTCACATGAAGCTCATGAAGAAGGATGAACAAAGTGTGGGTGCTTCGGTCCTCCTTAGAGGGAGTAACAAAATACTCATGAGAACAAATATGGAGACAAAATGTGGGACAGAACCTGAGGAAGGGGCTGTCCAGAGACTGCTCCATCTGGGCATTTGGATGTCAGGAAGTACATGCTGACAGGAGCCAGATATAGCTGTCTCCTTAGAGGTCTGCCAGAGCCTGACATATACAGAGATGGATGCTCACAGCTAATCATTGAAGTTAGAGCTCCCAGGGTCTAAACTACCAGCCTGGGAGCGCAACATAGGGAGAGACCCATGGCTCCAGTTGTATATGTATGGAGGATGGCCTTGTTGGGCATAAGTGGGAGAGGAGATCTTTGGTCCCATGAAAGCTGGATGCCCCAGTGTGGGGGAATTTGAGAGCAAGGAGGTGGAATGGGTAGGTAGGTGGAGGCACATCCTCATAGAAGCAGAAGGAAGGAGCATGGGATAGGGAATATTTGGGGGGGGCAGGGGGAAAGGTGATAACATTTGAAATTTAAATAAAATATCCAATAAAAATGATTTTAAAAACAAGAATTGTTCTTTCTTTATCTGTGAAGGATTGAGTTGGAATTTTGATGGGAATTGCAATGAGTCTGTAGATTGCTTTTGATAAGATGGCCAAATTTTTACTATGTTAATCCCACCTATCCATGAGCATAGGAGATCTTTCCATCTTTTGAGGTAGTCTTCATTTTCTTTCTTCAGGGACTTGAAGTTCTTGTCATAAAGATCTTTTACTTGCTTGGTTAGAGTTACACCAAGATATTTAGTATTACTTGTGGCTATTGTGAAGGGTGTTGTTTTCCTAATTTCTTTCTTAGCCCATTTATCATTTGTATAAAGGACAGCTACTGATTTGTTTGAGTTAATTTTATATCCAACCACTTTGCTGAAGTTATAAACTGTAGGAGTTCTTTGGTAGAATTTTTGGTGTTGCTTATGTATACTATCATATCAGCTGCAAATAGTGATATTTTGATTCCTTCCTTTCCAATTCGTATCTCCTTTTTGTCCTTTTCTTGTCTAGCTGCTCTGGCTAGGTCTTTGAGTGCTGTGTTGAATAGGTAGGGAGAGTGTGGGCAGCCTTGTCTAGTCCTTGATTTTAGTGGGATTGCTTCAAGTTTCTCTGTATTTAATTTGATGTTGACTGTTGGTTTCTGTATACTATCTTTATTGTGTTTAGGTATGGGCCTTGACTTCTTTATCTCTCCAATACTTTTAACATGAAGGGTTGTTGTATTTTTTCAAAGGCTTTTTCAACATCTAATTAGATGATCATTTGATTTTTTTCTTAGAGTTTGTTTATATAGTGAATTATGTTGATGGATTTTTGTATATTGAACCATCCCTGCATCCCTGGGATGAAGCCTACTTGATCATGGTAAATGATGGTTTTGATGTGTTCTTGGATTTGGTTTGTGAGAATTTTATTGACTATTTTTGCATTGATATTCAAAAGTGAAATTGGTCTGAAGTTCTCTTTCTTTGCTGTGTCTTTGTGTTTAAGGTATCAGTGCTAACTATGGCTTTATAGAATGAACTAGGTAGTATTGTATGATATCTCTCTGTGATTTCATCACTGTCCACACTCCTCTTCTACCCCTCCATCACAGGTTTGCTGAATGACAGCACCATTTCCTGGTGCTAGAAGGACCTGTGAGTAGTGAACTGTGCTTGTTATGTACTGATCTCGAGGTCCCCACAGACCACTCAAAACCACTGTGAATCCACTCGCATGCAAAATTCAAACTGGATCTTGGACCCTCCAACCTCTCCAATGTAGTGGATGGATATAGAAGGCCCTGAGCTGGGGAAGCCTTGTCTTTTTTATCACAGGTATGGTGGGAAAAGAGGCTTTTCAACTTGACAGTTACATGATTGATTGACATTTAAGAGTTACAGCTTGGCACATTTCTATTGGCTAGTGATGATTTCAACTTGGTATGGACAGTGGTTGCTCACTTAAGTAATCTATTTTAAGGACATCTGGAACATTAGGTGCTTTCCTTATAAGAATAATTGACTGTCACTAGGAATGGAGTGGCTGTTGCTAGAGATGTCTCAGTTCCTGGAACAAGTTAGGGTTTTTCCAGTAATTGAGTTCAATCTAGGGTCAAGTTAAGATAAAATTGAGTCTGAAAGTAAAATAAGGTTTGTAATTTTAAGCAGGGCCCTTCAGTGCTCAAGGAAGGACCGTTGATGAAGGTACCCTGCTCTGTACTTTGTCCCCACCTGGGTGCCAGCACCAAGGAGGCCCAGAACCACTGTGGGGAGGAAATCAAAGTCCAATTTGTGGATATGGTGAAGGGGAAATCTCTAACAGAGATTGTGAAAGCCCAGGACTTTACCAGTACCTTCTTCCCACACACCAAGCCATGGACTGCTCTGACAGAAGCAATGGACACACAGATGCTCGCTCACCTAGGCTGGCTCCCCTAAAGGGTCATTCTGGTACTGATACAAGGGACATCCCTGAAGAATGCTGGGGTCTGACTGATCCTTGCAGTCATTGTCAACCTTCCGAGAGAACTGTCAAAATAGGCAGGTGTGAATTTGGTGAATGCTACACTTCTGGTGATAGAGGCTGGCCTCAATGTCACCACCTCCTGGAGCCGTGTGGTCCCAGAACAGGGCAACAATGGCTCCAAACCTCCAGATTGTGGCCCTGTCACATGTCCCCTATCAAGCAGTGGACTTGGTCCACAGCAATGTTTCATGTGTTCAATGGAGTTATCTTCAGGCCAGAGGTGATACTACACAGGAGACAGCTCCTGCTCATGTTCCAGGCTCAGCCTTCCAACTGTGTAATACTGCTCACTATGGTTGGTCTCCTGGCATAAAGAGGTGTTCAACCCCTGTTCATCAAACCTCCAATATATCTGACGGAGAGAATCCTGACAGGTCATGGTCCTCTCTTCCCTGCTCCCTAGCCTGGAAGCATGGAAGTAGCACATACATGTCTGGGGCTTTCCAGTTCTGCTTCTACCCTGAGACTCTGTGTCCCCAGCCTCTCGAGCTCTTCTTAAGAAACTCCTCACTCCCTGCAATCTATAGAGAGAGAGTATCCACATTCCTGGGATAGATCTGGGCATCTTCTTGAAATAGCATCTAGCAAAGAATCTCTTAAAGAAAAAAAAATGTGTGGACAAAGGAGTATACTTCATGACACACTGTGACATGTTGAATCTTCTACAATGAGATTTTTTTTATTTGTGTTTTGTATTTTCTTTTGGCAGGGATGTTGCAGGTGCAGAGGGCAGATACAAAGGAATGGGGACACTAAAGGAATTGGGGTATAAGATGTGAAATTTATAAGGAATCAAAAAGCTTTTAATGTATAACTCTTAGTTGTTGTTTTAATGGGTAAATAATAATCATACTGGCTAATCTATTGAAAGTAATGAGGACATGTCTAAGATACCTACTTGCTTTGTTATTTCACTCTATGCTTTAGGTATCTAATAATAGCACAATAAGGCAGAGGTAACACGAAGCTGGGTAGATTTTATACAGCCACAAATTTACCAGACCCTTTTAAGGAAATATAAGTGCACTGAGGTATTCAAAATTCCTCACAACTATAATTTAAACAAAAATTAAAATTGATTCAAATACTAAGTGGTTTTAAATCAACAGCCTGCTCCAAAATGTTAATATACTTCACTAAGTCACAGTATGTTACTAAAAGCCTTCAAAGTGTTATTTTATAAAAATGTTTCAGTTATAATTTAGTCCACATTGATCAGTAAAAGATAAAGGACAAAATTGATTAATTGAAATAGCAAAGGGTAAAAAAATTAATGTCATACGTATTAGTCAGTGTTCTCTATAATGAAAAGACACACACACACAGGGTCTTAATTAAAGTGGATTATAGGCCATGGTCCAGGTACTTCAATACTCTCAATCTGGTGCTATAGGCCCAGAAAAATTCTAGAGAGCCACTGGTCTTCGGTCTATATTGGAATGATGGAGAAGAAGTTCATCCATCAGTGAAGGAATGGCTCAACAGCAAGATAGATGAATCTGCTAGTGTGAATAAGAACAAGCAGACAAAAAGCAAAAGCTTCTTTCTTCAATGTCTTTTTATGTGGGCTGTCACCAGAAGGGTTGGATCTTCCTACCTCAAATGGTGCAATCAAGATAATCTTCCACAGGCAGGCCCAGCTCCTTGTCTTTTACTTAATTTCAGATGTAGTCAAGTTCACAACCGGGGTTAGCCATACCACACATCTATAATGCTTAAAACGTAAAGGGCATTGTTGATTTGAGATTATCCACGTTGATTTGCAAAATAACAGGAGACAGAAAGCTGAATTTAAGCTCACAAAATTGGATATCAACATTTTTTAAATATTACTAATATGGCAAACATAATTAAGTCTCCTTTTGGATATGAACCTTTTGACTAATTTATCTAACAGTAACTGATGATATGAAAACTCTGTGAAGCAAACATATAGTAACTGTATTACAACTGTACCTTTCCTATTTATCAAATACCCTAATAAAACAATAAAAACACTCATTTGTTCTAAAATGCATGAAAAAAGCATTAAATACATTATCTAGTAAATACAATCTTTTAAGTAAAAAGGGTTACCAGAGAAATTTTATTTTGAATACTTAAATAACAACATAACCACACATGGTAGCATACTGAGAAAAATACGTGATAAATTAATATCAAAGTAAAGAGTCAATGACAACAGCAATGAACAGTTTCATCTTTTCAAAGGCTTGTGTGAGGCCTAACACAAACCAAATTCAAAAAATAAAATTAGAATTCCACATTTTCTATTTATTAACTTCCATCACTTACATTTCATTTGCTCTTTATAATAAATTTTAGTTAGACTGGAAGATGTTTCAAACTTTATGGCTTTAAGCTGGATTCTCACTATGCTGCTCAGACTGACTGCCAATTCTTCAGCTCCAAAGGAATCTTCGGCCGCCGCAGCCTCCAAACTATCTAGAATCACAAGTGCCTAGAACCATGTTCAACTGAGCCTGAATTTTAGCTAGAAGATATATACAAATATGTTAAAAAAAATAGAGATCAGCATCAGCTAACTGTTAAGTAATAAAATGAAGTATGATATTGGGGTCATCTGATGGTCCAGAGAGTTTTATTATATGCTTGTCTCTGGCCTGTTTGGTTACAGAAATAAACATATACTATTAGGTCTAAATCAGGAGAAACTTTTTTAAATCAGTTAAATTTGTGGTGAGTTGTATCAAAACCAGACAATTTTACAGTCCGTCATATTTACCGATCTGAAGAAAGGGTTCACAGAAGACAGTTGAGCAGAGAATTTATAGAATTCTCAGGTCAAATATACAGCAACCTTTTGCCAGTACCAAGAAAGCAATTACACCAGTGCTAACAGATAATAAAAGATTCTAATTCAAAGCTGAATTTGGAAGAGGGACTGCAGTATCATCTCCAGTAGAAAGACAGGGCATAAAGAGGAAAAATGGGGTTACCATCCCACAGTCAAAAACTCTGACCCAAAATTGTTCCTGGCTGAAAGAACTGCAGGGACAAAAATGGAGAAGAGCCTGAGGAAAAAAAGATCCAGTGACAGGCCCAAATTGGGAGGTCCCAAGGCCTGACTCTATTACTGATGCTATGGTATGCTCACAAAAATGGGCCTATCGTGACTGCCCTCAAAAAGGCCCAACAAGCAGGTGAGTCAGATGTAGGTATTTATGTCCAACCAATGGAAAGAAGCTAGTGACCCCTGTAATTGAATTAGGTAAAAGTTGAAAGAAGCTGAGAATGTGGGGGACCCTATAAGAAGACCAGCAGTCTCAATTAACCTGGACCCCCAAGATCTCTCATACACACTGAGCCACCAACCAGGCAGCATATACTAGCTGATATGAGGCCCCCACCACACACAGCAGAGGACTTCTAGGTCTGGACTCAGTCAGAGAAGATGCATCTAACCCTCAAGAGACTGGAGGCCCCAAGGTATGGGGAGGTTTGGTGGGGTGAGTATAGGGGTGAGGGGATATCCTCTAAGAGGCAGGGGGAAGAGGTATAGGATGTGGAACAGTCAGAAGGAAGGAGATAAAGTCTGAACTGTAACAAAAAACTAAACAAAAATAAATAAAAATAATGAGTATAAAATGATGTTTGAATCATTTGGGAAAAAAAAAAACTCGAATCGGTTTGAACCTAACCATCCAATATATCCTTTGGGTAGATTTGTTTCACTTAATCACAGTATATATCTTGGAACCATTCAAAAGAGCATCCAGTCATGAACCATCATTTAATGATGAGGATGTATTCTGAGACATGCATCATGACACTATATCATCATGTAGTAAGTATAGTTACATCAGTCCAGATGCTGTGTCCTATGACACACCTAAGCTATACAGTACTACTTATTTCTCCTAGCCTGTAAACTTTTACAGCATGTTACTCTACTGATTAACTTTTATTACACATGGTAGGTGGCTGCATATCTAAATATACTTAAGGATATAAAAAGTATAGTAAAAATATGGCATAGAAGGCTTCTTTTATAAAGGACATATACTATTAATGATCTTTCAAGAAAGAAAGATGTCCATGAAGGGCCCAGCTTACTCCATTTTGCTTCCAGACTCCAATATATGATTAACTTGCTCTCTGAATGAACTAAGCTACAGAAAAAACAAACAAACAAACAAACAAACCTCAACTTGTTCCAAGAACCATGTCAGCCTGGCAACAATCATAACTCTCCTGAGCAAATAGCCAATCTACCCCTAGCATCAACCAATCAATTCTTAAGGGTAATGTACCTTCTGTCTTAAAGTAGATTGATTAAGCTAGCAATCATAGTTCATACCAAGCTGAAATCTTTAGAGGTGTGCAAGGAAATGTCAACCAATCATATGACTGCCAAGTTGGAAAGCACCTCACTCTACTATAGCATGATAAATAGGCAAGGCTTGTACCAGCTCAAGACCTGCCACATTTTCCACTGTACTGGAGAGGTTGGAGGGTCTGAGCTGGAGCTTTAGTAAAGACTCTTTGCATTTGCGTAAAAGTTGGACTCCCAGTAGTCTGTGAGGACCTTGCAATCAGGGCATAACAGTTCATAGACAATGAGGAGTGAGGAAGTAAACATGAACAACACAGCTATCACTGTCCCTTACTACATACAGATGTTTCAATGAAACAAAGAAACAACAACGATGATGACAACAGCAACAAAAACAGGACAGCATGAACACAAAAAGAACACATGAACAAAGATAATAGTGTGAGGAATCCACAAGTAAATCCAGACAACTATATTTTCCTGACTCATTACAAAGTTGCCAAAAACATACATTCAAGAAATGACAGCCTCTTCAACTACTAGTGCTGGGGATGGCTATCTGTGGTGATTTGAATGCTTGGCCTAGGGAGTGGCACTGCTAGGAGATGTGGCCTTGTTGGAGGAAGTGTATAACTGTAGGGTTAGGCTTTAAAACCCTCCTCCAAGTGGGAATCAGTCTTCTCCTGTTGTCTTCAGAACAAGATGAAGAACTCTCAGCTCCTCTAGAGCTATGTCGGCCTGCCTGCACACTGCCATCTGTCCTGCTGTGATTATAATGGACTGAACCTCTGAACCTGTAACTAGAGCCAGTTAAATGTCCTTTATAGTACTTGCTTGCCCGGAGGGGCACATCTGGAGAGGTGGCTCATCAGTTAGGAGCACTGATTGCTCTTCCAGAGGTCTTTTTTTTAAAAAAGATTTATTTATTATTTTTATGTAAATGCACTGTAACTGTCTTCAGACACATCAGAAGAGGACATCAGATTCCATTACAGATGGTTGTGAGCCACCGTGTGGTTGCTGGGAATTGAACTCAGGACCTCTGGAAGAGCAGTCAGTGCTCTTATCCTCTGAGCCATCTCTCCAGCCCCCTCTTCCAGAGGTCTTGATTTCAATTTTCAGAAACATGGTGGCTCTCAACCATCTGTAACAGGATCCAGTGCCCTCTTCTGGTGTGTCTGAAGAGTTGATTTAATCATGGTTTCTCTTAACAGCAATGGAAACCCTAAGACACCATCCAAATGTGAAAGACTGAAACTAAATCCCACTCTCTCTGCTAGATTTCAAAAACCTGGATATGAGACCTTCCCTGACTATCTACAGCTGCATGAACTTGCACAAATTATTCAGTTACATAGCCTCAATTTTCTCATGTGTAGGATAAAAGATTAAAAAAAAGTTTTGTGATGAAACCATTTGTTCTATGAGAGCCATAAAATTGTGGAAAGGTTGATAAACGTACTCAAAAAAGTAAACTCAATACAGGGTGGTTATTAACATAAAAAGAAATTGTTGATTTTCTATAGCTGAGTCAATCTCAAGAAATCCCAGAAAAATCACAAAATACTAACTTATTCAATCAAGTGGAGTTGGTAGCCATCTGGCATTGGTTAAGATCATGGACTAGGACACAACACTGCCTAATACTCAGACTTACCTGAAACCTAGTCATAGTTATTTAACCTCTCCATGTCTCAGTTCCTTCTCCAAAATATGAGCCAGAAAGGAAAGATGGACACAGGGTTTTGCTAGCACGTGAACTATTTTTTAAAATTTCTAGAATTATGACTGGTATTTACTGCTGGCTTTATATTTACAAATATATCTAGAAATGAGAATTCAATTCTTAAAAGTTTTGAAGATGCTCTTAATTGTTCTCATTTAGAAAATAATTGTTTAAGATTAGACAGAGTGTGATGTATTCTTTCGTCTCCTTTCATATTTTGGATATCTTGATTTTGGACTGTGAGGTTGTTGTAATTGCAAAGTATAGCCAGCTATTTCATTAACATATCACCTAATATTGTTTTGTTGTTATTGTTGTCTTCTTGTTTATTTAGTTTGTTCTACCATAAATAAGTTTAAGGAGAATTAGTCGACTTTTTTTTTCTTTCCAAACTACTCACTCCTGGAGTGCCCCTAAGCCTCTATGATTGCAATTTACTTTTCAAAAAAACAAAAACAAAAAACAAAAAGGACCCTTTTTGTTGTCCAGTGTCAACCTAGCATATGGAAGTAAATTACTTGATCCCCGATACTCCGGAGGCTAGAGCAATAGGCTTGGAGGCAGGAGTGAACTGCGAGCAAAACCTCCACCATGGGTCTCCTCAATAAACCCAAGAGTGAGACTACCCCAGAGGAGCTGCAGAAGCAGGAAGAGGAGTAATTCAACACAAGTACTGCAGGTGCCACTGGAAGCACAGGGAAGCTTTCCACAACGGCAGACCTCAATAACATGAGAAAGTCCAGGGTTCCAAGAGTTTTATTATCATGGCATGTGAAAGATGTTCTAGATGTGCACCCCCCCACTTACGAGTGGGCCTGGCTTAAATAGGGAGGGGGAAGAGAGGAGGAACTTGGAAGGAATAAGTAATTGGCTATGCCTTCTGGCCTTTAGGTAACTCATGAATATGGAAATCTCTCGAGGCAGAAGCCTACAGTAACACCCTCGCCCTCTCGCTGTGTTAGGTAACACCTCTTTGGGAGGGGCTGCATAGCCAAACGTGACTGCAAGGTGCAGGTTAATGGAGATGTAGACCTTGTGTCAGGAGTCTGGAATCCGGGGGCATGGCGAGATATGTGCGGTCCCTACACAGGCAGTGGATACCTGTTGGGTCTCCGGCTATCTCAAGACCAGTGCTCTACCAGGGAGACCAAATCATCCTTTCACGGTCCTACAAAGTTCTCTCTCAGTGCTGATGCAGTCGGTCAAGAGCAACACGCAAGTGCTCATTAACTATCTCACAAGAAGCTCCTGGGCCTGGTGAAGGTCTTTGACAGACACTGCAACATGATGCTGGAAAATGTGAAGGAGATGTGGGTCCCCAAGAGCCGCAAGGGCAAGTCCAAGCCTGTCAACAAGGACCACTACATCTCCAAGATATTCCTGCTTCGGGACTCAGTCATCATGGTGCTGGGGAACACACTCATTGCCTGCAAGTAAAGTGGAGGCCTCAGCCCTCTGAGAGCCTGCACCCTGCCCTGCCGAGGCCAGCAGAACCCTGCCCAGTGGGCTAGAGATAAAACCCTGTGCCTTTTGTTTACAAAATAAATTACTTGACCCCCAACCTGTAATTTCTAAATATTTATTGTTTCAGTTTTAATTATGAGCACGTATGTGGGTGTGAATGTAGGTACCTGAAAGGCTGATCATGAGATTTTGAACTGCCAGAAGTGGGTTCTGGCAGCCAAACTCTGCAAAGTAGTATGCATGCTTAACTGCTGAGCTATCTTTCCAGCCCTACTAGTGAGTTTTCATATAAAACATAATGGAATAAAAAGAATACAAGTACAACATATAGAATGAGGGTATAATTTCGTAAAATGTTAATTATGTATATGTGCTTATGTTAATTTATGCATTTATAGCCTAGCTCAAACTTGCTACTTTTGTGACCTACCTCACTTACTACTACCAGCTGACAAACATATTCTAAAACACCTACTTCACGACTGATACTATATTCAGGGCTAATCCTGATTACAATCCCTTAACCTATGTAGGGTTACTGAGTAAGCACCTCAGATAGGATTTTCACTGAAAAGAGAATGTTTTGTGGATGCATGCCTCCTGCTAACTTGGGAAGGCATGCACAAGAGAACTATGGAATAACCATTAGGAACCAAAAACTAAGTAAGCAGAAAGCATTAAGAAAGAAATAGTTCATCCTTCCTCCTAGTCCTTCTTGCTGGAGCAGACTCACAACTGGTCTGCTCCTGAGAAGACACTATATACTGAACCATCCCAGAAGAACTGCAGCACTCAGAAGAGTTGATAAGAACCCTCCCCCAATGACCCAAAGTCCCACAGCTGCAGATGGGAGACCAGCAGCTCACTAGGGACTCATCACACTCCAAAACTCCACCCTTCCAAATATTACTCCCCTTGTGGCCCCTCCTCCTGGTCCCTCTTGCTGGGACAGACTCATAGCTGGTCTACTCCCAGGAAGACACCATATTCTGACCCATCCTAGAGGATCTTTTTAACCCAGAGCAGTTGAGGATCCACTGCACCCAGAGCACTTGACTCCTAGCTGGTCTGCTCCCATGAAGACACCATACCCTGACCCATTGTCACAGATTCCAAACAATCTGAACCAGTGCACTGAACAGATCTTGGGTGCTACTTCTGCAACCAATCCCACACACTCAGAAGAAGCTGGACTTACAAGAGCTGTAACACGCCCAGGATCATAGGATTACAGGAACCCAGAGGCAGCCTGACTCCCAGGTGCTCTGACACCTAGGATCACAGGATCACAGAAACAGCTGGACTTTGAAGAGCTCTGACACAACCAAGATAACAGGAGAGACAGGCTCCAATCAGAGACAGTGAGTACAGGTATCACTAGAGATAACAGAATAGCTAAAGGCAAGCACAAGAATGTAAGCAACAGAAACCCAGGTTATTTGGCATCATCAGAACCCAGTTCTCCTATCATAGCAAGTCATGGATATCCAAACACACAGGAAAACCAAGATTCAGATTTAAAATCAGTTCTTATGATGATGATAGAGGGCTTTAAGAAGGATATAATTAACTCCCTTAAAGAAATACAGGAGAACCTCCTCCTTAAAGAGGAAACACAAAATTTCTTTAAAGAATTACAGGAAACCACAACCAAACAGGCGAAGGAATTGAACAAAAACATTCATGATCTAAAAATGGAAGAAGAAACATTAAAAAACACAAAGGGAGACTACTCTGGAGATAGAAAAACCAAGGAAAGAGATCAGGAGTCATAGATGCAAACATCATCAACAGAATACAAGAGATAGAAGAGAGAATCTCCGGTGCAGAAGATGCAATAGAAAACATTGACACAACTGTAAAAGAAAATGCAAAATGAAAAATGCAAAAAGCTCCTAACCCAAAACATCCAAGAAATCCAAGACACAATGAGAAGACCATACCTAAGGATAATAGATACAGAAGAGAGCAAAGATTCACAACTTAAAGTGCCAACAAAAACCTTCAACAAAGTTATACCAGATAACTTCTCTAACCTAAAGAAAGAGATTCCCAAGAACACACAAGAAGCCTACAGAACTCCAAATACACTAGATCAGAAAAGAAATTCCTCCCATTACATAATAATCAAAACATCAAATGCACAAAACAAAGAAAGAATATTAAAGGTAGTAAGAGAAAAAAGTCAAGTAACATATACAGGTAGACCTATAGGAATTACACCAGACTTCTCACCAGAGAATACAAAAGCCAGAAGATCCTGGACAGATGTCATATAGACCCTAAGAGAACACAAATGCCAGACCAGGCTACTATACCCAACAAAACTCTAAATTATCGTAGAAGGAGAAACCAAGATATTCCATGACAAAATCAAATTTACACGATATCTTTCCACAAATCCAGCTCTACAAAGGATAGTAGAGGGAAACTTGAACAAAAGGAGGGAAACTACACCCTACAAATTGCAAGAAAGGATTCTTCCTCCAACAAACTCAAAAGAAGATAGCCACACAAACATAATTCCACTTCTAACAACAAAAATAACAGGAAGCAACAATGACTTCTATTTAATATCTCTTAACATCAATGAACTCAATTCCCCCAATAAAATGACCTAGATTAACAGACTGGATATGTAAATAGGACCCATCATTTTGCCGTATACAGAAAATACACCTCAGTGAAAAAGACAGACACTACCTCAAAGTAAAAGGATCAAAATAATTTTCCAAGCAAATGGTCACCAGAAACGAGCTGGGGTAGCTATTCTATAATTGAATTAAAATCAACTTTCAACAAAAGTTATTAAAACCATAAGGAAGGAGACTTCATACTTGTCAAAAGAAAAATCTACCAAGATGAACTCTCAATTCTGTATATCTATGCTCCAAATGCAAGGGCAACCACATTCATAAAAGAAACTTTACTAAAGCTCAAAGCACACATTGCACCTCACACAATAATAGTGGAAGACTTAAACACCCCACTGTCAGCAATGGACAGAACATGGAAACAGAAACTAAACACAGACACAGTGAAACTAAGAGAAGTTGAACCAAATGGATCTAGAAGATATCTATAGAACATTTCATCCTAAAACAAAAGTATACCTTCTTCTCAGCACCTCATGGTACCTTCTACAAAATAGACCATATAATTGGTCACAAAACAGGCCTTGACAGACGCTAGAAGATTGAAATAATCCTGTGCATCGTATCAGATCACCCCTAATTAAGACTGGTCTTCAATAACAACAAAAACAATGGGAAGCCCACTTACAAGTGGAAACTGAACAATGCTCTACTCAATGATAAATCGGCCAAGGAAGAGATAAAGAAAGAAATTAAAGACTTTTTAGAATTTAATGAAAATGAAGGCACACCATACCAAAACTTGTGAGACAATGAAAGCAGTGCTAAGAGGAAAACTCATAGCTCTAAGTGCCTACAAAAAGCAACTGGAGAAAGCATACACCAGCAACTTGACAGCACAGCTGAAAGCTCTAGGACAAAAAGAAGCAAATACATCCAAGAGGAATAGAGGACAGGAAATAATCAAACTCAGGGCTGAAATCAACCAAGTAAAAACAAAAAGAATTATACGAAGAATCAACAAAACCAAGAGCTGGTTCTTTGAGAAAATCAACAAGATAGATAAATCCTTAGCCAGACTAAGCAGAGGGTACAGAGACAGCATCCAAATTAATAAAATCAAAACTGAAAAGGGAGACACAACAACAGAAACTGAGGAAATTCAAAAACTCATCATATCCTTTTACAAAAGCCTATACTCAACAGAACTGGAAAATCTGGATGAAATGGACAAATTTCTAGACAGATACTAGGTAACAAAGTTAAATTATGATCAGATAAACCACCTAAACTACCCCACAGCCCCGGAAGAAATAGCAGCACTCATTAAAAGTCTGTCCACCAAAAATTGCCCAGGACCAGATGGTTTTAGTGCAGAATTCTATCATACCTTCCAAGAAGACCAAATACCAATTCTCTTCAAACTATTCCACAAAATAGAAACAGAAGGAACACCACCCAATTCATTCTATGAAACCACAATTACGCTCATACCTAAACCACACAAAGACCCAACAAACAAAGAGAACTTCAGATCAATATTCCTTATGAATATAGATGCAAATTAAATTATCACAAACCAAATCCAAGAACACATCAAAACAATCATCCATCATGATCAAGTAGGCTTTATCCCAGAAATAAAGGGATATTTCAATATTAGGAAATCCATCAATGTAATCCACTATATAAACAAACTCAAAAGGAAAAAAAAAAAACAGGATCATTACGTTAGATGCTGAGAAAGCATTTGACAAAGTTCAATGCCAGTTCATGGTAAAAGTCCTGGAAAGATCAGGATTTCAAGGCCCATATCTAAATAAAGTAAAAGCAATATACAGCAAACCAGTAGCCAGCATCAAACTAAATGGAGAGAAACTTGAAGCAATCCCACTAAAATCAGGGATTAGACAAGGCTGCTCACTCTCTCCCTACCTTTCAATACAGTACTTGAAATCTTGGCCAGAGCAATTAGACAACAAAAGGAGGTCAAAGGGATACAAATAGGAAAGGAAGAAGTCAAAATAACATTACTTGCAGATGATATGGTAGTATACTTAAGTGATCCCAATACTTCTGCAAGAGAACTCCTAAACCTTATAAACAATATCAGCAAAGTGGCTGGATTTAAAATTATCACAAATCAGTAGCCTTCCTCTACTCAAAGGATAAACAGGCTGAGAAAGAAATTAGGGAAACCATACTCTTCACAATAGTCACACAAAAAAATTAAAATAAAATACCTTGGTGTGAATCTAACCAAGCAAGTGAAAGATTTGTATGACAAGAACTTAAAATCTCTGAAGAAAGAAATTGAAGATCCCAGAAGCTGGAAAGATCTCCCATACTCTTTGGTTGGCAGGATTCATA